>NC_083112.1:78865705-79172205 GCF_949774975.1 Lagenorhynchus albirostris | reverse complement strand
CTCACCTGGACCCTAAACCGTCCCCGTCCCCTAACCCTAACCCTAGCCCGAACCCTAACCCTAACCCTTCCCCGAAACCTGACCCTAACCCGTCCCCTAATCCTAACCCGTAGGCTCACACTAACCCGCGCCCTCACACGCACGCTCCCCTAAAGCATTGTCGGAACCTCACCTGGACCCTAAACCGTCCCCCTTCCCTAATCCTTACCCTAGCCCGAACCCTAACCCTAACCCTTCCCCGAAGCCTGACCCTCACCCGTCCCCTAATCCTAACACGCACGCTAACAATAACCCGGGCCCTCACACGCATGCTCCCCCTAAAGCGTTGTCAGACCCTCACCTGAACCCTAAACCGTCCCCGTCCCCTAACCCTAACCCTAGCCTGAACCCTAACCCTAACACTTCCCCGAAGCCTGACCCTCACCCGTCCCCTAATCCTAACCCGTAGGCTCACACTAACCCGCGCCCTTACACGCACGCTCCCCCTAAAGCGATCTCGGACCCTCACCAGGACCCTAAACCGTCCCCGTCCCCTAACCCTAACCCTAGCCCGAACCCTAACCATAACACTTCCCCAAAGCCTGACCCTCACCCGTCCCCTAATCCTAACCCGTACGCTCACACTAACTCGCGCCCTCACACGCACGCTCCCCCTAAAGCGTTGTCAGACCCTCACCTGGACCCTAAACCGTCCCCGTCCCCTAACCCTAACCCTAGCCCGAACCCTAACCCTAACCCTTCCCCGAAGCCTGACCCTCACCCGTCCCCTAATCCTAACCCGTAGGCTCACACTAACCCGCGCCCTCACACGCACGCTCCCCCTAAAGCGTTGTCGGACCCTCACCTGGACCCTAAACCGTACCCGTCCCCTAACCCTAACCCTAGCCCGAACCGTAACCCTAACCCTTCCCCGAAACCTGACCCTCACCCGTCCCCTAATCCTAACCCGTAGGCTCACACTAACCCGCGCCCTCACACGCACGCTCCCCTAAAGCATTGTCGGAACCTCACCTGGACCCTAAACCGTCCCCCTTCCCTAACTCTAACCCTAGCCCGAACCCTAACCCTAACCCTTCCCCAAAGCCTGACCCTCACCCGTCCTCTAATCCTAACCCGTACGCTAACACTAACCCGCGCCCTCACACGCACGCTCCCCCTAAAGCGTTGTCGGACCCTCAATTGTACCCTAAGCCGTCCCCGTCCCCTAACCCTAACCCTAGCCCGAACCCTAACCCTAACCCTTCCCCGAAACCTGACCCTCACCCGTCCCCTAATCCTAACTCGTAGGCTCACACTAACCCGCGCCCTCACACGCACGCTCCCCTAAAGCATTGTCGGACCCTCACCTGGACCCTAAACCGTCCCCCTTCCCTAACCCTAACCCTAGCCCGAACCCTAACCCTAACCCTTCCCCAAAGCCTGACCCTCACCCGTCCTCTAATCCTAACCCGTACGCTAACACTAACCCGCGCCCTCACACGCACGCTCCCCCTAAAGCGCTGTCAGACCCTCAATTGGACCCTAAGCCGTCCCCGTCCCCTAACCCTAACCCTAGCCCGAACCCTAACCCTAACCCTTCCCCGTAGCCTGACCATCACCCGTCCCCTAATCCTAACCCGCACGCTAACACTAACCCGGGCCCTCACACGCATGCTCCCCCTAAAGCGTTGTCAGACCCTCACCTGGACCCTAAACCGTCCCCGTCCCCTAACCCTAACCCTAGCCCGAACCCTAACCCTAACACTTCCCCGAAGCCTGACCCTCACCCGTCCCCTAATCCTAACCCGTAGGCTCACACTAACCCGCGCCCTCACACGCACGCTCCCCCTAATGCGTTGTCAGACCCTCACCTGGACCCTAAACCGTCCCCGTCCCCTAACCCTAACCCTAACCCTAACACTTCCCCGAAGCCTGACCCTCACCCGTCCCCTAATCCTAACACGTACGCTAACACTAACCCACGCCCTCACACGCACGCTCCCCCTAAAGCGCTGTCGGACCCTCACCTGGACCCTAAACCGTCCCCGTCCCCTAACCCTAACCCTAGCCCGAACCCTAACCCTAACCCTTCCCCGAAACCTGACGCTCACCCGTCCCCTAATCCTAACCCGTACGGTAACACTAACCCGCGCCCTCACACGCACGCTCCCCCTAAAGCGTTGTCGGACCCTCACCTGGACCCTAAACCGTCCCCGTCCCCTAACCCTAACCCTAGCCCGAACCCTAACCCTAACCCTTCCCCGAAGCATGACCCTCACCCGTCCCCTAATCCTAAGCCGTACGCTAACACTAACCCGCACCCTCACATGCACGCTCCCCCTAAAGCGTTGTCGGACCCTCAGATGGATCCTAAACCGTCCCCGTCCCCTAACCCTAACCCTAGCCCGAACCCTAACCCTAACACTTCCCCGAAGCCTGACCCTCACCCGTCCCCTAATCCTAACCCGTAGGCTCACACTAACCCGCGCCCTTACACGCACGCTCCCCCTAAAGCGTTGTCGGACCCTCACCAGGACCCTAAACCGTCCCCGTCCCCTAACCCTAACTCTAGCCCGAACCCTAACCATAACACTTCCCCGAAGCCTGACCCTCACCCGTCCCCTAATCCTAACCCGTAGGCTCACACTAACCCGCGCCCTCACACGCACGCTCCCCCTAAAGCGTTGTCGGACCCTCACCTGGACCCTAAACCGTCCCCGTCCCCTAACCCTAACCCTAGCCCGAACCCTAACCCTAACCCTTCCCCGAAACCTGACCCTCACCCGTCCACTAATCCTAACCCGTAGGCTCACACTAACTCGCGCCCTCACACGCACGCTCCCCCTAAAGCGTTGTCAGACCCTCACCTGGACCCTAAACCGTCCCCGTCCCCTAACCCTAACCCTAGCCCGAACCCTAACCCTAACCCTTCCCCGAAGCCTGACCCTCACCCGTCCCCTAATCCTAACCCGTAGGCTCACACTAACCCGCGCCCTCACACGCACGCTCCCCCTAAAGCGTTGTCGGACCCTCACCTGGACCCTAAACCGTCCCCGTCCCCTAACCCTAATCCTAGCCCGAACCCTAACCCTAACCCTTCCCCGAAGCCTGACCCTCATCCGTCCCCTAATCCTAAACCGTACGCTAACACTAACCCGCGCCCTCACACGCACACTCCCCCTAAAGCGTTGTCGGACCCTCACCTGGACCCTAAACCGTCCCCGTACCCTAACCCTAACCCTAGCCCGAACCCTAACCCTAACCCTTCCCCGAAGCCTGACCCTCACCCGTCCCCTAATCCTAACACGTAGGCGCACACTAATCTGCGCCCTCACATGCACGCTCCCCCTAAAGCGTTGTCGGACCCTCACCTGGACCCTAAACCGTCCCCGTCCCCTAACCCTAACCCTAGCCCGAACCCTAACCCTAACCCTTTCGCGAAGCCTGACCCTCACCCGTCCCCTAATCCTAACCCGTACGCTAACACTAACCCGCGCCCTCACACGCACACTCCCCCTAAAGCGTTGTCGGACCCTCATCTGGACCCTAAACCGTCCCCGTCCCCTAACCCTAACCCTAGCCCGAACCCTAACCCTAACCCTTCCCCGAAGCCTGACCCTCACCCGTCCCCTAATCCTAACCCGTAGGCTCACACTAACCCGCGCCCTCACACGCACGCTCCCCCTAAAGCGTTGTCGGACCCTCACCTGGACCCTAAACCGTCCCCGTCCCCTAACCCTAACCCTAGCCCGAACCCTAACCCTAACCCTTCCCCGAAGCCTGACCCTCACCCGTCCCCTATCCTAACCCGTACGCTAACACTAACCCGCGCCCTCACACGCACGCTCCCCCTAAAGCGTTGTCGGACCCTCAACTGGATCGTAAACCGTCCCCGTCCCCTAACCCTAACCCTAACCCGAACCCTAACCCTAACCCTTCCCCGAAGCCTGACCCTCACCCGTCCCCTAATCCTAACCCGTACGGTAACACTAACCCGCGCCCTCACACGCACGCTCCCCCTAAAGCGTTGTCAGACCCTCACCTGGACCCTAAACCGTCCCCGTCCCCTAACCCTAACCCTAGCCCGAACCCTAACCCTAACCCTTCCCCGAAGCCTGAACCTCACCCGTCACATAATCCTAAACCGTAGGCTCACACTAACCCGCGCCCTCACAGGCACGATCCCCCTAAAGCGTTGTCGGACCCTCACCTGGACCCTAAACCGTCCCCGTCCCCTAACCCTAACCCTAGCCCGAACCCTAACCCTAACCCTTCCCCGAAACCTGACCCTAACCCGTCCCCTAATCCTAACCCGTAGGCTCACACTAACCCGCGCCCTCACACGCACGCTCCCCTAAAGCATTGTCGGAACCTCACCTGGACCCTAAACCGTCCCCCTTCCCTAACCCTTACCCTAGCCCGAACCCTAACCCTAACCCTTCCCCAAAGCCTGACCCTCACCCGTCCCCTAATCCTAACCCGCACGCTAACAATAACCCGGGCCCTCACACGCATGCTCCCCCTAAAGCGTTGTCAGACCCTCACCTGAACCCTAAACCGTCCCCGTCCCCTAACCCTAACCCTAGCCTGAACCCTAACCCTAACACTTCCCCGAAGCCTGACCCTCACCCGTCCCCTAATCCTAACCCGTAGGCTCACACTAACCCGCGCCCTTACACGCACGCTCCCCCTAAAGCGATCTCGGACCCTCACCAGGACCCTAAACCGTCCCCGTCCCCTAACCCTAACCCTAGCCCGAACCCTAACCATAACACTTCCCCAAAGCCTGACCCTCACCCGTCCCCTAATCCTAACCCGTACGCTCACACTAACTCGCGCCCTCACACGCACGCTCCCCCTAAAGCGTTGTCAGACCCTCACCTGGACCCTAAACCGTCCCCGTCCCCTAACCCTAACCCTAGCCCGAACCCTAACCCTAACCCTTCCCCGAAGCCTGACCCTCACCCGTCCCCTAATCCTAACCCGTAGGCTCACACTAACCCGCGCCCTCACACGCACGCTCCCCCTAAAGCGTTGTCGGACCCTCACCTGGACCCTAAACCGTACCCGTCCCCTAACCCTAACCCTAGGCCGAACCGTAACCCTAACCCTTCCCCGAAACCTGACCCTCACCCGTCCCCTAATCCTAACCCGTAGGCTCACACTAACCCGCGCCCTCACACGCACGCTCCCCTAAAGCATTGTCGGAACCTCACCTGGACCCTAAACCGTCCCCCTTCCCTAACTCTAACCCTAGCCCGAACCCTAACCCTAACCCTTCCCCAAAGCCTGACCCTCACCCGTCCTCTAATCCTAACCCGTACGCTAACACTAACCCGCGCCCTCACACGCACGCTCCCCCTAAAGCGTTGTCGGACCCTCACCAGGACCCTAAACCGTCCCCGTCCCCTAACCCTAATCCTAGCCCGAACCCTAACCATAACACTTCCCCGAAGCCTGACACTCACCCGTCCCCTAATCCTAACCGGTACGCTCACACTAACTCGCGCCCTCACACGCACGCTCCCCCTAAAGCGTTGTCAGACCCTCACCTGGACCCTAAACCGTCCCCGTCCCCTAACCCTAACCCTAGCCCGAACCCTAACCCTAACCCTTCCCCGAAGCCTGACCCTCACCCATCCCCTAATCCTAACCCGTAGGCTCACACTAACCCGCGCCCTCACACGCACGCTCCCCCTAAAGCATTGTCGGACCCTCAACTGGACCCTAAACCGTCCCCGTCCCCTAACCCTAACCCTAGCCCGAACCCTAACCCTAACCCTTCCCCGAAACCTGACCCTCACCCGTCCCCTAATCCTAACCCGTAGGCTCACACTAACCCGCGCCCTCACACGCATGCTCCCCCTAAAGCATTGTCGGAACCTCACCTGGACCCTAAACCGTCCCCGTAGCCTAACCCTAACCCTAGCCCGAACCCTAACCCTAACCCTTCCCCGAAGCCTGACCCTCACCCGTCCCCTAATCCTAACCCGTACGCTAACACTAACCCGCGCCCTCACACGCACGCTCCCCCTAAAGCGTTCTCAGACCCTCAATTGGACCCTAAGCCGTCCCCATCCCCTAACCCTAACCCTAACCCTAGCCCGAACCCTAACCTTAACACTTCCCTGAAGCCTGACCCTCACCCGTCCCCTAATCCTAACCCGTACGCTAACACTAACCCGCGCCCTAACATGCACGCTCCCCCTAAAGCGTTGTCGGACCCTCAGCTGGATCCTAAACCTTCCCCGTCCCCTAACCCTAACCCTAGCCCGAACCCTAACCCTAACCCTTCCCCGAAGCCTGACCCTCACCCGTCCCCTAATCCTAACACGTAGGCTCACACTCACCCGCCCCCTTACACGCACGCTCCCCCTAAAGCGTTGTCGGACCCTCACCAGGACCCTAAACCGTCCCCGTCCCCTAACCCTAACCCTAGCCCGAACCCTAACCATAACACTTCCCCGAAGCCTGACCCTCACCCGTCCCCTAATCCTAACCCGTAGGCTCACACTAACCCGCGCCCTCACACGCACGCTCCCCCTAAAGCGTTGTCGGACCCTCACCTGAACCCTAAACCGTCCCCGTCCCCTAACCCTAACCCTAGCCCGAACCCTAACCCTAACCCTTCCCCGAAACCTGACCCTCACCCGTCCCCTAATCCTAACTCGTAGGCTCACACTAACCCGCGCCCTCACACTCACGCTCCCCTAAAGCATTGTCGGAACCTCACCTGGACCCTAAACCGTCCCCCTTCCCTAACCCTAACCCTAGCCCGAACCCTAACCCTAACCCTTCCCCAAAGCCTGACCCTCACCCGTCCTCTAATCCTAACCCGTACGCTAACACTAACCCGCGCCCTCACACGCACGCTCCCCCTAAAGCGCTGTCAGACCCTCAATTGGACCCTAAGCCGTCCCCGTCCCCTAACCCTAACCCTAGCCCGAACCCTAACCCTAACCCTTCCCCGAAGCCTGACCCTCACCCGTCCCCTAATCCTAACCCGCACGCTAACACTAACCCGGGCCCTCACACGCATGCTCCCCCTAAAGCGTTGTCAGACCCTCACCTGGACCCTAAACCGTCCCCGTCCCCTAACCCTAACCCTAGCCCGAACCCTAACCCTAACACTTCCCCGAAGCCTGACCCTCACCCGTCCCCTAATCCTAACCCGTAGGCTCACACTAACCCGCGCCCTCACACGCACGCTCCCCCTAATGCGTTGTCAGACCCTCACCTGGACCCTAAACCGTCCCCGTCCCCTAACCCTAACCCTAACCCTAACACTTCCCCGAAGCCTGACCCTCACCCGTCCCCTAATCCTAACACGTACGCTAACACTAACCCGCGCCCTCACACGCACGCTCCCCCTAAAGCGTTGTCGGACCCTCACCTGGACCCTAAACCGTCCCCGTCCCCTAACCCTAACCCTAGCCCGAACCCTAACCCTAACCCTTCCCCGAAGCCTGAACCTCACCCGTCACCTAATCCTAAACCGTAGGCTCACACTAACCCACGCCCTCACACGCACGATCCCCCTAAAGCGTTGTCGGACCCTCACCTGGACCCTAAACCGTCCCCGTCCCCTAACCCTAACCCTAGCCCGAACCCTAACCCTAACCCTTCCCCGAAGCATGACCCTCACCCGTCCCCTAATCCTAAGCCGTACGCTAACACTAACCCGCACCCTCACACGCATGCTCCCCCTAAAGCGTTGTCGGACCCTCACCTGGACCCTAAACCGTCCCCGTCCCCTAACCCTAACCCTAGCCCGAACCCTAACCCTAACCCTTCCCCGAAACCTGACGCTCACCCGTCCCCTAATACTAACCCGTACGCTAACACTAACCCGCGCCCTCACACGCACGCTCCCCCTAAAGCGTTGTCGGACCCTCAGATGGATCCTAAACCGTCCCCGTCCCCTAACCCTAACCCTAGCCCGAACCCTAACCCTAACCCTTCCCCGAAGCCTGACCCTCACCCGTCCCCTAATCCTAACCCGTAGGCTCACACTAACCCGCGCCCTTACACGCACGCTCCCCCTAAAGCGTTGTCGGACCCTCACCAGGACCCTAAACCGTCCCCGTCCCCTAACACTAACTCTAGCCCGAACCCTAACCATAACACTTCCCCGAAGCCTGACCCTCACCCGTCCCCTAATCCTAACCCGTAGGCTCACACTAACCAGCGCCCTCACACGCACGCTCCCCCTAAAGCGTTGTCGGACCCTCACCTGGACCCTAAACCGTCCCCGTCCCCTAACCCTAACCCTAGCCCGAACCCTAACCCTAACCCTTCCCCGAAACCTGACCCTCACCCGTCCACTAATCCTAACCCGTAGGCTCACACTAACTCGCGCCCTCACACGCACGCTCCCCCTAAAGCGTTGTCAGACCCTCACCTGGACCCTAAACCGTCCCCGTCCCCTAACCCTAACCCTAGCCCGAACCCTAACCCTAACACTTCCCCGAAGCCTGACCCTCACCCGTCCCCTAATCCTAACCCGTAGGCTCACACTAACCCGCGCCCTCACACGCACGCTCCCCCTAAAGCGTTGTCGGACCCTCACCTGGACCCTAAACCGTCCCCGTCCCCTAACCCTAACCCTAGCCCGAACCCTAACCCTAACCCTTCCCTGAAACCTGACCCTCACCCGTCCCCTAATCCTAACCCGTAGGCTCACACTAATCCGCGCCCTCACACGCACGCTCCCCTAAAGCATTGTCGGAACCTCACCTGGACCCTAAACCTTCCCCCTTCACTAACCCTAACCCTAGCCCGAACCCTAACCCTAAACCTTCCCCAAAGCCTGACCCTCACCCGTCCCCTAATCCTAACCCGTACGCTAACACTAAACCGCGCCCTCACACGCACCCTCCCCCTAAAGCGTTGTCGGAACCTCAGGTGGACCCTAAGCCGTCCCCATCCCCTAACCCTAACCCTAGCCCGAACCCTAAACCTAACCCTTCCCCAAAGCCTGACCCTCACCCGTCCCCTAATCCTAACCCGCACGCTAACACTAACCCGGGCCCTCACACGCATGCTCCCCCTAAAGCGTTGTCAGACCCTCACCTGGACCCTAAACCGTCCCCGTCCCCTAACCCTAACCCTAGCCCGAACACTAACCCTAACACTTCCCCGAAGCCTGACACTCACCCGTCCCCTAATCCTAACCCGTAGGCTCACACTAACCCGCGCCCTCACACGCACGCTCCCCCTAAAGCGTTGTCGGACCCTCACCTGGACCCTAAACCGTCCCCGTCCCCTAACCCTAGCCCGACCCCTAAACCTAAACCTTCCCCGAAGCCTGACGCTCACCCGTCCCCTAATCCTAACCCGTACGGTAACACTAACCCGTCCCTCACACGCACGCTCCCCCTAAAGCGTTGTCGGGCCCTCACCTGGACCCTAAACCGTCCCCGTCCCCTAACCCTAACCCTAGCCCGAACCCTAACCCTAACCCTTCCCCGAAGCCTGACCCTCACCCGTCACCTAATCCTAACCAGTAGGCTCACACTAACCCGCGCCCTCACACGCACGATCCCCCTAAAGCGTTGTCGGACACTCACCTGGACCCTAAACCGTCCCCGTCCCCTAACCCTAACCCTAGACCGAACCCTAAACCTAACCCTTCCCCGAAGCATGACCCTCACCCGTCACTTAATCCTAAGCCGTACGCTAACACTAACCCGCGCCCTCACACACACGCTCCCCCTAAAGCGTTGTCGGACCCTCACCTGGACCCTAAACCGTCCCCGTCCCCTAACCCTAACCCTAGGCCGAACCCTAACCCTAACCCTTCCCCGAAGCCTGACCCTCACCCATCCCCTAATCCTAAGCCGTACGCTAACACTAACCCGCGCCCTCACATGCACGCTCCCCCTAAAGGGTTGTCGGACACTCACCTGGACCCTAAACCGTCCCCGTCCCCTAACCCTAACCCTACCCCGAACCCTAACCCTAACCCTTCCCCGAAGACTGACCCTCACCCGTCCCATTATCCAAACCCGTACGCTAACACTAACCCACGCCCTCACATGCACGCTCCCCCTAAAGCGTTGTCGGACCCTCACCTGGACCCTAAACCGTCCCCGTCCCCTAACCCTAACCCTAGCCCGAACCCTAACCCTAACACTTCCCCGAAGCCTGACGCTCACCCGTCCCCTAATCCTAATCCGTAAGCTCACACTAATCCGCGCCCTCACACGCACGCTCCCCCTAAAGCGTTGTCGGACCCTCACCTGGACCCTAAACCGGCCCCGTCCCCTAACCCTAACGCTAGCCCGAACCCTAACCCTAACTCTTCCCCGAAGCCTGATCCTCACCCGTTCCCTAATCCTAACCGTAGGCTCACACTAATCCGCGCCCTCACACGCACGCTCCCCCTAAAGCGTTGTCGGACCCTCACTTGGACCCTAAACCGTCCCCGTCCCCTAACCCTATCCCTAGCCCGAACCCTAACCCTAACCCTTCCCCGAAGCCTGACCCTCACCCGTCCCCTAATCCTAACCCGTACGCTAACACTAACCCGCGCCCTCACACGCACGCTCCCCCTAAAGCGTTGTCAGACCGTCACCTGGACCCTAAACCGTCCCCGTCCCCTAACCCTAACCCTAGCCCGAACCCTAACCCTAACACTTCCCCGAAGCCTGACCCTCACCCGTCCCCTAATCCTAAGACGTACGCTAACACTAACCCGTGCCCTCACACGCACGCTCCCCCTAAAGCGTTGTCGGACACTCACCTGGACCCTAAACCGTCCCCGTCCCCTAACCCTAACACTAGCCCGAACCCTAAACCTAACCCTTCCCCGAAGCCCGACACTCACCCGTCCCCTAATCCTAATCCGTAGGCTCACACTAACCCGCGCCCTCACACGCACGCTCCCCCTAAAGCGTTGTCGGACCCTCACCTGGACCCTAAACCGTCCCCGTCCCCTAACCCTAACCCTAGCCCGAACCCTAACCCTAACCCTTGCCCGAAGCCTGACCCTCACCCGTCCCCTAATCCTAAACCGTAGGCTCACACTAACCCGCGCCCTCACACGCACGCTCCCCCTAAATCATTGTCGGACCCTCACCTGGACCCTAAACCCTCCCCGTCCCCTAACCCTAACCCAAGCTCGAACCCTAACCCTAAGCCTTCCCCGAAGCCTGACCATCACCCGTCCCCTAATCCTAACCCGTAGGCTCACACTAACCCACGCCCTCACACGCACGCTTCCCCTAAAGCGTTGTCGGACCCTCACCTGGACCCTAAACCATCACCGTCCCCTAACCCTAACCCTAGCCCGAATCCTAACCCTAACCCTTCCCCGAAGCCTGACCCTCACCCGTCCCCTAATCCTAACCCGTAGGCTCACACTAACCTGCGCCCTCACACGCACGCTCCCCCTAATGCGTTGTCGGAACCTCACCTGGACCCTAAACCGTCCCCGTCCCCTAACCCTATCCCTAGCCCGAACCCTAACCCTAACCCTTCCCCGAAGCCTGACCCTCACCCGTCACCTAATCCTAACACGTACGCTCACACTAACTCGCGCCCTCACACGCACGCTCCCCCTAAAGCGTTGTCAGACCCTCACCTGGACCCTAAACCGTCCCCGTCCCCTAACCCTAACCCTAGCCCGAACCCTAACCCTAACCCTTCCCCGAAGCCTGACCCTCACCTGTCCCCTAATCCTAACCCGTAGGCTCACACTAACCCGCGCCCTCACACGCACGCTCCTCCTAAAGCGTTGTCGGACCCTCAATTGGACCCTAAGCCGTCCCCGTCCCCTAACCCTAACCCTAGCCCGAATCCTAACCCTTACCCTTCCCCGAAACCTGACCCTCACCCGTCCACGAATCCTAACCCGCACGCTAACACTAACCCGGGCCCTCACACGCATGCTCCCCCTAAAGCGTTGTCGGACCCTCACCTGGACCCTAAACCGTCCCCGTCCCCTAACCCTAACCCTAGCCCGAAACATAACCCTAACACTTCCCCGAAGCCTGACCCTAACCCGTCCCCTAATCCTAACACGTAGGCTCACACTAACCCGCGCCCTCACACGCACGCTCCCCCTAAAGCGTTGTCGGACCCTCACCTGGACCCTAAACCGTCCCCGTCCCCTAACCCTAACCCTAGCCCGAACCCTAACCCTAACCCTTCCCCGAAGCCTGACCCTCACCCGTCCCCTAATCCTAAGCCGTACGCTAACACTAACCCGCGCCCTCACACGCACGCTCCCCCTAAAGCGTTGTTGGACCCTCACCTGGACCCTATACCGTCCCCGTCCCCTAACCCTAACCCTAGCCCGAACCCTAACCCTAACTCTTGCCCGAAGCCTGACCCTCACCCGTCCCCTAATCCTAAACCGTAGGCTCACACTAACCCGCGCCCTCACACGCACGCTCCCCCTAAATCATTGTCGGACCCTCACCTGGACCCTAAACCGTCCCCGTCCCCTAACACTAACTTTAGCTCGAACCGTAACCCTAACCCTTCCCCGAAGCCTGACCCTCACCCGTCCCCTAATCCTAACCCGTAGGCTCACACTAACCCGCGCCCTCACACGCACGCTCCCCCTAAAGCGTTGTCGGACCCTCACCTGGACCCTAAACCGTCCCCGTCCCCTAACCCTAACCCTAGCCCGAACCCTAACCCTAACCCTTCCCCGAAACCTGACCCTCACCCGTCCCCTAATCCTAACCCGTAGGCTCACACTAACCTGCGCCCTCACACGCACGCTCCCCCTAATGCGTTGTCGGAACCTCACCTGGATCCTAAACCGTCCCCGTCCCCTAACCCTAACCCTAGCCCGAACCCTAACCCTAACCCTTCCCCGAAGCCTGACCCTCACCCGTCCCCTAATCCTAACCCCTACGCTAACACTAAACCACTCCCTCACACGCACGCTCCCCCTAAAGCGTTGTCGTACCCTCACCTGGACCCTAAACCGTCCCCGTCCCCTAACCCTAACCCTAGCCCGAACCCTAACCCTAACCCTTCCCCAAAGCCTGACCCTCACCCGTCCCCTAATCCTAACACATACGCTCACACTATCTCGCGCCCTCACACGCACGCTCCCCCTTAAGCGTAGTCAGACCCTCACCTGGACCCTAAACCGTCCCCGTCCCCTAACCCTAACCCTAGCCCGAACCCTAACCCTAACCATTCCCCGAAGCCTGACCCTCACCTGTCCCCTAATCCTAACCCGTAGGCTCACACTAACCCACGCCCTCACACGCACGCTCCCACTAAAACGTTGTCGGACCCTCAATTGGACCCTAAGCCGTCCCCGTCCACTAACCCTAACCCTAGCCCGAATCCTAACCCTAACCCTTCCCCGAAACCTGACCCTCACCCGTCCCCTAATCCTAACCCGCAGGATAACACTAACCCGGGCCCTCACACGCATGCTCCCCCTAAAGCGTTGTCGGACCCTCACCTGGACCCTAAACCGTCCCCGTCCCCTAACCCTAACCCTAGCCCGAAACATAACCCTAACACTTCCCCGAAGCCTGACCCTCACCCGTCCCCTAATCCTAACCCGTACGCTAACACTAACCCGCGCCCTCACACGCACGCTCCCCCTAAAGCGTTGTCGGACCCTCACCTGGACCCTAAACCGTCCCCGTCCCCTAACCCTAACCCTAGCCCGAACCCTAACCCTAACCCGTCCCCGAAGCCTCACCCTCACCCGTCCCCTAATCCTAACCCGTACGCTAACACTAACCAGCGCCCTCACACGCACGCTCCCCCTAAAGCGTTTTCGGACCGTCACCTGGACCCTAAACCGTCCCCGTACCCTAACCCTAACCCTAGCCCGAACCCTATCCCTAACCCTTGCCCGAAGCCTGACCCTCACCCGTCCCCTAATCCTAACCCGTAGGTTCACACTAACCCGCGCCCTCACACGCACGCTCCCCGTAAAGCGTTGTCGGACCCTCACCTGGACCCTAAACCGTCCCCGTCCCCTAACCCTAATGCAATTCGAACCCTAACCCTAACCCTTCCCCGAAGCCTGACCCTCATCCGTCCCCTAATCCTAAGCCGTACGCTAACACTAACCCGCACCCTCACACGCACGCTCCCCCTAAAGCGTTGTCAGACCCTCACCTGGACCCTAAACCGTCCCCGTCCCCTAACCCTAACCCTAGCCCGAACCCTAACCCTAACCCTTCCACGAAGCCTAACCCTCACCCGTCCTCTAATCCTAAACCGTAGGCGCACACTAACCCGCGCGCTCACACGCACGCTCCCCCTAAAGCGTTGTCGGACCCTCACCTGGACCCTAAACCGTCCCCATCCCCTAACCCTAACCCTAGCCCGAACCCTAACCCTAACCCTTCCCCGTAGCCTGACCCTCACCCGTCCCCTAATCCTAACCCGTAGGCTCACACTAACCCGCGCCCTCACACGCACGCTCCCCCTAAAGCGTTGTCGGACCCTCACCTGGACCCTAAACCGTCCCCGTCCCCTAACCCTAACCCTAGCCCGAACCCTAACCCTAACCCTTCAACGAAGCCTGACCCTCACCCCTCCCCTAATCCTAACCCGTAGGCTCACACTAACCCGCGCCCTCACACGCACGCTCCCCCTAAAGCGTTGTCGGACCCTCACCTGAACCCTAAACCGTCCCCGTCCCCTAACCCTAACCCTAGCCCGAACCCTAACCCTAACCCTTCCCCGAAACCTGACCCTCACCCGTCCCCTAATCCTAACTCGTAGGCTCACACTAACCCGCGCCCTCACACGCACGCTCCCCTAAAGCATTGTCGGAACCTCACCTGGACCCTAAACCGTCCCCCTTCCCTAACCCTAACCCTAGCCCGAACCCTAACCCTAACCCTTCCCCAAAGCCTGACCCTCACCCGTCCTCTAATCCTAACCCGTACGCTAACACTAACCCGCGCCCTCACACGCACGCTCCCCCTAAAGCGCTGTCAGACCCTCAATTGGACCCTAAGCCGTCCCCGTCCCCTAACCCTAACCCTAGCCCGAACCCTAACCCTAACCCTTCCCCGAAGCCTGACCCTCACCCGTCCCCTAATCCTAACCCGCACGCTAACACTAACCCGGGCCCTCACACGCATGCTCCCTCTAAAGCGTTGTCAGACCCTCACCTGGACCCTAAACCGTCCCCGTCCCCTAACCCTAACCCTAGCCCGAACCCTAACCCTAACACTTCCCCGAAGCCTGACCCTCACCCGTCCCCTAATCCTAACCCGTAGGCTCACACTAACCCGCGCCCTCACACGCACGCTCCCCCTAATGCGTTGTCAGACCCTCACCTGGACCCTAAACCGTCCCCGTCCCCTAACCCTAACCCTAACCCTAACACTTCCCCGAAGCCTGACCCTCACCCGTCCCCTAATCCTAACACGTACGCTAACACTAACCCACGCCCTCACACGCACGCTCCCCCTAAAGCGTTGTCGGACCCTCACCTGGACCCTAAACCGTCCCCGTCCCCTAACCCTAACCCTAGCCCGAACCCTAACCCTAACCCTTCCCCGAAACCTGACGCTCACCCGTCCCCTAATCCTAACCCGTACAGTAACACTAACCCGCGCCCTCACACGCACGCTCCCCCTAAAGCGTTGTCGGACCCTCACCTGGACCCTAAACCGTCCCCGTCCCCTAACCCTAACCCTAGCCCGAACCCTAACCCTAACCCTTCCCCGAAGCCTGAACCTCACCCGTCACCTAATCCTAAACCGTAGGCTCACACTAACCCACGCCCTCACACGCACGATCCCCCTAAAGCGTTGTCGGACCCTCACCTGGACCCTAAACCGTCCCCGTCCCCTAACCCTAACCCTAGCCCGAACCCTAACCCTAACACTTCCCCGAAGCCTGACCCTCACCCGTCCCCTAATCCTAACCCGTAGGCTCACACTAACCCGCGCCCTCACACGCACGCTCCCCCTAAAGCGTTGTCGGACCCTCACCTGGACCCTAAACCGTCCCCGTCCCCTAACCCTAACCCTAGCCCGAACCCTAACCCTAACACTTCCCCGAAGCCTGACCCTCACCCGTCCCCTATTCCTAACCCGTAGGCTCACACTAATCCGCGCCCTCACACGCACGCTCCCCTAAAGCATTGTCGGAACCTCACCTGGACCCTAAACCTTCCCCCTTCACTAACCCTAACCCTAGCCCGAACCCTAACCCTAAACCTTCCCCAAAGCCTGACCCTCACCCGTCCCCTAATCCTAACCCGTACGCTAACACTAAACCGCGCCCTCACACGCACCCTCCCCCTAAAGCGTTGTCGGAACCTCAGGTGGACCCTAAGCCGTCCCCATCCCCTAACCCTAACCCTAGCCCGAACCCTAAACCTAACCCTTCCCCAAAGCCTGACCCTCACCCGTCCCCTAATCCTAACCCGCACGCTAACACTAACCCGGGCCCTCACACGCATGCTCCCCCTAAAGCGTTGTCAGACCCTCACCTGGACCCTAAACCGTCCCCGTCCCCTAACCCTAACCCTAGCCCGAACACTAACCCTAACACTTCCCCGAAGCCTGACCCTCACCCGTCCCCTAATCCTAACCCGTAGGCTCACACTAACCCGCGCCCTCACACGCACGCTCCCCCTAAAGCGTTGTCGGACCCTCACCTGGACCCTAAACCGTCCCCGTCCCCTAACCCTAGCCCGACCCCTAAACCTAAACCTTCCCCGAAGCCTGACGCTCACCCGTCCCCTAATCCTAACCCGTACGGTAACACTAACCCGTCCCTCACACGCACGCTCCCCCTAAAGCGTTGTCGGGCCCTCACCTGGACCCTAAACCGTCCCCGTCCCCTAACCCTAACCCTAGCCCGAACCCTAACCCTAACCCTTCCCCGAAGCCTGACCCTCACCCGTCACCTAATCCTAACCAGTAGGCTCACACTAACCCGCGCCCTCACACGCACGATCCCCCTAAAGCGTTGTCGGACACTCACCTGGACCCTAAACCGTCCCCGTCCCCTAACCCTAACCCTAGCCCGAACCCTAAACCTAACCCTTCCCCGAAGCATGACCCTCACCCGTCCCTTAATCCTAAGCCGTACGCTAACACTAACCCGCGCCCTCACACACACGCTCCCCCTAAAGCGTTGTCGGACCCTCACCTGGACCCTAAACCGTCCCCGTCCCCTAACCCTAACCCTAGGCCGAACCCTAACCCTAACCCTTCCCCGAAGCCTGACCCTCACCCATCCCCTAATCCTAAGCCGTACGCTAACACTAACCCGCGCCCTCACACGCACGCTCCCCCTAAAGGGTTGTCGGACACTCACCTGGACCCTAAACCGTCCCCGTCCCCTAACCCTAACCCTACCCCGAACCCTAACCCTAACCCTTCCCCGAAGACTGACCCTCACCCGTCCCATTATCCAAACCCGTACGCTAACACTAACCCACGCCCTCACATGCACGCTCCCCCTAAAGCGTTGTCGGACCCTCACCTGGACCCTAAACCGTCCCCGTCCCCTAACCCTAACCCTAGCCCGAACCCTAACCCTAACACTTCCCCGAAGCCTGACGCTCACCCGTCCCCTAATCCTAATCCGTAAGCTCACACTAATCCGCGCCCTCACACGCACGCTCCCCCTAAAGCGTTGTCGGACCCTCACCTGGACCCTAAACCGGCCCCGTCCCCTAACCCTAACGCTAGCCCGAACCCTAACCCTAACTCTTCCCCGAAGCCTGATCCTCACCCGTTCCCTAATCCTAACCGTAGGCTCACACTAATCCGCGCCCTCACACGCACGCTCCCCCTAAAGCGTTGTCGGACCCTCACTTGGACCCTAAACCGTCCCCGTCCCCTAACCCTATCCCTAGCCCGAACCCTAACCCTAACCCTTCCCCGAAGCCTGACCCTCACCCGTCCCCTAATCCTAACCCGTACGCTAACACTAACCCGCGCCCTCACACGCACGCTCCCCCTAAAGCGTTGTCAGACCGTCACCTGGACCCTAAACCGTCCCCGTCCCCTAACCCTAACCCTAGCCCGAACCCTAACCCTAACACTTCCCCGAAGCCTGACCCTCACCCGTCCCCTAATCCTAAGACGTACGCTAACACTAACCCGTGCCCTCACACGCACGCTCCCCCTAAAGCGTTGTCGGACACTCACCTGGACCCTAAACCGTCCCCGTCCCCTAACCCTAACACTAGCCCGAACCCTAAACCTAACCCTTCCCCGAAGCCCGACACTCACCCGTCCCCTAATCCTAATCCGTAGGCTCACACTAACCCGCGCCCTCACACGCACGCTCCCCCTAAAGCGTTGTCGGACCCTCACCTGGACCCTAAACCGTCCCCGTCCCCTAACCCTAACCCTAGCCCGAACCCTAACCCTAACCCTTGCCCGAAGCCTGACCCTCACCCGTCCCCTAATCCTAAACCGTAGGCTCACACTAACCCGCGCCCTCACACGCACGCTCCCCCTAAATCATTGTCGGACCCTCACCTGGACCCTAAACCCTCCCCGTCCCCTAACCCTAACCCAAGCTCGAACCCTAACCCTAAGCCTTCCCCGAAGCCTGACCATCACCCGTCCCCTAATCCTAACCCGTAGGCTCACACTAACCCACGCCCTCACACGCACGCTTCCCCTAAAGCGTTGTCGGACCCTCACCTGGACCCTAAACCATCACCGTCCCCTAACCCTAACCCTAGCCCGAATCCTAACCCTAACCCTTCCCCGAAGCCTGACCCTCACCCGTCCCCTAATCCTAACCCGTAGGCTCACACTAACCTGCGCCCTCACACGCACGCTCCCCCTAATGCGTTGTCGGAACCTCACCTGGACCCTAAACCGTCCCCGTCCCCTAACCCTATCCCTAGCCCGAACCCTAACCCTAACCCTTCCCCGAAGCCTGACCCTCACCCGTCACCTAATCCTAACACGTACGCTCACACTAACTCGCGCCCTCACACGCACGCTCCCCCTAAAGCGTTGTCAGACCCTCACCTGGACCCTAAACCGTCCCCGTCCCCTAACCCTAACCTTAGCCCGAACCCTAACCCTAACCCTTCCCCGAAGCCTGACCCTCACCTGTCCCCTAATCCTAACCCGTAGGCTCACACTAACCCGCGCCCTCACACGCACGCTCCTCCTAAAGCGTTGTCGGACCCTCAATTGGACCCTAAGCCGTCCCCGTCCCCTAACCCTAACCCTAGCCCGAATCCTAACCCTTACCCTTCCCCGAAACCTGACCCTCACCCGTCCCCTAATCCTAACCCGCACGCTAACACTAACCCGGGCCCTCACACGCATGCTCCCCCTAAAGCGTTGTCGGACCCTCACCTGGACCCTAAACCGTCCCCGTCCCCTAACCCTAACCCTAGCCCGAAACCTAACCCTAACACTTCCCCGAAGCCTGACCCTAACCCGTCCCCTAATCCTAACACGTAGGCTCACACTAACCCGCGCCCTCACACGCACGCTCCCCCTAAAGCGTTGTCGGACCCTCACCTGGACCCTAAACCGTCCCCGTCCCCTAACCCTAACCCTAGCCCGAACCCTAACCCTAACCCTTCCCCGAAGCCTGACCCTCACCCGTCCCCTAATCCTAAGCCGTACGCTAACACTAACCCGCGCCCTCACACGCACGCTCCCCCTAAAGCGTTGTTGGACCCTCACCTGGACCCTATACCGTCCCCGTCCCCTAACCCTAACCCTAGCCCGAACCCTAACCCTAACTCTTGCCCGAAGCCTGACCCTCACCCGTCCCCTAATCCTAAACCGTAGGCTCACACTAACCCGCGCCCTCACACGCACGCTCCCCCTAAATCATTGTCGGACCCTCACCTGGACCCTAAACCGTCCCCGTCCCCTAACACTAACTTTAGCTCGAACCGTAACCCTAACCCTTCCCCGAAGCCTGACCCTCACCCGTCCCCTAATCCTAACCCGTAGGCTCACACTAACCCGCGCCCTCACACGCACGCTCCCCCTAAAGCGTTGTCGGACCCTCACCTGGACCCTAAACCGTCCCCGTCCCCTAACCCTAACCCTAGCCCGAACCCTAACCCTAACCCTTCCCCGAAACCTGACCCTCACCCGTCCCCTAATCCTAACCCGTAGGCTCACACTAACCTGCGCCCTCACACGCACGCTCCCCCTAATGCGTTGTCGGAACCTCACCTGGATCCTAAACCGTCCCCGTCCCCTAACCCTAACCCTAGCCCGAACCCTAACCCTAACCCTTCCCCGAAGCCTGACCCTCACCCGTCCCCTAATCCTAACCCCTACGCTAACACTAAACCACTCCCTCACACGCACGCTCCCCCTAAAGCGTTGTCGTACCCTCACCTGGACCCTAAACCGTCCCCGTCCCCTAACCCTAACCCTAGCCCGAACCCTAACCCTAACCCTTCCCCAAAGCCTGACCCTCACCCGTCCCCTAATCCTAACACATACGCTCACACTAACTCGCGCCCTCACACGCACGCTCCCCCTTAAGCGTAGTCAGACCCTCACCTGGACCCTAAACCGTCCCCGTCCCCTAACCCTAACCCTAGCCCGAACCCTAACCCTAACCATTCCCCGAAGCCTGACCCTCACCTGTCCCCTAATCCTAACCCGTAGGCTCACACTAACCCACGCCCTCACACGCACGCTCCCACTAAAACGTTGTCGGACCCTCAATTGGACCCTAAGCCGTCCCCGTCCACTAACCCTAACCCTAGCCCGAATCCTAACCCTAACCCTTCCCCGAAACCTGACCCTCACCCGTCCCCTAATCCTAACCCGCAGGATAACACTAACCCGGGCCCTCACACGCATGCTCCCCCTAAAGCGTTGTCGGACCCTCACCTGGACCCTAAACCGTCCCCGTCCCCTAACCCTAACCCTAGCCCGAAACATAACCCTAACACTTCCCCGAAGCCTGACCCTCACCCGTCCCCTAATCCTAATCCGTAGGCTCACACTAACCCGCGCCCTCACACGCACGCTCCCCCTAAAGCGTTGTCGGACCCTCACCTGGACCCTAAACCGTCCCCGTCTCCTAACCCTAACCCTAGCCCGAACCCTAACCCTAACCCTTCCCCGAAGCCTGACCCTCACCCGTCCCATAATCCTAACCCGTACGCTAACACTAACCCGCGCCCTCACACGCACGCTCCCCCTAAAGCGTTGTCGGACCCTCACCTGGACCCTAAACCGTCCCCGTCCCCTAACCCTAACCCTAGCCCGAACCCTAACCCTAACCCGTCCCCGAAGCCTCACCCTCACCCGTCCCCTAATCCTAACCCGTACGCTAACACTAACCAGCGCCCTCACACGCACGCTCCCCCTAAAGCGTTTTCGGACCGTCACCTGGACCCTAAACCGTCCCCGTCCCCTAACCCTAACCCTAGCCCGAACCCTATCCCTAACCCTTGCCCGAAGCCTGACCCTCACCCGACCCCTAATCCTAACCCGTAGGTTCACACTAACCCGCGCCCTCACACGCACGCTCCCCGTAAAGCGTTGTCGGACCCTCACCTGGACCCTAAACCGTCCCCGTCCCCTAACCCTAATGCAATTCGAACCCTAACCCTAACCCTTCCCCGAAGCCTGACCCTCATCCGTCCCCTAATCCTAAGCCGTACGCTAACACTAACCCGCACCCTCACACGCACGCTCCCCCTAAAGCGTTGTCAGACCCTCACCTGGACCCTAAACCGTCCCCGTCCCCTAACCCTAACCCTAGCCCGAACCCTAACCCTAACCCTTCCCCGAAGCCTGACCCTCACCCGTCCCCTAATCCTAACCCGTAGGCTCACAGTAACCCGCGCCCTCACACGCACGCTCCCACTAAAGCGTTGTCGGACCCTCACCTGGACCCTAAACCGTCCCCTAACCCTAACCCTAACCCTAGCCCGAACCCTAACCCCAACCCTTCAACGAAGCCTGACCGTCACCTGTCCCCTAATCCTAACCCGTAGGCTCACACTAACTCGCGCCCTCACACGCACGCTCCCCCTAAAGCGTTGTCGGACCCTCACCTGGACCCTAAACCGTCCCCATACCCTAACCCTAACCCTAGCCCGAACCCTAACCCTAACCCTTCCCCGAAGCCTGACCCTCACCCGTCCCCTAATCCTAACACGTAGGCGCACACTAACCCGCGCCCTCACACGCACGCTCCCCCTAAAGCGTTGTCGGACCCTCACCTGGACCCTAAACCGTCCCCGTCCCCTAACCCTAACCCTAGCCCGAACCCTAACCCTAACCCTTCCCCGAAGCCTGACCCTCACCCGTCCCCTAATCCTAATCCGTAGGCTCACACTAACCCGCGCCCTCACACGCACGCTCCCCCTAAAGCGTTGTCGGACCCTCACCTGGACCCTAAACCGTCCCCGTCCCCTAACCCTAACCCCAGCCCGAACCCTAACCCTAACCCTTCCCCGAAGCCTGACCCTCACCCGTCCACTAATCCTAACCCGTACGCTAACAGTAACCCGCGCCCTCACACGCACGCTCCCCCTAAAGCGTTGTCGGACCCTCACCTGGACCCTAAACCGTCCCCGTCCCCTAAACCTAACCCTAGCCCGAACACTAACCCTAACACTTCCCCGAAGCCTGACCCTCACCCGTCCCCTAATCCTAACCCGTACCCTCACACTAACTCGCGTCCTCACACGCACGCTCCCCCTAAAGCGTTGTTGGACCCTCACCTGGACCCTAAACCGTCCCCGTCCTCTAACCCTAACCCTAGCCCGAACCCTAACCCTAACCCTTCCCCGAAGCCTGACCCTCACCCGTCCCCTAATCCTAACCCGTAGGCTCACACTAACCCGCGCCCTCACATGTACGCTCCCACTAAGGCGTTGTCGGACCTTCACCTGGACCCTAAGCCGTCCCCGTCCCCTAACCCTAACCCTAGCCCGAACCCTAACCCTAACCCTTCCCCGAAGCCTAACCCTCACCCGTCCTCTAATCCTAAACCGTAGGCGCACACTAACCCGCGCGCTCACACGCACGCTCCCCCTAAAGCGTTGTCGGACCCTCACCTGGACCCTAAACCGTCCCCGTCCCCTAACCCTAACCCTAGCCCGAACCCTAACCCTAACACTTCCCCGAAGCCTGACCCTCACCCGTCCCCTAATCCTAACCCGTAGGCTCACACTAACCCGCGCCCTCACACGCCCGCTCCCCCTAAAGCGTTGTCGGACCCTCACCTGGACCCTAAACCGTCCCCGTCCCCTAACCCTAACCCTAGCCCGAACCCTAACCCTAACCCTTCCACGAAGCCTAACCCTCACCCGTCCTCTAATCCTAAACCGTAGGCGCACACTAACCCGCGCGCTCACACGCACGCTCCCCCTAAAGCGTTGTCGGACCCTCACCTGGACCCTAAACCGTCCCCATCCCCTAACCCTAACCCTAGCCCGAACCCTAACCCTAACCCTTCCCCGAAGCCTGACCCTCACCCGTCCCCTAATCCTAACCCGTAGGCTCACACTAACCCGCGCCCTCACACGCACGCTCCCCCTAAAGCGTTGTCGGACCCTCACCTGGACCCTAAACCGTCCCCGTCCCCTAACCCTAACCCTAGCCCGAACCCTAACCCTAACCCTTCAACGAAGCCTGACCCTCACCCCTCCCCTAATCCTAACCCGTAGGCTCACACTCACCCGCGGCCTCACACGCACGCTCCCCCTAAAGCGTTGTCGGACCCTCACCTGGACCCTAAACCGTCCCCGTCCCCTAACCCTAACCCTAGCCCGAACCCTAACCCTAACCCTTCCCCGAAGCCTGACCCTCACCCGTCCCCTAATCCTAACCCGTAGGCTCACACTAACCCGCGCCCTCACACGCACGCTCCCCCTAAAGCGTTGTCGGACCCTCACCTGGACCCTAAACCGTCCCCGTCCCCTAACCCTAACCCTAGCCCGAACCCTAACCCTAACCCTTCCCCGAAGCCTGACCCTCACCCGTCCCCTAATCCTAACCCGTAGGCTCACACTAACCCGCGCCCTCACACGCACGCTCCCCCTAAAGCGTTGTCGGACCCTCACCTGGACCCTAAACCGTCCCCGTCCCCTAACCCTAACCCTAGCCCGAACCCTAACCCTAACCCTTCCCTGAAACCTGACCCTCACCCGTCCCCTAATCCTAACCCGTAGGCTCACACTAACCCGCGCCCTCACACGCACGCTCCCCTAAAGCATTGTCGGAACCTCACCTGGACCCTAAACCTTCCCCCTTCACTAACCCTAACCCTAGCCCGAACCCTAACCCTAAACCTTCCCCAAAGCCTGACCCTCACCCGTCCCCTAATCCTAACCCGTACGCTAACACTAAACCGCGCCCTCACACGCACCCTCCCCCTAAAGCGTTGTCGGAACCTCAGTTGGACCCTAAGCCGTCCCCATCCCCTAACCCTAACCCTAGCCCGAACCCTAAACCTAACCCTTCCCCAAAGCCTGACCCTCACCCGTCCGCTAATCCTAACCCGCACGCTAACACTAACCCGGGCCCTCACACGCATGCTCCCCCTAAAGCGTTGTCAGACCCTCACCTGGACCCTAAACCGTCCCCGTCCCCTAACCCTAACCCTAGCCCGAACACTAACCCTAACACTTCCCCGAAGCCTGACCCTCACCCGTCCCCTAATCCTAACCCGTAGGCTCACACTAACCCGCGCCCTCACACGCACGCTCCCCCTAAAGCGTTGTCGGACCCTCACCTGGACCCTAAACCGTCCCCGTCCCCTAACCCTAGCCCGACCCCTAAACCTAAACCTTCCCCGAAGCCTGACGCTCACCCGTCCCCTAATCCTAACCCGTACGGTAACACTAACCCGTCCCTCACACGCACGCTCCCCCTAAAGCGTTGTCGGGCCCTCACCTGGACCCTAAACCGTCCCCGTCCCCTAACCCTAACCCTAGCCCGAACCCTAACCCTAACCCTTCCCCGAAGCCTGACCCTCACCCGTCACCTAATCCTAACCAGTAGGCTCACACTAACCCGCGCCCTCACACGCACGATCCCCCTAAAGCGTTGTCGGACACTCACCTGGACCCTAAACCGTCCCCGTCCCCTAACCCTAACCCTAGCCCGAACCCTAAACCTAACCCTTCCCCGAAGCATGACCCTCACCCGTCCCTTAATCCTAAGCCGTACGCTAACACTAACCCGCGCCCTCACACGCACGCTCCCCCTAAAGCGTTGTCGGACCCTCACCTGGACCCTAAACCGTCCCCGTCCCCTAACCCTAACCCTAGCCCGAACCCTAACCCTAACCCTTCCCCGAAGCCTGACCCTCACCCATCCCCTAATCCTAAGCCGTACGCTAACACTAACCCGCGCCCTCACACGCACGCTCCCCCTAAAGGGTTGTCGGACACTCACCTGGACCCTAAACCGTCCCCGTCCCCTAACCCTAACCCTAGCCCGAACCCTAACCCTAACCCTTCCCCGAAGCCTGACCCTCACCCGTCCCCTAATCCTAACCCGTAGGCTCACACTAACCCGCGGCCTCACACGCACGCTCCCCCTAAAGCGTTGTCGGACCCTCACCTGGACCCTAAACCGTCCCCGTCCCCTAACCCTAACCCTAGCCCGAACCCTAACCCTAACCCTTCCCCGAAGCCTGACCCTCACCCGTCCCCTAATCCTAACCCGTAGGCTCACACTAACCCGCGCCCTCACACGCACGCTCCCCCTAAAGCGTTGTCGGACCCTCACCTGGACCCTAAACCGTCCCCGTCCCCTAACCCTAACCCTAGCCCGAACCCTAACCCTAACCCTTCCCCGAAGCCTGACCCTCACCCGTCCCCTAATCCTAACCCGTAGGCTCACACTAACCCGCGCCCTCACACGCACGCTCCCCCTAAAGCGTTGTCGGACCCTCACCTGGACCCTAAACCGTCCCCGTCCCCTAACCCTAACCCTAGCCCGAACCCTAACCCTAACCCTTCCCTGAAACCTGACCCTCACCCGTCCCCTAATCCTAACCCGTAGGCTCACACTAACCCGCGCCCTCACACGCACGCTCCCCTAAAGCATTGTCGGAACCTCACCTGGACCCTAAACCTTCCCCCTTCACTAACCCTAACCCTAGCCCGAACCCTAACCCTAAACCTTCCCCAAAGCCTGACCCTCACCCGTCCCCTAATCCTAACCCGTACGCTAACACTAAACCGCGCCCTCACACGCACCCTCCCCCTAAAGCGTTGTCGGAACCTCAGTTGGACCCTAAGCCGTCCCCATCCCCTAACCCTAACCCTAGCCCGAACCCTAAACCTAACCCTTCCCCAAAGCCTGACCCTCACCCGTCCCCTAATCCTAACCCGCACGCTAACACTAACCCGGGCCCTCACACGCATGCTCCCCCTAAAGCGTTGTCAGACCCTCACCTGGACCCTAAACCGTCCCCGTCCCCTAACCCTAACCCTAGCCCGAACACTAACCCTAACACTTCCCCGAAGCCTGACCCTCACCCGTCCCCTAATCCTAACCCGTAGGCTCACACTAACCCGCGCCCTCACACGCACGCTCCCCCTAAAGCGTTGTCGGACCCTCACCTGGACCCTAAACCGTCCCCGTCCCCTAACCCTAGCCCGACCCCTAAACCTAAACCTTCCCCGAAGCCTGACGCTCACCCGTCCCCTAATCCTAACCCGTACGGTAACACTAACCCGTCCCTCACACGCACGCTCCCCCTAAAGCGTTGTCGGGCCCTCACCTGGACCCTAAACCGTCCCCGTCCCCTAACCCTAACCCTAGCCCGAACCCTAACCCTAACCCTTCCCCGAAGCCTGACCCTCACCCGTCACCTAATCCTAACCAGTAGGCTCACACTAACCCGCGCCCTCACACGCACGATCCCCCTAAAGCGTTGTCGGACACTCACCTGGACCCTAAACCGTCCCCGTCCCCTAACCCTAACCCTAGCCCGAACCCTAAACCTAACCCTTCCCCGAAGCATGACCCTCACCCGTCCCTTAATCCTAAGCCGTACGCTAACACTAACCCGCGCCCTCACACACACGCTCCCCCTAAAGCGTTGTCGGACCCTCACCTGGACCCTAAACCGTCCCCGTCCCCTAACCCTAACCCTAGGCCGAACCCTAACCCTAACCCTTCCCCGAAGCCTGACCCTCACCCATCCCCTAATCCTAAGCCGTACGCTAACACAAACCCGCGCCCTCACACGCACGCTCCCCCTAAAGGGTTGTCGGACACTCACCTGGACCCTAAACCGTCCCCGTCCCCTAACCCTAACCCTAGCCCGAACCCTAACCCTAACCCTTCCCCGAAGACTGACCCTCACCCGTCCCATTATCCAAACCCGTACGCTAACACTAACCCACGCCCTCACATGCACGCTCCCCCTAAAGCGTTGTCGGACCCTCACCTGGACCCTAAACCGTCCCCGTCCCCTAACCCTAACCCTAGCCCGAACCCTAACCCTAACACTTCCCCGAAGCCTGACGCTCACCCGTCCCCTAATCCTAATCCGTAAGCTCACACTAATCCGCGCCCTCACACGCACGCTCCCCCTAAAGCGTTGTCGGACCCTCACCTGGACCCTAAACCGGCCCCGTCCCCTAACCCTAACCCTAGCCCGAACCCTAACCCTAACTCTTCCCCGAAGCCTGATCCTCACCCGTTCCCTAATCCTAACCGTAGGCTCACACTAATCCGCGCCCTCACACGCACGCTCCCCCTAAAGCGTTGTCGGACCCTCACTTGGACCCTAAACCGTCCCCGTCCCCTAACCCTATCCCTAGCCCGAACCCTAACCCTAACCCTTCCCCGAAGCCTGACCCTCACCCGTCCCCTAATCCTAACCCGTACGCTAACACTAACCCGCGCCCTCACACGCACGCTCCCCCTAAAGCGTTGTCAGACCGTCACCTGGACCCTAAACCGTCCCCGTCCCCTAACCCTAACCCTAGCCTGAACCCTAACCCTAACACTTCCCCGAAGCCTGACCCTCACCCGTCCCCTAATCCTAAGACGTACGCTAACACTAACCCGTGCCCTCACACGCACGCTCCCCCTAAAGCGTTGTCGGACACTCACCTGGACCCTAAACCGTCCCCGTCCCCTAACCCTAACACTAGCCCGAACCCTAAACCTAACCCTTCCCCGAAGCCCGACACTCACCCGTCCCCTAATCCTAATCCGTAGGCTCACACTAACCCGCGCCCTCACACGCACGCTCCCCCTAAAGCGTTGTCGGACCCTCACCTGGACCCTAAACCGTCCCCGTCCCCTAACCCTAACCCTAGCCCGAACCCTAACCCTAACCCTTGCCCGAAGCCTGACCCTCACCCGTCCCCTAATCCTAAACCGTAGGCTCACACTAACCCGCGCCCTCACACGCACGCTCCCCCTAAATCATTGTTGGACCCTCACCTGGACCCTAAACCGTCCCCGTCCCCTAACCCTAACCCAAGCTCGAACCCTAACCCTAAGCCTTCCCCGAAGCCTGACCATCACCCGTCCCCTAATCCTAACCCGTAGGCTCACACTAACCCACGCCCTCACACGCACGCTTCCCCTAAAGCGTTGTCGGACCCTCACCTGGACCCTAAACCATCACCGTCCCCTAACCCTAACCCTAGCCCGAACCCTAACCCTAACCCTTCCCCGAAGCCTGACCCTCACCCGTCCCCTAATCCTAACCCGTAGGCTCACACTAACCTGCGCCCTCACACGCACGCTCCCCCTAATGCGTTGTCGGAACCTCACCTGGACCCTAAACCGTCCCCGTCCCCTAACCCTATCCCTAGCCCGAACCCTAACCCTAACCCTTCCCCGAAGCCTGACCCTCACCCGTCACCTAATCCTAACACGTACGCTCACACTAACTCGCGCCCTCACACGCACGCTCCCCCTAAAGCGTTGTCAGACCCTCACCTGGACCCTAAACCGTCCCCGTCCCCTAACCCTAACCCTAGCCCGAACCCTAACCCTAACCCTTCCCCGAAGCCTGACCCTCACCTGTCCCCTAATCCTAACCCGTAGGCTCACACTAACCCGCACCCTCACACGCACGCTCCCCCTAAAGCGTTGTCGGACCCTCAATTGGACCCTAAGCCGTCCCCGTCCCCTAACCCTAACCCTAGCCCGAATCCTAACCCTTACCCTTCCCCGAAACCTGACCCTCACCCGTCCCCTAATCCTAACCCGCACGCTAACACTAACCCGGGCCCTCACACGCATGCTCCCCCTAAAGCGTTGTCGGACCCTCACCTGGACCCTAAACCGTCCCCGTCCCCTAACCCTAACCCTAGCCCGAACCCTAACCCTAACCCTTGCCCGAAGCCTGACCCTCACCCGTCCCCTAATCCTAAACCGTAGGCTCACACTAACCCGCGCCCTCACACGCACGCTCCCCCTAAATCATTGTCGGACCCTCACCTGGACCCTAAACCGTCCCCGTCCCCTAACACTAACTTTAGCTCGAACCGTAACCCTAACCCTTCCCCGAAGCCTGACCCTCACCCGTCCCCTAATCCTAACCCGTAGGCTCACACTAACCCGCGCCCTCACACGCACGCTCCCCCTAAAGCGTTGTCGGACCCTCACCTGGACCCTAAACCGTCCCCGTCCCCTAACCCTAACCCTAGCCCGAACCCTAACCCTAACCCTTCCCCGAAGCCTGACCCTCACCTGTCCCCTAATCCTAACCCGTAGGCTCACACTAACCCGCGCCCTCACACGCACGCTCCCCCTAAAGCGTTGTCGGACCCTCAATTGGACCCTAAGCCGTCCCCGTCCCCTAACCCTAACCCTAGCCCGAATCCTAACCCTTACCCTTCCCCGAAACCTGACCCTCACCCGTCCCCTAATCCTAACCCGCACGCTAACACTAACCCGGGCCCTCACACGCATGCTCCCCCTAAAGCGTTGTCGGACCCTCACCTGGACCCTAAACCGTCCCCGTCCCCTAACCCTAACCCTAGCCCGAAACATAACCCTAACACTTCCCCGAAGCCTGACCCTAACCCGTCCCCTAATCCTAACACTTAGGCTCACACTAACCCGCGCCCTCACACGCACGCTCCCCCTAAAGCGTTGTCGGACCCTCACCTGGACCCTAAACCGTCCCCGTCCCCTAACCCTAACCCTAGCCCGAACCCTAACCCTAACCCTTCCCCGAAGCCTGACCCTCACCCGTCCCCTAATCCTAAGCCGTACGCTAACACTAACCCGCGCCCTCACACGCACGCTCCCCCTAAAGCGTTGTTGGACCCTCACCTGGACCCTATACCGTCCCCGTCCCCTAACCCTAACCCTAGCCCGAACCCTAACCCTAACTCTTGCCCGAAGCCTGACCCTCACCCGTCCCCTAATCCTAAACCGTAGGCTCACACTAACCCGCGCCCTCACACGCACGCTCCCCCTAAATCATTGTCGGACCCTCACCTGGACCCTAAACCGTCCCCGTCCCCTAACACTAACTTTAGCTCGAACCGTAACCCTAACCCTTCCCCGAAGCCTGACCCTCACCCGTCCCCTAATCCTAACCCGTAGGCTCACACTAACCCGCGCCCTCACACGCATGCTCCCCCTAAAGCGTTGTCGGACCCTCACCTGGACCCTAAACCGTCCCCGTCCCCTAACCCTAACCCTAGCCCGAACCCTAACCCTAACCCTTCCGCGAAACCTGACCCTCACCCGTCCCCTAATCCTAACCCGTAGGCTCACACTAACCTGCGCCCTCACACGCACGCTCCCCCTAATGCGTTGTCGGAACCTCACCTGGATGCTAAACCGTCCCCGTCCCCTAACCCTAACCCTAGCCCGAACCCTAACCCTAACCCTTCCCCGAGGCCTGACCCTCACCCGTCCCCTAATCCTAACCCCTACGCTAACACTAAACCACTCCCTCACACGCACGCTCCCCCTAAAGCGTTGTCGTACCCTCACCTGGACCCTAAACCGTCCCCGTCCCCTAACCCTAACCCTAGCCCGAACCCTAACCCTAACCCTTCCCCAAAGCCTGACCCTCACCCGTCCCCTAATCCTAACACATACGCTCACACTAACTCGCGCCCTCACACGCACGCTCCCCCTTAAGCGTAGTCAGACCCTCACCTGGACCCTAAACCGTCCCCGTCCCCTAACCCTAACCCTAGCCCGAACCCTAACCCTAACCATTCCCCGAAGCCTGACCCTCACCTGTCCCCTAATCCTAACCCGTAGGCTCACACGAACCCACGCCCTCACAAGCACGCTCCCACTAAAACGTTGTCGGACCCTCAATTGGACCCTAAGCCGTCCCCGTCCCCTAACCCTAACCCTAGCCCGAATCCTAACCCTAACCCTTCCCCGAAACCTGACCCTCACCCGTCCCCTAATCCTAACCCGCAGGATAACACTAACCCGGGCCCTCACACGCATGCTCCCCCTAAAGCGTTGTCAGACCCTCACCTGGACCCTAAACCGTCCCCGTCCCCTAACCCTAACCCTAGCCCGAAACATAACCCTAACACTTCCCCGAAGCCTGACCCTCACCCGTCCCCTAATCCTAATCCGTAGGCTCACACTAACCCGCGCCCTCACACGCACGCTCCCCCTAAAGCGTTGTCGGACCCTCACCTGGACCCTAAACCGTCCCCGTCCCCTAACCCTAACCCTAGCCCGAACCCTAACCCTAACCCTTCCCCGAAGCCTGACCCTCACCCGTCCCATAATCCTAACCCGTACGCTAACACTAACCCGCGCCCTCACACGCACGCTCCCCCTAAAGCATTGTCGGACCCTCACCTGGACCCTAAACCGTCCCCGTCCCCTAACCCTAACCCTAGCCCGAACCCTATCCCTAACCCTTGCCCGAAGCCTGACCCTCACCCGTCCCCTAATCCTAACCCGTAGGTTCACACTAACCCGCGCCCTCACACGCACGCTCCCCGTACAGCGTTGTCGGACCCTCACCTGGACCCTAAACCGTCCCCGTCCCCTAACCCTAATGCAATTCGAACCCTAACCCTAACCCTTCCCCGAAGCCTGACCCTCATCCGTCCCCTAATCCTAAGCCGTACGCTAACACTAACCCGCACCCTCACACGCACGCTCCCCCTAAAGCGTTGTCAGACCCTCACCTGGACCCTAAACCGTCCCCGTCCCCTAACCCTAACCCTAGCCCGAACCCTAACCCTAACCCTTCCCCGAAGCCTGACCCTCACCCGTCCCCTAATCCTAACCCGTAGGCTCACAGTAACCCGCGCCCTCACACGCACGCTCCCACTAAAGCGTTGTCGGACCCTCACCTGGACCCTAAACCGTCCCCGTCCCCTAACCCTAACCCTAGCCCGAACCCTAACCCCAACCCTTCAACGAAGCCTGACCGTCACCTGTCCCCTAATCCTAACCCGTAGGCTCACACTAACTCGCGCCCTCACACGCACGCTCCCCCTAAAGCGTTGTCGGACCCTCACCTGGACCCTAAACCGTCCCCATACCCTAACCCTAACCCTAGCCCGAACCCTAACCCTAACCCTTCCCCGAAGCCTGACCCTCACCCGTCCCCTAATCCTAACACGTAGGCGCACACTAACCCGCGCCCTCACACGCACGCTCCCCCTAAAGCGTTGTCGGACCCTCACCTGGACCCTAAACCGTCCCCGTCCCCTAACCCTAACCCTAGCCCGAACCCTAACCCTAACCCTTCCCCGAAGCCTGACCCTCACCCGTCCCCTAATCCTAATCCGTAGGCTCACACTAACCCGCGCCCTCACACGCACGCTCCCCCTAAAGCGTTGTCGGACCCTCACCTGGACCCTAAACCGTCCCCGTCCCTAACCCTAACCCCAGCCCGAACCCTAACCCTAACCCTTCCCCGAAGCCTGACCCTCACCCGTCCACTAATCCTAACCCGTACGCTAACAGTAACCCGCGCCCTCACACGCACGCTCCCCCTAAAGCGTTGTCGGACCCTCACCTGGACCCTAAACCGTCCCCGTCCCCTAAACCTAACCCTAGCCCGAACACTAACCCTAACACTTCCCCGAAGCCTGACCCTCACCCGTCCCCTAATCCTAACCCGTACCCTCACACTAACTCGCGTCCTCACACGCACGCTCCCCCTAAAGCGTTGTTGGACCCTCACCTGGACCCTAAACCGTCCCCGTCCTCTAACCCTAACCCTAGCCCGAACCCTAACCCTAACCCTTCCCCGAAGCCTGACCCTCACCCGTCCCCTAATCCTAACCCGTAGGCTCACACTAACCCGCGCCCTCACATGCACGCTCCCACTAAGGCGTTGTCGGACCTTCACCTGGACCCTAAGCCGTCCCCGTCCCCTAACCCTAACCCTAGCCCGAACCCTAACCCTAACCCTTCCCCGAAGCCTAACCCTCACCCGTCCTCTAATCCTAAACCGTAGGCGCACACTAACCCGCGCGCTCACACGCACGCTCCCCCTAAAGCGTTGTCGGACCCTCACCTGGACCCTAAACCGTCCCCGTCCCCTAACCCTAACCCTAGCCCGAACCCTAACCCTAACCCTTCCCCAAAGACTGACCCTCACCCGTCCCATTATCCAAACCCGTACGCTAACACTAACCCACGCCCTCACATGCACGCTCCCCCTAAAGCGTTGTCGGACCCTCACCTGGACCCTAAACCGTCCCCGTCCCCTAACCCTAACCCTAGACCGAACCCTAACCCTAACACTTCCCCGAAGCCTGACGCTCACCCGTCCCCTAATCCTAATCCGTAAGCTCACACTAATCCGTGCCCTCACACGCACGCTCCCCCTAAAGCGTTGTCGGACCCTCACCTGGACCCTAAACCGGCCCCGTCCCCTAACCCTAACCCTAGCCCGAACCCTAACCCTAACTCTTCCCCGAAGCCTGATCCTCACCCGTTCCCTAATCCTAACCGTAGGCTCACACTAATCCGCGCCCTCACACGCACGCTCCCCCTAAAGCGTTGTCGGACCCTCACTTGGACCCTAAACCGTCCCCGTCCCCTAACCCTATCCCTAGCCCGAACCCTAACCCTAACCCTTCCCCGAAGCCTGACCCTCACCCGTCCCCTAATCCTAACCCGTACGCTAACACTAACCCGCGCCCTCACACGCACGCTCCCCCTAAAGCGTTGTCAGACCGTCACCTGGACCCTAAACCGTCCCCGTCCCCTAACCCTAACCCTAGCCCGAACCCTAACCCTAACACTTCCCCGAAGCCTGACCCTCACCCGTCCCCTAATCCTAAGACGTACGCTAACACTAACCCGTGCCCTCACACGCACGCTCCCCCTAAAGCGTTGTCGGACACTCACCTGGACCCTAAACCGTCCCCGTCCCCTAACCCTAACACTAGCCCGAACCCTAAACCTAACCCTTCCCCGAAGCCCGACACTCACCCGTCCCCTAATCCTAATCCGTAGGCTCACACTAACCCGCGCCCTCACACGCACGCTCCCCCTAAAGCGTTGTCGGACCCTCACCTGGACCCTAAACCGTCCCCGTCCCCTAACCCTAACCCTAGCCCGAACCCTAACCCTAACCCTTGCCCGAAGCCTGACCCTCACCCGTCCCCTAATCCTAAACCGTAGGCTCACACTAACCCGCGCCCTCACACGCACGCTCCCCCTAAATCATTGTCGGACCCTCACCTGGACCCTAAACCGTCCCCGTCCCCTAACCCTAACCCAAGCTCGAACCCTAACCCTAAGCCTTCCCCGAAGCCTGACCATCACCCGTCCCCTAATCCTAACCCGTAGGCTCACACTAACCCACGCCCTCACACGCACGCTTCCCCTAAAGCGTTGTCGGACCCTCACCTGGACCCTAAACCATCACCGTCCCCTAACCCTAACCCTAGCCCGAATCCTAACCCTAACCCTTCCCCGAAGCCTGACCCTCACCCGTCCCCTAATCCTAACCCGTAGGCTCACACTAACCTGCGCCCTCACACGCACGCTCCCCCTAATGCGTTGTCGGAACCTCACCTGGACCCTAAACCGTCCCCGTCCCCTAACCCTATCCCTAGCCCGAACCCTAACCCTAACCCTTCCCCGAAGCCTGACCCTCACCCGTCACCTAATCCTAACACGTACGCTCACACTAACACGCGCCCTCACACGCACGCTCCCCCTAAAGCGTTGTCAGACCCTCACCTGGACCCTAAACCGTCCCCGTCCCCTAACCCTAACCCTAGCCCGAACCCTAACCCTAACCCTTCCCCGAAGCCTGACCCTCACCTGTCCCCTAATCCTAACCCGTAGGCTCACACTAACCCGGGCCCTCACACGCACGCTCCCCCTAAAGCGTTGTCGGACCCTCAATTGGACCCTAAGCCGTCCCCGTCCGCTAACCCTAACCCTAGCCCGAACCCTAATCCCAACCCTTCAACGAAGCCTGACCGTCACCTGTCCCCTAATCCTAACCCGTAGGCTCACACTAACTCGCGCCCTCACACGCACGCTCCCCCTAAAGCGTTGTCGGACCCTCACCTGGACCCTAAACCGTCCCCATACCCTAACCCTAACCCTAGCCCGAACCCTAACCCTAACCCTTCCCCGAAGCCTGACCCTCACCCGTCCCCTAATCCTAACACGTAGGCGCACACTAACCCGCGCCCTCACACGCACGCTCCCCCTAAAGCGTTGTCGGACCCTCACCTGGACCCTAAACCGTCCCCGTCCCCTAACCCTAACCCTAGCCCGAACCCTAACCCTAACCCTTCCCCGAAGCCTGACCCTCACCCGTCCCCTAATCCTAATCCGTAGGCTCACACTAACCCGCGCCCTCACACGCACGCTCCCCCTAAAGCGTTGTCGGACCCTCACCTGGACCCTAAACCGTCCCCGTCCCTAACCCTAACCCCAGCCCGAACCCTAACCCTAACCCTTCCCCGAAGCCTGACCCTCACCCGTCCACTAATCCTAACCCGTACGCTAACAGTAACCCGCGCCCTCACACGCACGCTCCCCCTAAAGCGTTGTCGGACCCTCACCTGGACCCTAAACCGTCCCCGTCCCCTAAACCTAACCCTAGCCCGAACACTAACCCTAACACTTCCCCGAAGCCTGACCCTCACCCGTCCCCTAATCCTAACCCGTACCCTCACACTAACTCGCGTCCTCACACGCACGCTCCCCCTAAAGCGTTGTTGGACCCTCACCTGGACCCTAAACCGTCCCCGTCCTCTAACCCTAACCCTAGCCCGAACCCTAACCCTAACCCTTCCCCGAAGCCTGACCCTCACCCGTCCCCTAATCCTAACCCGTAGGCTCACACTAACCCGCGCCCTCACATGCACGCTCCCACTAAGGCGTTGTCGGACCTTCACCTGGACCCTAAGCCGTCCCCGTCCCCTAACCCTAACCCTAGCCCGAACCCTAACCCTAACCCTTCCCCGAAGCCTAACCCTCACCCGTCCTCTAATCCTAAACCGTAGGCGCACACTAACCCGCGCGCTCACACGCACGCTCCCCCTAAAGCGTTGTCGGACCCTCACCTGGACCCTAAACCGTCCCCGTCCCCTAACCCTAACCCTAGCCCGAACCCTAACCCTAACCCTTCCCCAAAGACTGACCCTCACCCGTCCCATTATCCAAACCCGTACGCTAACACTAACCCACGCCCTCACATGCACGCTCCCCCTAAAGCGTTGTCGGACCCTCACCTGGACCCTAAACCGTCCCCGTCCCCTAACCCTAACCCTAGACCGAACCCTAACCCTAACACTTCCCCGAAGCCTGACGCTCACCCGTCCCCTAATCCTAATCCGTAAGCTCACACTAATCCGCGCCCTCACACGCACGCTCCCCCTAAAGCGTTGTCGGACCCTCACCTGAACCCTAAACCGGCCCCGTCCCCTAACCCTAACCCTAGCCCGAACCCTAACCCTAACTCTTCCCCGAAGCCTGATCCTCACCCGTTCCCTAATCCTAACCGTAGGCTCACACTAATCCGCGCCCTCACACGCACGCTCCCCCTAAAGCGTTGTCGGACCCTCACTTGGACCCTAAACCGTCCCCGTCCCCTAACCCTATCCCTAGCCCGAACCCTAACCCTAACCCTTCCCCGAAGCCTGACCCTCACCCGTCCCCTAATCCTAACCCGTACGCTAACACTAACCCGCGCCCTCACACGCACGCTCCCCCTAAAGCGTTGTCAGACCGTCACCTGGACCCTAAACCGTCCCCGTCCCCTAACCCTAACCCTAGCCCGAACCCTAACCCTAACACTTCCCCGAAGCCTGACCCTCACCCGTCCCCTAATCCTAAGACGTACGCTAACACTAACCCGTGCCCTCACACGCACGCTCCCCCTAAAGCGTTGTCGGACACTCACCTGGACCCTAAACCGTCCCCGTCCCCTAACCCTAACACTAGCCCGAACCCTAAACCTAACCCTTCCCCGAAGCCCGACACTCACCCGTCCCCTAATCCTAATCCGTAGGCTCACACTAACCCGCGCCCTCACACGCACGCTCCCCCTAAAGCGTTGTCGGACCCTCACCTGGACCCTAAACCGTCCCCGTCCCCTAACCCTAACCCTAGCCCGAACCCTAACCCTAACCCTTGCCCGAAGCCTGACCCTCACCCGTCCCCTAATCCTAAACCGTAGGCTCACACTAACCCGCGCCCTCACACGCACGCTCCCCCTAAATCATTGTCGGACCCTCACCTGGACCCTAAACCGTCCCCGTCCCCTAACCCTAACCCAAGCTCGAACCCTAACCCTAAGCCTTCCCCGAAGCCTGACCATCACCCGTCCCCTAATCCTAACCCGTAGGCTCACACTAACCCACGCCCTCACACGCACGCTTCCCCTAAAGCGTTGTCGGACCCTCACCTGGACCCTAAACCATCACCGTCCCCTAACCCTAACCCTAGCCCGAATCCTAACCCTAACCCTTCCCCGAAGCCTGACCCTCACCCGTCCCCTAATCCTAACCCGTAGGCTCACACTAACCTGCGCCCTCACACGCACGCTCCCCCTAATGCGTTGTCGGAACCTCACCTGGACCCTAAACCGTCCCCGTCCCCTAACCCTATCCCTAGCCCGAACCCTAACCCTAACCCTTCCCCGAAGCCTGACCCTCACCCGTCACCTAATCCTAACACGTACGCTCACACTAACACGCGCCCTCACACGCACGCTCCCCCTAAAGCGTTGTCAGACCCTCACCTGGACCCTAAACCGTCCCCGTCCCCTAACCCTAACCCTAGCCCGAACCCTAACCCTAACCCTTCCCCGAAGCCTGACCCTCACCTGTCCCCTAATCCTAACCCGTAGGCTCACACTAACCCGGGCCCTCACACGCACGCTCCCCCTAAAGCGTTGTCGGACCCTCAATTGGACCCTAAGCCGTCCCCGTCCGCTAACCCTAACCCTAGCCCGAATCCTAACCCTTACCCTTCCCCGAAACCTGACCCTCACCCGTCCCCTAATCCTAACCCGCACGCTAACACTAACCCGGGCCCTCACACGCATGCTCCCCCTAAAGCGTTGTCGGACCCTCACCTGGACCCTAAACCGTCCCCGTCCCCTAACCCTAACCCTAGCCCGAAACATAACCCTAACACTTCCCCGAAGCCTGACCCTAACCCGTCCCCTAATCCTAACACGTAGGCTCACACTAACCCGCGCCCTCACACGCACGCTCCCCCTAAAGCGTTGTCGGACCCTCACCTGGACCCTAAACCGTCCCCGTCCCCTAACCCTAACCCTAGCCCGAACCTTAACCCTAACCCTTCCCCGAAGCCTGACCCTCACCCGTCCCCTAATCCTAACCCGTACGCTAACACTAACCCGCGCCCTCACACGCACGCTCCCCCTAAAGCGTTGTTGGACCCTCACCTGGACCCTATACCGTCCCCGTCCCCTAACCCTAACCCTAGCCCGAACCCTAACCCTAACCCTTGCCCGAAGCCTGACCCTCACCCGTCCCCTAATCCTAAACCGTAGGCTCACACTAACCCGCGCCCTCACACGCACGCTCCCCCTAAATCATTGTCGGACCCTCACCTGGACCCTAAACCGTCCCCGTCCCCTAACACTAACTTTAGCTCGAACCGTAACCCTAACCCTTCCCCGAAGCCTGACCCTCACCCGTCCCCTAATCCTAACCCGTAGGCTCACACTAACCCGCGCCCTCACACGCACGCTCCCCCTAAAGCGTTGTCGGACCCTCACCTGGACCCTAAACCGTCCCCGTCCCCTAACCCTAACCCTAGCCCGAACCCTAACCCTAACCCTTCCCCGAAGCCTGACCCTCACCTGTCCCCTAATCCTAACCCGTAGGCTCACACTAACCCGCGCCCTCACACGCACGCTCCCCCTAAAGCGTTGTCGGACCCTCAATTGGACCCTAAGCCGTCCCCGTCCCCTAACCCTAACCCTAGCCCGAATTCTAACCCTAACCCTTCCCCGAGGCCTGACCCTCACCCGTCCCCTAATCCTAACCCGCACGCTAACACTAACCCGGGCCCTCACACGCATGCTCCCCCTAAAGCGTTGTCGGACCCTCACCTGGACCCTAAACCGTCCCCGTCCCCTAACCCTAACCCTAGCCCGAAACATAACCCTAACACTTCCCCGAAGCCTGACCCTAACCCGTCCCCTAATCCTAACACGTAGGCTCACACTAACCCGCGCCCTCACACGCACGCTCCCCCTAAAGCGTTGTCGGACCCTCACCTGGACCCTAAACCGTCCCCGTCCCCTAACCCTAACCCTAGCCCGAACCCTAACCCTAACCCTTCCCCGAAGCCTGACCCTCACCCGTCCCCTAATCCTAAGCCGTACGCTAACACTAACCCGCGCCCTCACACGCACGCTCCCCCTAAAGCGTTGTTGGACCCTCACCTGGACCCTATACCGTCCCCGTCCCCTAACCCTAACCCTAGCCCGAACCCTAACCCTAACTCTTGCCCGAAGCCTGACCCTCACCCGTCCCCTAATCCTAAACCGTAGGCTCACACTAACCCGCGCCCTCACACGCACGCTCCCCCTAAATCATTGTCGGACCCTCACCTGGACCCTAAACCGTCCCCGTCCCCTAACACTAACTTTAGCTCGAACCGTAACCCTAACCCTTCCCCGAAGCCTGACCCTCACCCGTCCCCTAATCCTAACCCGTAGGCTCACACTAACCCGCGCCCTCACACGCACGCTCCCCCTAAAGCGTTGTCGGACCCTCACCTGGACCCTAAACCGTCCCCGTCCCCTAACCCTAACCCTAGCCCGAACCCTAACCCTAACCCTTCCCCGAAACCTGACCCTCACCCGTCCCCTAATCCTAACCCGTAGGCTCACACTAACCTGCGCCCTCACACGCACGCTCCCCCTAATGCGTTGTCGGAACCTCACCTGGATCCTAAACCGTCCCCGTCCCCTAACCCTAACCCTAGCCCGAACCCTAACCCTAACCCTTCCCCGAAGCCTGACCCTCACCCGTCCCCTAATCCTAACCCCTACGCTAACACTAAACCACTCCCTCACACGCACGCTCCCCCTAAAGCGTTGTCGTACCCTCACCTGGACCCTAAACCGTCCCCGTCCCCTAACCCTAACCCTAGCCCGAACCCTAACCCTAACACTTCCCCAAAGCCTGACCCTCACCCGTCCCCTAATCCTAACACATACGCTCACACTTACTCGCGCCCTCACACGCACGCTCCCCCTTAAGCGTAGTCAGACCCTCACCTGGACCCTAAACCGTCCCCGTCCCCTAACCCTAACCCTAGCCCGAACCCTAACCCTAACCATTCCCCGAAGCCTGACCCTCACCTGTGCCCTAATCCTAACCCGTAGGCTCACACTAACCCACGCCCTCACACGCACGCTCCCACTAAAACGTTGTCGGACCCTCAATTGGACCCTAAGCCGTCCCCGTCCCCTAACCCTAACCCTAGCCCGAATCCTAACCCTAACCCTTCCCCGAAACCTGACCTTCACCCGTCCCCTAATCCTAACCAGCAGGATAACACTAACCCGGGCCCTCACACGCATGCTCCCCCTAAAGCGTTGTCGGACCCTCACCTGGACCCTAAACCGTCCCCGTCCCCTAACCCTAACCCTAGCCCGAAACATAACCCTAACACTTCCCCGAAGCCTGACCCTCACCCGTCCCCTAATCCTAATCCGTAGGCTCACACTAACCCGCGCCCTCACACGCACGCTCCCCCTAAAGCGTTGTCGGACCCTCACCTGGACCCTAAACCGTCCCCGTCCCCTAACCCTAACCCTAGCCCGAACCCTAACCCTAACCCTTCCCCGAAGCCTGACCCTCACCCGTCCCATAATCCTAACCCGTATGCTAACACTAACCCGCGCCCTCACACGCACGCTCCCCCTAAAGCGTTGTCGGACCCTCACCTGGACCCTAAACCGTCCCCGTCCCCTAACCCTAACCCTAGCCCGAACCCTAACCCTAACCCGTCCCCGAAGCCTCACCCTCACCCGTCCCCTAATCCTAACCCGTACGCTAACACTAACCAGCGCCCTCACACGCACGCTCCCCCTAAAGCGTTGTCGGACCCTCACCAGGACCCTAAACCGTCCCCGTCCCCTAACCCTAACCCTAGCCCGAACCCTATCCCTAACACTTGCCCGAAGCCTGACCCTCACCCGTCCCCTAATCCTAACCCGTAGGTTCACGCTAACCCGCGCCCTCACACGCACGCTCCCCGTAAAGCGTTGTCGGACCCTCACCTGGACCCTAAACCGTCCCCGTCCCCTAACCCTAATGCAATTCGAACCCTAACCCTAACCCTTCCCCGAAGCCTGACCCTCACCCGTCCCCTAATCCTAACCCGTAGGTTCACAGTAACCCGCGCCCTCACACGCACGCTCCCACTAAAGCGTTGTCGGACCCTCACCTGGACCCTAAACCGTCCCCGTCCCCTAACCCTAACCCTAGCCCGAACCCTAACCCCAACCCTTCAACGAAGCCTGACCGTCACCTGTCCCCTAATCCTAACCCGTAGGCTCACACTAACTCGCGCCCTCACACGCACGCTCCCCCTAAAGCGTTGTCGGACCCTCACCTGGACCCTAAACCGTCCCCATACCCTAACCCTAACCCTAGCCCGAACCCTAACCCTAACCCTTCCCCGAAGCCTGACCCTCACCCGTCCCCTAATCCTAACACGTAGGCGCACACTAACCCGCGCCCTCACACGCACGCTCCCCCTAAAGCGTTGTCGGACCCTCACCTGGACCCTAAACCGTCCCCGTCCCTAACCCTAACCCCAGCCCGAACCCTAACCCTAACCCTTCCCCGAAGCCTGACCCTCACCCGTCCACTAATCCTAACCCGTACGCTAACAGTAACCCGCGCCCTCACACGCACGCTCCCCCTAAAGCGTTGTCGGACCCTCACCTGGACCCTAAACCGTCCCCGTCCCCTAAACCTAACCCTAGCCCGAACACTAACCCTAACACTTCCCCGAAGCCTGACCCTCACCCGTCCCCTAATCCTAACCCGTACCCTCACACTAACTCGCGTCCTCACACGCACGCTCCCCCTAAAGCGTTGTTGGACCCTCACCTGGACCCTAAACCGTCCCCGTCCTCTAACCCTAACCCTAGCCCGAACCCTAACCCTAACCCTTCCCCGAAGCCTGACCCTCACCCGTCCCCTAATCCTAACCCGTAGGCTCACACTAACCCGCGCCCTCACATGCACGCTCCCACTAAGGCGTTGTCGGACCTTCACCTGGACCCTAAGCCGTCCCCGTCCCCTAACCCTAACCCTAGCCCGAACCCTAACCCTAACCCTTCCCCGAAGCCTAACCCTCACCCGTCCTCTAATCCTAAACCGTAGGCGCACACTAACCCGCGCGCTCACACGCACGCTCCCCCTAAAGCGTTGTTGGACCCTCACCTGGACCCTAAACCGTCCCCGTCCCCTAACCCTAACCCTAGCCCGAACCCTAACCCTAACCCTTCCCCAAAGACTGACCCTCACCCGTCCCATTATCCAAACCCGTACGCTAACACTAACCCACGCCCTCACATGCACGCTCCCCCTAAAGCGTTGTCGGACCCTCACCTGGACCCTAAACCGTCCCCGTCCCCTAACCCTAACCCTAGCCCGAACCCTAACCCTAACACTTCCCCGAAGCCTGACGCTCACCCGTCCCCTAATCCTAATCCGTAAGCTCACACTAATCCGCGCCCTCACACGCACGCTCCCCCTAAAGCGTTGTCGGACCCTCACCTGGACCCTAAACCGGCCCCGTCCCCTAACCCTAACCCTAGCCCGAACCCTAACCCTAACTCTTCCCCGAAGCCTGATCCTCACCCGTTCCCTAATCCTAACCGTAGGCTCACACTAATCCGCGCCCTCACACGCACGCTACCCCTAAAGCGTTGTCGGACCCTCACTTGGACCCTAAACCGTCCCCGTCCCCTAACCCTATCCCTAGCCCGAACCCTAACCCTAACCCTTCCCAGAAGCCTGACCCTCACCCGTCCCCTAATCCTAACCCGTACGCTAACACTAACCCGCGCCCTCACACGCACGCTCCCCCTAAAGCGTTGTCAGACCGTCACCTGGACCCTAAACCGTCCCCGTCCCCTAACCCTAACCCTAGCCCGAACCCTAACCCTAACACTTCCCCGAAGCCTGACCCTCACCCGTCCCCTAATCCTAAGACGTACGCTAACACTAACCCGTGCCCTCACACGCACGCTCCCCCTAAAGCGTTGTCGGACACTCACCTGGACCCTAAACCGTCCCCGTCCCCTAACCCTAACACTAGCCCGAACCCTAAACCTAACCCTTCCCCGAAGCCCGACACTCACCCGTCCCCTAATCCTAATCCGTAGGCTCACACTAACCCGCGCCCTCACACGCACGCACCCCTAAAGCGTTGTCGGACCCTCACCTGGACCCTAAACCGTCCCCGTCCCCTAACCCTAACCCAAGCTCGAACCCTAACCCTAAGCCTTCCCCGAAGCCTGACCATCACCCGTCCCCTAATCCTAACCCGTAGGCTCACACTAACCCACGCCCTCACACGCACGCTTCCCCTAAAGCGTTGTCGGACCCTCACCTGGACCCTAAACCATCACCGTCCCCTAACCCTAACCCTAGCCCGAATCCTAACCCTAACCCTTCCCCGAAGCCTGACCCTCACCCGTCCCCTAATCCTAACCCGTAGGCTCACACTAACCTGCGCCCTCACACGCACGCTCCCCCTAATGCGTTGTCGGAACCTCACCTGGACCCTAAACCGTCCCCGTCCCCTAACCCTATCCCTAGCCCGAACCCTAACCCTAACCCTTCCCCGAAGCCTGACCCTCACCCGTCACCTAATCCTAACACGTACGTTCACACTAACTCGCGCCCTCACACGCACGCTCCCCCTAAAGCGTTGTCAGACCCTCACCTGGACCCTAAACCGTCCCCGTCCCCTAACCCTAACCCTAGCCCGAACCCTAACCCTAACCCTTCCCCGAAGCCTGACCCTCACCTGTCCCCTAATCCTAACCCGTAGGCTCACACTAACCCGCGCCCTCACACGCACGCTCCCCCTAAAGCGTTGTCGGACCCTCAATTGGACCCTAAGCCGTCCCCGTCCCCTAACCCTAACCCTAGCCCGAATCCTAACCCTTACCCTTCCCCGAAACCTGACCCTCACCCGTCCCCTAATCCTAACCCGCACGCTAACACTAACCCGGGCCCTCACACGCATGCTCCCCCTAAAGCGTTGTCGGACCCTCACCTGGACCCTAAACCGTCCCCGTCCCCTAACCCTAACCCTAGCCCGAAACATAACCCTAACACTTCCCCGAAGCCTGACCCTAACCCGTCCCCTAATCCTAACACGTAGGCTCACACTAACCCGCGCCCTCACACGCACGCTTCCCCTAAAGCGTTGTCGGACCCTCACCTGGACCCTAAACCGTCCCCGTCCCCTAACCCTAACCCTAGCCCGAACCTTAACCCTAACCCTTCCCCGAAGCCTGACCCTCACCCGTCCCCTAATCCTAAACCGTACGCTAACACTAACCCGCGCCCTCACACGCACGCTCCCCCTAAAGCGTTGTTGGACCCTCACCTGGACCCTATACCGTCCCCGTCCCCTAACCCTAACCCTAGCCCGAACCCTAACCCTAACCCTTGCCCGAAGCCTGACCCTCACCCGTCCCCTAATCCTAAACCGTAGGCTCACACTAACCCGCGCCCTCACACGCACGCTCCCCCTAAATCATTGTCGGACCCTCACCTGGACCCTAAACCGTCCCCGTCCCCTAACACTAACTTTAGCTCGAACCGTAACCCTAACCCTTCCCCGAAGCCTGACCCTCACCCGTCCCCTAATCCTAACCCGTAGGCTCACACTAACCCGCGCCCTCACACGCACGCTCCCCCTAAAGCGTTGTCGGACCCTCACCTGGACCCTAAACCGTCCCCGTCCCCTAACCCTAACCCTAGCCCGAACCCTAACCCTAACCCTTCCCCGAAGCCTGACCCTCACCTGTCCCCTAATCCTAACCCGTAGGCTCACACTAACCCGCGCCCTCACACGCACGCTCCCCCTAAAGCGTTGTCGGACCCTCAATTGGACCCTAAGCCGTCCCCGTCCCCTAACCCTAACCCTAGCCCGAATCCTAACCCTTACCCTTCCCCGAAACCTGACCCTCACCCGTCCCCTAATCCTAACCCGCACGCTAACACTAACCCGGGCCCTCACACGCATGCTCCCCCTAAAGCGTTGTCGGACCCTCACCTGGACCCTAAACCGTCCCCGTCCCCTAACCCTAACCCTAGCCCGAAACATAACCCTAACACTTCCCCGAAGCCTGACCCTAACCCGTCCCCTAATCCTAACACGTAGGCTCACACTAACCCGCGCCCTCACACGCACGCTCCCCCTAAAGCGTTGTCGGACCCTCACCTGGACCCTAAACCGTCCCCGTCCCCTAACCCTAACCCTAGCCCGAACCCTAACCCTAACCCTTCCCCGAAGCCTGACCCTCACCCGTCCCCTAATCCTAAGCCGTACGCTAACACTAACCCGCGCCCTCACACGCACGCTCCCCCTAAAGCGTTGTTGGACCCTCACCTGGACCCTATACCGTCCCCGTCCCCTAACCCTAACCCTAGCCCGAACCCTAACCCTAACTCTTGCCCGAAGCCTGACCCTCACCCGTCCCCTAATCCTAAACCGTAGGCTCACACTAACCCGCGCCCTCACACGCACGCTCCCCCTAAATCATTGTCGGACCCTCACCTGGACCCTAAACCGTCCCCGTCCCCTAACACTAACTTTAGTTCGAACCGTAACCCTAACCCTTCCCCGAAGCCTGACCCTCACCCGTCCCCTAATCCTAACCCGTAGGCTCACACTAACCCGCGCCCTCACACGCACGCTCCCCCTAAAGCGTTGTCGGACCCTCACCTGGACCCTAAACCGTCCCCGTCCCCTAACCCTAACCCTAGCCCGAACCCTAACCCTAACCCTTCCCCGAAACCTGACCCTCACCCGTCCCCTAATCCTAACCCGTAGGCTCACACTAACCTGCGCCCTCACACGCACGCTCCCCCTAATGCGTTGTCGGAACCTCACCTGGATCCTAAACCGTCCCCGTCCCCTAACCCTAACCCTAGCCCGAACCCTAACCCTAACCCTTCCCCGAAGCCTGACCCTCACCCGTCCCCTAATCCTAACCCCTACGCTAACACTAAACCACTCCCTCACACGCACGCTCCCCCTAAAGCGTTGTCGTACCCTCACCTGGACCCTAAACCGTCCCCGTCCCCTAACCCTAACCCTAGCCCGAACCCTAACCCTAACACTTCCCCAAAGCCTGACCCTCACCCGTCCCCTAATCCTAACACATACGCTCACACTTACTCGCGCCCTCACACGCACGCTCCCCCTTAAGCGTAGTCAGACCCTCACCTGGACCCTAAACCGTCCCCGTCCCCTAACCCTAACCCTAGCCCGAACCCTAACCCTAACCATTCCCCGAAGCCTGACACTCACCTGTCCCCTAATCCTAACCCGTAGGCTCACACTAACCCACGCCCTCACACGCACGCTCCCACTAAAACGTTGTCGGACCCTCAATTGGACCCTAAGCCGTCCCCGTCCCCTAACCCTAACCCTAGCCCGAATCCTAACCCTAACCCTTCCCCGAAACCTGACCCTCACCCGTCCCCTAATCCTAACCCGCAGGATAACACTAACCCGGGCCCTCACACGCATGCTCCCCCTAAAGCGTTGTCGGACCCTCACCTGGACCCTAAACCGTCCCCGTCCCCTAACCCTAACCCTAGCCCGAAACATAACCCTAACACTTCCCCGAAGCCTGACCCTCACCCGTCCCCTAATCCTAATCCGTAGGCTCACACTAACCCGCGCCCTCACACGCACGCTCCCCCTAAAGCGTTGTCGGACCCTCACCTGGACCCTAAACCGTCCCTGTCCCCTAACCCTAACCCTAGCCCGAACCCTAACCCTAACCCTTCCCCGAAGCCTGACCCTCACCCGTCCCATAATCCTAACCCGTACGCTAACACTAACCCGCGCCCTCACACGCACGCTCCCCCTAAAGCGTTGTCGGACCCTCACCTGGACCCTAAACCGTCCCCGTCCCCTAACCCTAACCCTAGCCCGAACCCTAACCCTAACCCGTCCCCGAAGCCTCACCCTCACCCGTCCCCTAATCCTAACCCGTACGCTAACACTAACCAGCGCCCTCACACGCACGCTCCCCCTAAAGCGTTTTCGGACCGTCACCTGGACCCTAAACCGTCCCCGTCCCCTAACCCTAACCCTAGCCCGAACCCTATCCCTAACCCTTGCCCGAAGCCTGACCCTCACCCGTCCCCTAATCCTAACCCGTAGGTTCACACTAACCCGCGCCCTCACACGCACGCTCCCCGTAAAGCGTTGTCGGACCCTCACCTGGACCCTAAACCGTCCCCGTCCCCTAACCCTAATGCAATTCGAACCCTAACCCTAACCCTTCCCCGAAGCCTGACCCTCATCCGTCCCCTAATCCTAAGCCGTACGCTAACACTAACCCGCACCCTCACACGCACGCTCCCCCTAAAGCGTTGTCAGACCCTCACCTGGACCCTAAACCGTCCCCGTCCCCTAACCCTAACCCTAGCCCGAACCCTAACCCTAACCCTTCCCCGAAGCCTGACCCTCACCCGTCCCCTAATCCTAACCCGTAGGTTCACAGTAACCCGCGCCCTCACACGCACGCTCCCACTAAAGCGTTGTCGGACCCTCACCAGGACCCTAAACCGTCCCCGTCCCCTAACCCTAACCCTAGCCCGAACCCTAACCCCAACCCTTCAACGAAGCCTGACCGTCACCTGTCCCCTAATCCTAACCCGTAGGCTCACACTAACTCGCGCCCTCACACGCACGCTCCCCCTAAAGCGTTGTCGGACCCTCACCTGGACCCTAAACCGTCCCCATACCCTAACCCTAACCCTAGGCCGAACCCTAACCCTAACCCTTCCCCGAAGCCTGACCCTCACCCGTCCCCTAATCCTAACACGTAGGCGCACACTAACCCGCGCCCTCACACGCACGCTCCCCCTAAAGCGTTGTCGGACCCTCACCTGGACCCTAAACCGTCCCCGTCCCCTAACCCTAACCCTAGCCCGAACCCTAACCCTAACCCTTCCCCGAAGCCTGACCCTCACCCGTCCCCTAATCCTAATCCGTAGGCTCACACTAACCCGCGCCCTCACACGCACGCTCCCCCTAAAGCGTTGTCGGACCCTCACCTGGACCCTAAACCGTCCCCGTCCCCTAACCCTAACCCCAGCCCTAACCCTAACCCTAACCCTTCCCCGAAGCCTGACCCTCACCCGTCCACTAATCCTAACCCGTACGCTAACAGTAACCCGCGCCCTCACACGCATGCTCCCCCTAAAGCGTTGTCGGACCCTCACCTGGACCCTAAACCGTCCCCGTCCCCTAAACGTAACCCTAGCCCGAACACTAACCCTAACACTTCCCCGAAGCCTGACCCTCACCCGTCCCCTAATCCTAACCCGTACCCTCACACTAACTCGCGTCCTCACACGCACGCTCCCCCTAAAGCGTTGTTGGACCCTCACCTGGACCCTAAACCGTCCCCGTCCTCTAACCCTAACCCTAGCCCGAACCCTACTCCTAACCCTTCCCCGAAGCCTGACCCTCACCCGTCCCCTAATCCTAACCCGTAGGCTCACACTAACCCGCGCCCTCACATGCACGCTCCCACTAAGGCGTTGTCGGACCTTCACCTGGACCCTAAGCCGCCCCGTCCCCTAACCCTAACCCTAGCCCGAACCCTAACCCTAACCCTTCCCCGAAGCCTAACCCTCACCCGTCCTCTAATCCTAAACCGTAGGCGCACACTAACCCGCGCGCTCACACGCACGCTCCCCCTAAAGCGTTGTCGGACCCTCACCTGGACCCTAAACCGTCCCCGTCCCCTAACCCTAACCCTAGCCCGAACCCTAACCCTAACCCTTCCCCGAAGCCTGACCCTCACCCGTCCCCTAATCCTAACCCGTAGGCTCACACTAACCCGCGCCCTCACACGCCCGCTCCCCCTAAAGCGTTGTCGGACCCTCACCTGGACCCTAAACCGTCCCCGTCCCCTAACCCTAACCCTAGCCCGAACCCTAACCCTAACCCTTCCACGAAGCCTAACCCTCACCCGTCCTCTAATCCTAAACGTAGGCGCACACTAACCCGCGCGCTCACACGCACGCTCCCCCTAAAGCGTTGTCGGACCCTCACCTGGACCCTAAACCGTCCCCATCCCCTAACCCTAACCCTAGCCCGAACCCTAACCCTAACCCTTCCCCGAAGCCTGACCCTCACCCGTCCCCTAATCCTAACCCGTAGGCTCACACTAACCCGCGCCCTCACACGCACGCTCCCCCTAAAGCGTTGTCGGACCCTCACCTGGACCCTAAACCGTCCCCGTCCCCTAACCCTAACCCTAGCCCGAACCCTAACCCTAACCCTTCAACGAAGCCTGACCCTCACCCGTCCCGTAATCCTAACCCGTAGGCTCACACTAACCCGCGCCCTCACACGCACGCTCCCCCTAAAGCGTTGTCGGACCCTCACCTGGACCCTAAACCGTCCCCGTCCCCTAACCCTAACCCTAGCCCGAACCCTAACCCTAACCCTTCCCCGAAGCCTGACCCTCACCTGTCACCTAATCCTAATCCGTAGGCTCACACTAACCCGCGCCCTCACACGCACGATCCCCCTAAAGCGTTGTCGGACCCTCACCTGGACCCTAAACCGTCCCCGTCCCCTAACCCTAATCCTAGCCCGAACCCTAACCCTAACCCTTCCCCGAAGCCTGACCCTCATCCGTCCCCTAATCCTAAGCCGTACGCTAACACTAACCCGCGCCCTCACACGCACACTCCCCCTAAAGCATTGTCGGACCCTCACCTGGACCCTAAACCGTCCCCGTACCCTAACCCTAACCCTAGCCCGAACCCTAACCCTAACCCTTCCCCGAAGCCTGACCCTCACCCGTCCCCTAATCCTAACACGTAGGCGCACACTAACCCGCGCCCTCACACGCACGCTCCCCCTAAAGCGTTGTCGGACCCTCACCTGGACCCTAAACCGTCCCCGTCCCCTAACCCTAACCCTAGCCCGAACCCTAACCCTAACACTTCCCCGAAGCCTGACCCTCACCCGTTCGTAATCCTAACCCGTACGCTCACACTAACTCGCGCCCTCACACGCACGCTCCCCCTAAAGCGTTGTCAGACCCTCACCTGGACCCTAAACCGTCCCCGTCCCCTAACCCTAACCCTAGCCCGAACCCTAACCCTAACCCTTCCCCGAAGCCTGACCCTCACCCGTCCCCTAATCCTAACCCGTACGCTAACACTAACCCGCGACCTCACACGCACGCTCCCCCTAAAGCGTTGTCGGACCCTCAGCTGGATCCTAAACCGTCCCCGTCCCCTAACCCTAACCCTAGCCCGAACCCTAACCCTAACCCTTCCCCGAAGCCTGACCCTCACCCGTCCCCTAATCCTAACACGTAGGCTCACACTAACCCGCCCCCTTACACGCACGCTCCCCCTAAAGCGTTGTCGGACCCTCACCAGGACCCTAAACCGTCCCCGTCCCCTAACCCTAACCCTAGCCCGAACCCTAACCCTAACCCTTCCCCGAAGCCTGAACCTCACCCGTCACCTAATCCTAAACCGTAGGCTCACACTAACCCGCGCCCTCACAGGCACGATCCCCCTAAAGCGTTGTCGGACCCTCACCTGGACCCTAAACCGTCCCCGTCCCCTAACCCTAACCCTAGCCCGAACCCTAACCCTAACCCTTCCCCGAAACCTGACCCTAACCCGTCCCCTAACCCTAACCCGTAGGCTCACACTAACCCGCGCCCTCACACGCACGCTCCCCTAAAGCATTGTCGGAAGCTCACCTGGACCCTAAACCGTCCCCCTTCCCTAACCCTTACCCTAGCCCGAACCCTAACCCTAACCCTTCCCCGAAGCCTGACCCTCACCCGTCCCCTAATCCTAACACGCACGCTCACACTAACTCGCGCCCTCACACGCACGCTCCCCCTAAAGCGTTGTCAGACCCTCACCTGGACCCTAAACCGTCCCCGTCCCCTAACCCTAACCCTAGCCCGAACCCTAACCCTAACCCTTCCCCGAAGCCTGACCCTCACCCGTCCCCTAATCCTAACCCGTAGGCTCACACTAACCCGCGCCCTCACACGCACGCTCCCCCTAAAGCATTGTCGGACCCTCACCTGGACCCTAAACCGTCCCCGTCCCCTAACCCTAACCCTAGCCCGAACCCTAACCCTAACACTTCCCCGAAGCCTGACCCTCACCCGTCCCCTAATCCTAACCCGTAGGCTCACACTAACCCGCGCCCTTACACGCACGCTCCCCCTAAAGCGTTGTCGGACCCTCACCTGGACCCTAAACCGTCCCCGTCCCCTAACCCTAACCCTAGCCCGAACCCTAACCATAACACTTCCCCGAAGCCTGACCCTCACCCGTCCCCTAATCCTAACCCGTACGCTCACACTAACTCGCGCCCTCACACGCACGCTCCCCCTAAAGCGTTGTCAGACCCTCACCTGGACCCTAAACCGTCCCCGTCCCCTAACCCTAACCCTAGCCCGAACCCTAACCCTAACCCTTCCCCGAAGCCTGACCCTCACCCGTCCCCTAATCCTAACCCGTAGGCTCACACTAACCCGCGCCCTCACACGCACGCTCCCCCTAAAGCGTTGTCGGACCCTCACCTGGACCCTAAACCGTACCCGTCCCCTAACCCTAACCCTAGCCCGAACCGTAACCCTAACCCTTCCCCGAAAACTGACCCTCACCCGTCCCCTAATCCTAACCCGTAGGCTCACACTAACCCGCGCCCTCACACGCACGCACCCCTAAAGCATTGTCGGAACCTCACCTGGACCCTAAACCGTCCCCCTTCCCTAACTCTAACCCTAGCCCGAACCCTAACCCTAACCCTTCCCCAAAGCCTCACCCTCACCCGTCCTCTAATCCTAACCCGTACGCTAACACTAACCCGCGCCCTCCCACGCACGCTCCCCCTAAAGCGTTGTCGGACCCTCAATTGGACCCTAAGCCGTCCCCGTCCCCTAACCCTAACCCTAGCCCGAACCCTAACCCTAACCCTTCCCCGAAGCCTGACCCTCACCCGTCCCCTAATCCTAACCCGCACGCTAACACTAACCCGGGCCCTCACACGCATGCTCCCCCTAAAGCGTTGTCAGACCCTCACCTGGACTCTAAACCGTCCCCGTCCCCTAACCCTAACCCTAGCCCGAACCCTAACCCTAACACTTCCCCGAAGCCTGACCCTCACCCGTCCCCTAATCCTAACCCGTAGGCTCACACTAACCTGCGCCCTTACACGCACGCTCCCCCTAAAGCGTTGTCGGACCCTCACCAGGACCCTAAACCGTCCCCGTCCCCTAACCCTAACCATAGCCCGAACCCTAACCATAACACTTCCCCGAAGCCTGACCCTCACCCGTCCCCTAATCCTAACCCGTACGCTCACACTAACTCGCGCCCTCACACGCACGCTCCCCCTAAAGCGTTGTCAGACCCTCACCTGGACCCTAAACCGTCCCCGTCCCCTAACCCTAACCCTAGCCCGAACCCTAACCCTAACACTTCCCCGAAGCCTGACCCTCACCCGTCCCCTAATCCTAACCCGTAGGCTCACACTAACCCGCGCCCTCACACGCACGCTCCCCCTAAAGCATTGTCGGACCCTCACCTGGACCCTAAACCGTCCCCGTCCCCTAACCCTAACCCTAGCCCGAACCCTAACCCTAACCCTTCCCCGAAACCTGACCCTCACCCGTCCCCTAATCCTAACCCGTAGGCTCACACTAACCCGCGCCCTCACACGCACGCTCCCCCTAAAGCATTGTCGGAACCTCACCTGGACCCTAAACCGTCCCCGTAGCCTAACCCTAACCCTAGCCCGAACCCTAACCCTAACCCTTCCCCGAAGCCTGACCCTCACCCGTCCCCTAATCCTAACCCGTACGCTAACACTAACCCGCGCCCTCACACGCACGCTCCCCCTAAAGCGTTGTCAGACCCTCAATTGGACCCTAAGCCGTCCCCATCCCCTAACCCTAACCCTAGCCCGAACCCTAAACCTAACCCTTCCCCGAAGCCTGACCCTCACCCGTCCCCTAATCCTAACCCGTAGGCTCACACTAACCCGCGCCCTTACACGCACGCTCCCCCTAAAGCGTTGTCGGACCCTCACCAGGACCCTAAACCGTCCCCGTCCCCTAACCCTAACCCTAGCCCGAACCCTAACCATAACACTTCCCCGAAGCCTGACCCTCACCCGTCCCCTAATCCTAACCCGTACGCTCACACTAACTCGCGCCCTCACACGCACGCTACCCCTAAAGCGTTGTCAGACCCTCACCTGGACCCTAAACCGTCCCCGTCCCCTAACCCTAACCCTAGCCCGAACCCTAACCCTAACCCTTCCCCGAAGCCTGACCCTCACCCGTCCCCTAATCCTAACCCGTACGCTAACACTAACCCACGCCCTCACACGCACGCTCCCCCTAAAGCGTTGTCGGACCCTCACCTGGACCCTAAACCGTCCCCGTCCCCTAACCCTAACCCTAGCCCGAACCCTAACCCTAACCCTTCCCCGAAGCCTGAACCTCACCCGTCACCTAATCCTAAACCGTAGGCTCACACTAACCCGCGCCCTCACAGGCACGATACCCCTAAAGCGTTGTCGAACCCTCACCTGGACCCTAAACCGTCCCCGTCCCCTAACCCTAACCCTAGCCCGAAACCTAACCCTAACCCTTCCCCGAAACCTGACCCTAACCCGTCCCCTAATCCTAACCCGTAGGCTCACACTAACCCGCGCCCTCACACGCACGCTCCCCTAAAGCATTGTTGGAACCTCACCTGGACCCTAAACCGTCCCCCTTCCCTAACCCTTACCCTAGCCCGAACCCTAACCCTAACCCTTCCCCGAAGCCTGACCCTCACCCGTCCCCTAATCCTAACCCGCACGCTAACACTAACCCGGGCCCTCACACGCATGCTCCCCCTAAAGCGTTGTCAGACCCTCACCTGAACCCTAAACCGTCCCCGTCCCCTAACCCTAACCCTAGCCCGAACCCTAACCCTAACACTTCCCCGAAGCCTGACCCTCACCCGTCCCCTAATCCTAACCCGTAGGCTCACACTAACCCGCGCCCTTACACGCACGCTCCCCCTAAAGCGTTGTCGGACCCTCACCAGGACCCTAAACCGTCCCCGTCCCCTAACCCTAACCGTAGCCCGAACCCTAACCATAACACTTCCCCGAAGCCTGACCCTCACCCGTCCCCTAATCCTAACCCGTACGCTCACACTAACTCGCGCCCTCACACGCACGCTCCCCCTAAAGCGTTGTCAGACCCTCACCTGGACCCTAAACCGTCCCCGTCCCCTAACCCTAACCCTAGCCCGAACCCTAACCCTAACCCTTCCCCGAAGCCTGACCCTCACCCGTCCCCTAATCCTAACCCGTAGGCTCACACTAACCCGCGCCCTCACACGCACACTCCCCCTAAAGCGTTGTCGGACCCTCACCTGGACCCTAAACCGTACCCGTCCCCTAACCCTAACCCTAGCCCGAACCGTAACCCTAACCCTTCCCCGAAACCTGACCCTCACCCGTCCCCTAATCCTAACCCGTAGGCTCACACTAACCCGCGCCCTCACACGCACGCTCCCCTAAAGCATTGTCGGAACCTCACCTGGACCCTAAACCGTCCCCGTAGCCTAACCCTAACCCTAGCCCGAACCCTAACCCTAACCCTTCCCCGAAGCCTGACCCTCACCCGTCCCCTAATCCTAACCCGTACGCTAACACTAACCCGCGCCCTCACACGCACGCTCCCCCTAAAGCGTTGTCAGACCCTCAATTGGACCCTAAGCCGTCCCCATCCCCTAACCCTAACCCTAGTCCGAACCCTAAACCTAACCCTTCCCCGAAGCCTGACCCTCACCCGTCCCCTAATCCTAACCCGTAGGCTCACACTAACCCGCGCCCTTACACGCACGCTCCCCCTAAAGCGTTGTCGGACCCTCACCAGGACCCTAAACCGTCCCCGTCCCCTAACCCTAACCCTAGCCCGAACCCTAACCATAACACTTCCCCGAAGCCTGACCCTCACCCGTCCCCTAATCCTAACCCGTACGCTCACACTAACTCGCGCCCTCACACGCACGCTCCCCCTAAAGCGTTGTCAGACCCTCACCTGGACCCTAAACCGTCCCCGTCCCCTAACCCTAACCCTAGCCCGAACCCTAACCCTAACCCTTCCCCGAAGCCTGACCCTCACCCGTCCCCTAATCCTAACCCGTAGGCTCACACTAACCCGCGCCCTCACACGCACGCTCCCCCTAAAGCATTGTCGGACCCTCACCTGGACCCTAAACCGTCCCCGTCCCCTAACCCTAACCCTAGCCCGAACCCTAACCCTAACACTTCCCCGAAGCCTGACCCTCACCCGTCCCCTAATCCTAACCCGTAGGCTCACACTAACCCGCGCCCTTACACGCACGCTCCCCCTAAAGCGTTGTCGGACCCTCACCTGGACCCTAAACCGTCCCCGTCCCCTAACCCTAACCCTAGCCCGAACCCTAACCATAACACTTCCCCGAAGCCTGACCCTCACCCGTCCCCTAATCCTAACCCGTACGCTCACAATAACTCGCGCCCTCACACGCACGCTCCCCTAAAGCATTGTCGGAACCTCACCTGGACCCTAAACCGTCCCCCTTCCCTAACTCTAACCCTAGCCCGAACCCTAACCCTAACCCTTCCCCAAAGCCTGACCCTCACCCGTCCTCTAATCCTAACCCGTACGCTAACACTAACCCGCGCCCTCACACGCACGCTCCCCCTAAAGCGTTGTCGGACCCTCAATTGGACCCTAAGCCGTCCCCGTCCCCTAACCCTAACCCTAGCCCGAACCCTAACCCTAACCCTTCCCCGAAGCCTGACCCTCACCCGTCCCCTAATCCTAACCCGCACGCTAACACTAACCCGGGCCCTCACACGCATGCTCCCCCTAAAGCGTTGTCAGACCCTCACCTGGACCCTAAACCGTCCCCGTCCCCTAACCCTAACCCTAGCCCGAACCCTAACCCTAACACTTCCCCGAAGCCTGACCCTCACCCGTCCCCTAATCCTAACCCGTAGGCTCACACTAACCCGCGCCCTTACACGCACGCTCCCCCTAAAGCGTTGTCGGACCCTCACCAGGACCCTAAACCGTCCCCGTCCCCTAACCCTAACCCTAGCCCGAACCCTAACCATAACACTTCCCCGAAGCCTGACCCTCACCCGTCCCCTAATCCTAACCCGTACGCTCACACTAACTCGCGCCCTCACACGCACGCTCCCCCTAAAGCGTTGTCAGACCCTCACCTGGACCCTAAACCGTCCCCGTCCCCTAACCCTAACCCTAGCCCGAACCCTAACCCTAACCCTTCCCCGAAGCCTGACCCTCACCCGTCCCCTAATCCTAACCCGTAGGCTCACACTAACCCGCGCCCTCACACGCACGCTCCCCCTAAAGCATTGTCGGACCCTCACCTGGACCCTAAACCGTCCCCGTCCCCTAACCCTAACCCTAGCCCGAACCCTAACCCTAACCCTTCCCCGAAACCTGACCCTCACCCGTCCCCTAATCCTAACCCGTAGGCTCACACTAACCCGCGCCCTCACACGCACGCTCCCCCTAAAGCATTGTCGGAACCTCACCTGGACCCTAAACCGTCCCCGTAGCCTAACCCTAACCCTAGCCCGAACCCTAACCCTAACCCTTCCCCGAAGCCTGACCCTCACCCGTCCCCTAATCCTAACCCGTACGCTAACACTAACCCGCGCCCTCACACGCACGCTCCCCCTAAAGCGTTGTCAGACCCTCAATTGGACCCTAAGCCGTCCCCATTCCCTAACCCTAACCCTAGCCCGAACCCTAAACCTAACCCTTCCCCGAAGCCTGACCCTCACCCGTCCCCTAATCCTAACCCGTAGGCTCACACTAACCCGCGCCCTTACACGCACGCTCCCCCTAAAGCGTTGTCGGACCCTCACCAGGACACTAAACCGTCCCCGTCCCCTAACCCTAACCCTAGCCTGAACCCTAACCATAACATTTCCCCGAAGCCTGACCCTCACCCGTCCCCTAATCCTAACCCGTACGCTCACACTAACTCGCGCCCTCACACTCACGCTCCCCCTAAAGCGTTGTCAGACCCTCACCTGGACCCTAAACCGTCCCCGTCCCCTAACCCTAATCCTAGCCCGAACCCTAACCCTAACCCTTCCCCGAAGCCTGACCCTCACCCGTCCCCTAATCCTAACCCGTACGCTAACACTAACCCGCGACCTCACACGCACGCTCCCCCTAAAGCGTTGTCGGACCCTCAGCTGGATCCTAAACCGTCCCCGTCCCCTAACCCTAACCCTAGCCCGAACCCTAACCCTAACCCTTCCCCGAAGCCTGACCCTCACCCGTCCCCTAATCCTAACACGTAGGCTCACACTAACCCGCCCCCTTACACGCACGCTCCCCCTAAAGCGTTGTCGGACCCTCACCAGGACCCTAAACCGTCCCCGTCCCCTAACCCTAACCCTAGCCCGAACCCTAACCCTAAACCTTCCCCGAAGCCTGAACCTCACCCGTCACCTAATCCTAAACCGTAGGCTCACACTAACCTGCGCCCTCACAGGCACGATCCCCCTAAAGCGTTGTCGGACCCTCACCTGGACCCTAAACCGTCCCCGTCCCCTAACCCTAACCCTAGCCCGAACCCTAACCCTAACCCTTCCCCGAAACCTGACCCTAACCCGTCCCCTAATCCTAACCCGTAGGCTCACACTAACCCGCGCCCTCACACGCATGCTCCCCTAAAGCATTGTCGGAACCTCACCTGGACCCTAAACCGTCCCCCTTCCCTAACCCTTACCCTAGCCCGAACCCTAACCCTAACCCTTCCCCGAAGCCTGACCCTCACCCGTCCACTAATCCTAACCCGCACGCTAACACTAACCCGGGCCCTCACACGCATGCTCCCCCTAAAGCATTGTCAGACCCTCACCTGAACCCTAAACCGTCCCCGTCCCCTAACCCTAACCCTAGCCCGAACCCTAACCCTAACCCTTCCCCGAAGCCTGACCCTCACCCGTCCCCTAATCCTAACCCGTAGGCTCACACTAACCCGCGCCCTTACACGCACGCTCCCCCTAAAGCGTTGTCGGACCCTCACCAGGACCCTAAACCGTCCCCGTCCCCTAACCCTAACCCTAGCCCGAACCCTAACCATAACACTTCCCCGAAGCCTGACCCTCACCCGTCCCCTAATCCTAACCCGTACGCTCACAATAACTCGCGCCCTCACACGCACGCTCCCCTAAAGCATTGTCGGAACCTCACCTGGACCCTAAACCGTCCCCCTTCCCTAACTCTAACCCTAGCCCGAACCCTAACCCTAACCCTTCCCCGAAGCCTGACCCTCACCCGTCCCCTAATCCTAACCCGTAGGCTCACACTAACCCGCGCCCTCACACGCACGCTCCCCCTAAAGCATTGTCGGACCCTCACCTGGACCCTAAACCGTCCCCGTCCCCTAACCCTAACCCTAGCCCGAACCCTAACCCTAACCCTTCCCCGAAACCTGACCCTCACCCGTCCCCTAATCCTAACCCGTAGGCTCACACTAACCCGCGCCCTCACACGCACGCTCCCCCTAAAGCATTGTCGGAACCTCACCTGGACCCTAAACCGTCCCCGTAGCCTAACCCTAACCCTAGCCCGAACCCTAACCCTAACCCTTCCCCGAAGCCTGACCCTCACCCGTCCCCTAATCCTAACCCGTACGCTAACACTAACCCGCGCCCTCACACGCACGCTCCCCCTAAAGCGTTGTCAGACCCTCAATTGGACCCTAAGCCGTCCCCATCCCCTAACCCTAACCCTAGCCCGAACCCTAAACCTAACCCTTCCCCGAAGCCTGACCCTCACCCGTCCCCTAATCCTAACACGTAGGCTCACACTAACCCGCGCCCTTACACGCACGCTCCCCCTAAAGCGTTGTCGGACCCTCACCAGGACCCTAAACCGTCCCCGTCCCCTAAACCTAACCCTAGCCCGAACCCTAACCATAACATTTCCCCGAAGCCTGACCCTCACCCGTCCCCTAATCCTAACCCGTACGCTCACACTAACTCGCGCCCTCACACTCACGCTCCCCCTAAAGCGTTGTCAGACCCTCACCTGGACCCTAAACCGTCCCCGTCCCCTAACCCTAACCCTAGACCGAACCCTAACCCTAACCCTTCCCCGAAGCCTGACCCTCACCCGTCCCCTAATCCTAACCCGTACGCTAACACTAACCCGCGACCTCACACGCACGCTCCCCCTAAAGCGTTGTCGGACCCTCAGCTGGATCCTAAACCGTCCCCGTCCCCTAACCCTAACCCTAGCCCGAACCCTAACCCTAACCCTTCCCCGAAGCCTGACCCTCACCCGTCCCCTAATCCTAACACGTAGGCTCACACTAACCCGCCCCCTTACACGCACGCTCCCCCTAAAGCGTTGTCGGACCCTCACCAGGACCCTAAACCGTCCCCGTCCCCTAACCCTAACCCTAGCCCGAACCCTAACCCTAACCCTTCCCCGAAGCCTGAACCTCACCCGTCACCTAATCCTAAACCGTAGGCTCACACTAACCCGCGCACTCACAGGCACGATCCCCCTAAAGCGTTGTCGGACCCTCACCTGGACCCTAAACCGTCCCCGTCCCCTAACCCTAACCCTAGCCCGAACCCTAACCCTAACCCTTCCCCGAAACCTGACCCTAACACGTCCCCTAATCCTAACCCGTAGGCTCACACTAACCCGCGCCCTCACACGCATGCTCCCCTAAAGCATTGTCGGAACCTCACCTGGACCCTAAACCGTCCCCCTTCCCTAACCCTTACCCTAGCCCGAACCCTAACCCTAACCCTTCCCCGAAGCCTGACCCTCACCCGTCCACTAATCCTAACCCGCACGCTAACACTAACCCGGGCCCTCACACGCATGCTCCCCCTAAAGCATTGTCAGACCGTCACCTGAACCCTAAACCGTCCCCGTCCCCTAACCCTAACCCTAGCCCGAACCCTAACCCTAACCCTTCCCCGAAGCCTGACCCTCACCCGTCCCCTAATCCTAACCCGCACGCTAACACTAACCCGGGCCCTCACACGCATGCTCCCCCTAAAGCGCTGTCAGACCCTCACCTGGACCCTAAACCGTCCCCGTCCCCTAACCCTAACCCTAACCCTAACCCTTCCTAGAAGCCTGACCCTCACCCGTCCCCTAATCCTAACACGTATGCTAACACTAACCCACGCCCTCACACGCACGCTCACCCTAAAGCGTTGTCGGACCCTCACCTGGACCCTAAACCGTCCCCGTCCCCTAACCCTAACCCTAGCCCGAACCCTAACCCTAACCCTTCCCCGAAACCTGACGCTCACCCGTCCCCTAATCCTAACCCGTACGGTAACACTAACCCGCGCCCTCACACGCACGCTCCCCCTAAAGCGTTGTCGGACCCTCACCTGGACCCTAAACCGTCCCCGTCCCCTAACCCTAACCCTAGCCCGAACCATAACCCTAACCCTTCCCCGAAGCCTGAACCTCACCCGTCACCTAATCCTAAACCGTAGGCTCACACTAACCCGCGCCCTCACACGCACGATCACCCTAAAGCGTTGTCGGACCCTCACCTGGACCCTAAACCGTCCCCGTCCCCTAACCCTAACCCTAGCCCGAACCCTAACCCTAACCCTTCCCCGAAACATGACCCTCACCCGTCCCCTAATCCTAAGCTGTACGCTAACACTAACCCGCACCCTCACACGCACGCTCCCCCTAAAGCGTTGTCGGACCCTCACCTGGACCCTAAACCGTCCCCGTCCCCTAACCCTAACCCTAGCCCGAACCCTAACCCTAACCCTTCCCCGAAGCCTGACCCTCACCCGTCCCCTAATCCTAACCCGTACGCTAACACTAACCCGCGCCCTCACACGCACGCTCCCCCTAAAGCGTTGTCGGACCCTCAGATGGATCCTAAACCGTCCCCGTCCCCTAACCCTAACCCTAGCCCGAACCCTAACCCTAACCCTTCCCCGAAGCCTGACCCTCACCCGTCCCCTAATCCTAACCCGTAGGCTCACACTAACCCGCGCCCTTACACGCACGCTCCCCCTAAAGCGTTGTCGGACCCTCACCAGGACCCTAAACCGTCCCCGTCCCCTAACCCTAACTCTAGCCCGAACCCTAACCATAACACTTCCCCGAAGCCTGAGCCTCACCCGTCCCCTAATCCTAACCCGTAGGCTCACACTAACCCGCGCCCTCACACGCACGCTCCCCCTAAAGTGTTGTCGGACCCTCACCTTCACCCTAAACCGTCCCCGTCCCCTAACCCTAACCCTAGCCCGAACCCTAACCCTAAACCTTCCCCGAAACCTGACCCTCACCCGTCCACTAATCCTAACCCGTAGGCTCACACTAACTCGCGCCCTCACACACACGCTCCCCCTAAAGCGTTGTCAGACCCTCACCTGGACCCTAAACCGTCCCCATCCCCTAACCCTAACCCTAGCCCGAACCCTAACCCTAACCCTTCCCCGAAGCCTGACCCTCACCCGTCCCCTAATCCTAACCCGTAGGCTCACACTAACCCGCGCCCTCACACGCACGCTCCCCCTAAAGCGTTGTCGGACCCTCACCTGGACCCTAAACCGTCCCCGTCCCCTAACCCTAACCCTAGCCCGAACCCTAACCCTAACCCTTCCCCGAAACCTGACCCTCACCCGTCCCCTAATCCTAACCCATAGGCTCACACTAACCCGCGCCCTCACACGCACGCTCCCCTAAAGCATTGTCGGAACCTCACCTGGACCCTAAACCTTCCCCCTTAACTAACCCTAACCCTAGCCCGAACCCTAACCCTAACCCTTCCCCAAAGCCTGACCCTCACCCGTCCCCTAATCCTAACCCGTACGCTAACACTAAACCGCGCCCTCACACGCACCCTCCCCCTAAAGCGTTGTCGGAACATCAGTTGGACCCTAAGCCGTCCGCATCCTCTAACCCTAACCCTAGCCCGAACCCTAAACCTAACCCTTCCCCGAAGCCTGACCCTCACCCGTCCCCTAATCCTAACCCGCACGCTAACACTAACCCGGGCCCTCACACGCACGCTCCCCCTAAAGCGTTGTCAGACCCTCACCTGGACCCTAAACCGTCCCCGTCCCCTAACCCTAACCCTAGCCCGAACCCTAACCCTAACCCTTCCCCGAAGCCTGACCCTCACCCGTCCCCTAATCCTAACCCGTAGGCTCACACTAACCCGCGCCCTCACACGCACGCTCCCCCTAAAGCGTTGTCGGACCCTCACCTGGACCCTAAACCGTACCCGTCCCCTAACCCTAACCCTAGCCCGAACCGTAACCCTAACCCTTCCCCGAAACCTGACCCTCACCCGTCCCCTAATCCTAACCCGTAGGCTCACACTAACCCGCGCCCTCACACGCACGCTCCCCTAAAGCATTGTCGGAACCTCACCTGGACCCTAAACCGTCCCCCTTCCCTAACTCTAACCCTAGCCCGAACCCTAACCCTAACCCTTCCCCAAAGCCTGACCCTCACCCGTCCTCTAATCCTAACCCGTACGCTAACACTAACCCGCGCCCTCACACGCACGCTCCCCCTAAAGCATTGTCGGAACCTCACCTGGACCCTAAACCGTCCCCGTAGCCTAACCCTAACCCTAGCCCGAACCCTAACCCTAACCCTTCCCCGAAGCCTGACCCTCACCCGTCCCCTAATCCTAACCCGTACGCTAACACTAACCCGCGCCCTCACACGCACGCTCCCCCTAAAGCGTTGTCAGACCCTCAATTGGACCCTAAGCCGTCCCCATCCCCTAACCCTAACCCTAGCCCGAACCCTAAACCTAACCCTTCCCCGAAGCCTGACCCTCACCCGTCCCCTAATCCTAACCCGTAGGCTCACACTAACCCGCGCCCTTACACGCACGCTCCCCCTAAAGCGTTGTCGGACCCTCACCAGGACCCTAAACCGTCCCCGTCCCCTAACCCTAACCCTAGCCCGAACCCTAACCATAACACTTCCCCGAAGCCTGACCCTCACCCGTCCCCTAATCCTAACCCGTACGCTCACACTAACTCGCGCCCTCACACGCACGCTCCCCCTAAAGCGTTGTCAGACCCTCACCTGGACCCTAAACCGTCCCCGTCCCCTAACCCTAACCCTAGCCCGAACCCTAACCCTAACCCTTCCCCGAAGCCTGACCCTCACCCGTCCCCTAATCCTAACCCGTAGGCTCACACTAACCCGCGCCCTCACACGCACGCTCCCCCTAAAGCATTGTCGGACCCTCACCTGGACCCTAAACCGTCCCCGTCCCCTAAACCTAACCCTAGCCCGAACCCTAACCCTAACCCTTCCCCGAAACCTGACCCTCACCCGTCCCCTAATCCTAACCCGTAGGCTCACACTAACCCGCGCCCTCACACGCACGCTCCCCCTAAAGCATTGTCGGAACCTCACCTGGACCCTAAACCGTCCCCGTAGCCTAACCCTAACCCTAGCCCGAACCCTAACCCTAACCCTTCCCCGAAGCCTGACCCTCACCCGTCCCCTAATCCTAACCCGTACGCTAACACTAACCCGCGCCCTCACACGCACGCTCCCCCTAAAGCGTTGTCAGACCCTCAATTGGACCCTAAGCCGTCCCCATCCCCTAACCCTAACCCTAGCCCGAACCCTAAACCTAACCCTTCCCCGAAGCCTGACCCTCACCCGTCCCCTAATCCTAACCCGTAGGCTCACACTAACCCGCGCCCTTACACGCATGCTCCCCCTAATGCGTTGTCGGACCCTCACCAGGACCCTAAACCGTCCCCGTCCCCTAACCCTAACCCTAGCCCGAACCCTAACCCTAACCCTTCCCCGAAGCCTGACCCTCACCCGTCCACTAATCCTAACCCGCACGCTAACACTAACCCGGGCCCTCACACGCATGCTCCCCCTAAAGCGTTGTCAGACCCTCACCTGAACCCTAAACCGTCCCCGTCCCCTAACCCTAACCCTAGCCCGAACCCTAACCCTAACACTTCCCCGAAGCCTGACCCTCACCCGTCCCCTAATCCTAACCCGTAGGCTCACACTAACCCGCGCCCTTACACGCACGCTCCCCCTAAAGCGTTGTCGGACCCTCACCTGGACCCTAAACCGTCCCCGTCCCCTAACCCTAACCCTAGCCCGAACCCTAACCATAACACTTCCCCGAAGCCTGACCCTCACCCGTCCCCTAATCCTAACCCGTACGCTCACAATAACTCGCGCCCTCACACGCACGCTCCCCTAAAGCATTGTCGGAACCTCACCTGGACCCTAAACCGTCCCCCTTCCCTAACTCTAACCCTAGCCCGAACCCTAACCCTAACCCTTCCCCAAAGCCTGACCCTCACCCGTCCTCTAATCCTAACCCGTACGCTAACACTAACCCGCGCCCTCACACGCACGCTCCCCCTAAAGCGTTGTCGGACCCTCAATTGGACCCTAAGCCGTCCCCGTCCCCTAACCCTAACCCTAGCCCGAACCCTAACCCTAACCCTTCCCCGAAGCCTGACCCTCACCCGTCCCCTAATCCTAACCCGCACGCTAACACTAACCCGGGCCCTCACACGCATGCTCCCCCTAAAGCGTTGTCAGACCCTCACCTGGACCCTAAACCGTCCCCGTCCCCTAACCCTAACCCTAGCCCGAACCCTAACCCTAACACTTCCCCGAAGCCTGACCCTCACCCGTCCCCTAATCCTAACCCGTAGGCTCACACTAACCCGCGCCCTTACACGCACGCTCCCCCTAAAGCGTTGTCGGACCCTCACCAGGACCCTAAACTGTCCCCGTCCCCTAACCCTAACCCTAACCCTAACCCTTCCCCGAAGCCTGACCCTCACCCGTCCCCTACCCTAACACGTATGCTAACACTAACCCACGCCCTCACACGCACGCTCACCCTAAAGCGTTGTCAGACCCTCACCTGGACCCTAAACCGTCCCCGTCCCCTAACCCTAACCCTAACCCTAACCCTTCCCCGAAGCCTGACCCTCACCCGTCCCCTAATCCTAACACGTATGCTAACACTAACCCACGCCCTAACACGCACGCTCACCCTAAAGCGTTGTCGGACCCTCACCTGGACCCTAAACCGTCCCCGTCCCCTAACCCTAACCCTAGCCCGAACCCTAACCCTAACCCTTCCCCGAAACCTGACGCTCACCCGTCCCCTAATCCTAACCCGTACGGTAACACTAACCCGCGCCCTCACACGCACGCTCCCCCTAAAGCGTTGTCGGACCCTCACCTGGACCCTAAACCGTCCCCGTCCCCTAACCCTAACCCTAGCCCGAACCCTAACCCTAACCCTTCCCCGAAGCCTGACCCTCACCCGTCCCCTAATCCTAACCCGTAGGCTCACACTAACCCGCGCCCTCACACGCACGCTCCCCCTAAAGCATTGTCGGACCCTCACCTGGACCCTAAACCGTCCCCGTCCCCTAACCCTAACCCTAGCCCGAACCCTAACCCTAACCCTTCCCCGAAACCTGACCCTCACCCGTCCCCTAATCCTAACCCGTAGGCTCACACTAACCCGCGCCCTCACACGCACGCTCCCCCTAAAGCATTGTCGGAACCTCACCTGGACCCTAAACCGTCCCCGTAGCCTAACCCTAACCCTAGCCCGAACCCTAACCCTAACCCTTCCCCGAAGCCTGACCCTCACCCGTCCCCTAATCCTAACCCGTACGCTAACACTAACCCGCGCCCTCACACGCACGCTCCCCCTAAAGCGTTGTCAGACCCTCAATTGGACCCTAAGCCGTCCCCATCCCCTAACCCTAACCCTAGCCCGAACCCTAAACCTAACCCTTCCCCGAAGCCTGACCCTCACCCGTCCCCTAATCCTAACCCGTAGGCTCACACTAACCCGCGCCCTTACACGCACGCTCCCCCTAAAGCGTTGTCGGACCCTCACCAGGACCCTAAACCGTCCCCGTCCCCTAACCCTAACCCTAGCCCAAACCCTAACCATAACATTTCCCCGAAGCCTGACCCTCACCCGTCCCCTAATCCTAACCCGTACGCTCACACTAACTCGCGCCCTCACACTCACGCTCCCCCTAAAGCGTTGTCAGACCCTCACCTGGACCCTAAACCGTCCCCGTCCCCTAACCCTAACCCTAGACCGAACCCTAACCCTAACCCTTCCCCGAAGCCTGACCCTCACCCGTCCCCTAATCCTAACCCGTACGCTAACACTAACCCGCGACCTCACACGCACGCTCCCCCTAAAGCGTTGTCGGACCCTCAGCTGGATCCTAAACCGTCCCCGTCCCCTAACCCTAACCCTAGCCCGAACCCTAACCCTAACCCTTCCCCGAAGCCTGACCCTCACCCGTCCCCTAATCCTAACACGTAGGCTCACACTAACCCGCCCCCTTACACGCACGCTCCCCCTAAAGCGTTGTCGGACCCTCACCAGGACCCTAAACCGTCCCCGTCTCCTAACCCTAACCCTAGCCCGAACCCTAACCCTAAACCTTCCCCGAAGCCTGAACCTCACTCGTCACCTAATCCTAAACCGTAGGCTCACACTAACCCGCGCACTCACAGGCACGATCCCCCTAAAGCGTTGTCGGACCCTCACCTGGACCCTAAACCGTCCCCGTCCCCTAACCCTAACCCTAGCCCGAACCCTAACCCTAACCCTTCCCCGAAACCTGACCCTAACCCGTCCCCTAATCCTAACCCGTAGGCTCACACTAACCCGCGCCCTCACACGCATGCTCCCCTAAAGCATTGTCGGAACCTCACCTGGACCCTAAACCGTCCCCCTTCCCTAACCCTTACCCTAGCCCGAACCCTAACCCTAACCCTTCCCCGAAGCCTGACCCTCACCCGTCCACTAATCCTAACCCGCACGCTAACACTAACCCGGGCCCTCACACGCATGCTCCCCCTAAAGCATTGTCAGACCCTCACCTGAACCCTAAACCGTCCCCGTCCCCTAACCCTAACCCTAGCCCGAACCCTAACCCTAACACTTCCCCGAAGCCTGACCCTCACCCGTCCCCTAATCCTAACCCGTAGGCTCACACTAACCCGCGCCCTTACACGCACGCTCCCCCTAAAGCGTTGTCGGACCCTCACCAGGACCCTAAACCGTCCCCGTCCCCTAACCCTAACCCTAGCCCGAACCCTAACCATAACACTTCCCCGAAGCCTGACCCTCACCCGTCCCCTAATCCTAACCCGTACGCTCACAATAACTCGCGCCCTCACACGCACGCTCCCCTAAAGCATTGTCGGAACCTCACCTGGACCCTAAACCGTCCCCCTTCCCTAACTCTAACCCTAGCCCGAACCCTAACCCTAACCCTTCCCCAAAGCCTGACCCTCACCCGTCCTCTAATCCTAACCCGTACGCTAACACTAACCCGCGCCCTCACACGCACGCTCCCCCTAAAGCGTTGTCGGACCCTCAATTGGACCCTAAACCGTCCCCGTCCCCTAACCCTAACCCTAGCCCGAACCCTAACCCTAACCCTTCCCCGAAGCCTGACCCTCACCCGTCCCCTAATCCTAACCCGCACGCTCACACTAACTCGCGCCCTCACACGCACGCTCCCCCTAAAGCGTTGTCAGACCCTCACCTGGACCCTAAACCGTCCCCGTCCCCTAACCCTAACCCTAGCCCGAACCCTAACCCTAACCCTTCCCCGAAGCCTGACCCTCACCCTTCCCCTAATCCTAACCCGTAGGCTCACACTAACCCGCGCCCTCACACGCACGCTCCCCCTAAAGCATTGTCGGACCCTCACCTGGACCCTAAACCGTCCCCGTCCCCTAACCCTAACCCTAGCCCGAACCCTAACCCTAACCCTTCCCCGAAACCTGACCCTCACCCGTCCCCTAATCATAACCCGTAGGCTCACACTAACCCGCGCCCTCACACGCACGCTCCCCCTAAAGCATTGTCGGAACCTCACCTGGACCCTAAACCGTCCCCGTAGCCTAACCCTAACCCTAGCCCGAACCCTAACCCTAAACCTTCCCCGAAGCCTGACCCTCACCCGTCCCCTAATCCTAACCCGTACGCTAACACTAACCCGCGCCCTCACACGCACGCTCCCCCTAAAGCGTTGTCAGACCCTCAATTGGACCCTAAGCCGTCCCCATCCCCTAACCCTAACCCTAGCCCGAACCCTAAACCTAACCCTTCCCCAAAGCCTGACCCTCACCCGTCCCCTAATCCTAACCCGTAGGCTCACACTAACCCGCGCCCTTACACGCACGCTCCCCCTAAAGCGCTGTCGGACCCTCACCAGGACCCTAAAACGTCCCCGTCCCCTAACCCTAACCCTAGCCCGAACCCTAACCATAACACTTCCCCGAAGCCTGACCCTCACCCGTCCCCTAATCCTAACCCGTACGCTCACACTAACTCGCGCCCTCACACGCACGCTCCCCCTAAAGCGTTGTCAGACCCTCACCTGGACCCTAAACCGTCCCCGTCCCCTAATCCTAACCCTAGCCCGAACCCTAACCCTAACCCTTCCCCGAAGCCTGACCCTCACCCGTCCCCTAATCCTAACCCGTAGGCTCACACTAACCCGCGCCCTCACACGCACGCTCCCCCTAAAGCGTTGTCGGACCCTCACCTGAACCCTAAACCGTCCCCGTCCCCTAACCCTAACCCTAGCCCGAACCCTAACCCTAACCCTTCCCCGAAACCTGACCCTCACCCGTCCCCTAATCCTAACTCGTAGGCTCACACTAACCCGCGCCCTCACACGCACGCTCCCCTAAAGCATTGTCGGAACCTCACCTGGACCCTAAACCGTCCCCCTTCCCTAAACCTAACCCTAGCCCGAACCCTAACCCTAACCCTTCCCCAAAGCCTGACCCTCACCCGTCCTCTAATCCTAACCCGTACGCTAACACTAACCCGCGCCCTCACACGCACGCTCCCCCTAAAGCGCTGTCGGACCCTCAATTGGACCCTAAGCCGTCCCCGTCCCCTAACCCTAACCCTAGCCCGAACCCTAACCCTAACCCTTCCCCGAAGCCTGACCCTCACCCGTCCCCTAATCCTAACCCGCACGCTAACACTAACCCGGGCCCTCACACGCATGCTCCCCCTAAAGCGCTGTCAGACCCTCACCTGGACCCTAAACCGTCCCCGTCCCCTAACCCTAACCCTAGCCCGAACCCTAACCCTAACACTTCCCCGAAGCCTGACCCTCACCCGTCCCCTAATCCTAACCCGTAGGCTCACACTAACCCGCGCCCTCACACGCACGCTCCCCCTAATGCGTTGTCAGACCCTCACCTGGACCCTAAACCGTCCCCGTCCCCTAACCCTAACCCTAACCCTAACCCTTCCCCGAAGCCTGACCCTCACCCGTCCCCTAATCCTAACACGTATGCTAACACTAACCCACGCCCTCACACGCACGCTCACCCTAAAGCGTTGTCGGACCCTCACCTGGACCCTAAACCGTCCCCGTCCCCTAACCCTAACCCTAGCCCGAACCCTAACCCTAACCCTTCCCCGAAACCTGACGCTCACCCGTCCCCTAATCCTAACCCGTACGGTAACACTAACCCGCGCCCTCACACGCACGCTCCCCCTAAAGCGTTGTCGGACCCTCACCTGGACCCTAAACCGTCCCCGTCCCCTAACCCTAACCCTAGCCCGAACCCTAACCCTAACCCTTCCCCGAAGCCTGAACCTCACCCGTCACCTAATCCTAAACCGTAGGCTCACACTAACCCGCGCCCTCACACGCACGATCCACCTAAAGCGTTGTCGGACCCTCACCTGGACCCTAAACCGTCCCCGTCCCCTAACCCTAACCCTAGCCCGAACCCTAACCCTAACCCTTCCCCGAAGCATGACCCTCACCCGTCCCCTAATCCTAAGCTGTACGCTAACACTAACCCGCACCCTCACACGCACGCTCCCCCTAAAGCGTTGTCGGACCCTCACCTGGACCCTAAACCGTCCCCGTCCCCTAACCCTAACCCTAGCCCGAACCCTAACCCTAACCCTTCCCCGAAGCCTGACCCTCACCCGTCCCCTAATCCTAACCCGTACGCTAACACTAACCCGCGCCCTCACACGCACGCTCCCCCTAAAGCGTTGTCGGACCCTCAGATGGATCCTAAACCGTCCCCGTCCCCTAACCCTAACCCTAGCCCGAACCCTAACCCTAACCCTTCCCCGAAGCCTGACCCTCACCCGTCCCCTAATCCTAACCCGTAGGCTCACACTAACCCGCGCCCTTACACGCACGCTCCCCGTAAAGCGTTGTCGGACCCTCACCAGGACCCTAAACCGTCCCCGTCCCCTAACCCTAACTCTAGCCCGAACCCTAACCATAACACTTCCCCGAAGCCTGACCCTCACCCGTCCCCTAATCCTAACCCGTAGGCTCACACTAACCCGCGCCCTCACACGCACGCTCCCCCTAAAGCGTTGTCGGACCCTCACCTTCACCCTAAACCGTCCCCGTCCCCTAACCCTAACCCTAGCCCGAACCCTAACCCTAAACCTTCCCCGAAACCTGACCCTCACCCGTCCACTAATCCTAACCCGTAGGCTCACACTAACTCGCGCCCTCACACACACGCTCCCCCTAAAGCGTTGTCAGACCCTCACCTGGACCCTAAACCGTCCCCATCCCCTAACCCTAACCCTAGCCCGAACCCTAACCCTAACCCTTCCCCGAAGCCTGACCCTCACCCGTCCCCTAATCCTAACCCGTAGGCTCACACTAACCCGCGCCCTCACACGCACGCTCCCCCTAAAGCGTTGTCGGACCCTCACCTGGACCCTAAACCGTCCCCGTCCCCTAACCCTAACACTAGCCCGAACCCTAACCCTAACCCTTCCCCGAAACCTGACCCTCACCCGTCCCCTAAACCTAACCCGTAGGCTCACACTAACCCGCGCCCTCACACGCACGCTCCCCTAAAGCATTGTAGGAACCTCACTTGGACCCTAAACCTTCCCCCTTAACTAACCCTAACCCTAGCCCGAACTTTAACCCTAACCCTTCCCCGAGCCTGACCCTCACCCGTCCCCTAATCCTAACCCGCACGCTAACACTAACCCGGGCCCTCACAAGCATCCTCCCCCTAAAGCGTTGTCAGACCCTCACCTGGACCCTAAACCGTCCCCGTCCCCTAACCCTAACCCTAGCCCGAACCCTAACCCTAACACTTCCCTGAAGCCTGACCCTGACCCGTCCCCTAATCCTAACCCGTAGGCTCACACTAACCCGCGCCCTCACACGCACGCTCCCCCTAAAGCGTTGTCGGACCCTAACCTGGACCCTAAACCGTCCCCGTACCCTAACCCTAACTCTAGCCCGAACCCTAACCCTAACCCTACAACGAAGCCTGACCCTCACCCGTCCCCTAATCCTAACCCGTAGGCTCACACTAACCCGCGCCCTCACACGCACGCTCCCCCTAAAGCGTTGTCGGACCATCACCTGGACCCTAAACCGTCCCCGTCCCCTAACCCTAACCCTAGCCCGAACACTAACCCTAACCCTTTCCCGAAGCCTGACCCTCACCCGTCCCCTAATCCTAACCCGTAAGCTAACACTAACCCACGCCCTCACACGCACGCTCCCCCTAAAGCGTTGTCGGACCCTCACCTGGACCCTAAACCGTCCCCGTCCCCTAACCCTAACCCTAGCCCGAACCCTAACCCTAACCCTTCCCCGAAGCCTGACGCTCACCTGTCCCCTAATCCTAACCCGTACGGTAACACTAACCCGCGCCCTCACACGCACCCTCCCCCTAAAGCGTTGTCGGACCCTCACCTGGACCCTAAACCGTCCCCGTCCCCTAACCCTAACCCTAGCCCGAACCCTAACCCTAACCCTTCCCCGAAGCCTGACACTCACCCATCACATAATCCTAACCCGTAGGCTCACACCAACCCGCGCCCTCACACGCACGATCCCCCTAAAGCGTTGTCGGACCCTCACCTGGACCCTAAACCGTCCCCGTCCCCTAACCCTAACCCTAGCCCGAACCCTAACCCTAACCCTTCCCCGAAGCATGACCCTCACCCGTCCCCTAATCCTAAGCCGTACGCTAACACTAACCCGCGCCCTCACACGCACGCTCCCCCTAAAGCGTTGTCGGACCCTCACCTGGACCCTAAACCGTCCCCGTCCCCTAACCCTAACCCTAGCCCGAACCCTAACCCTAACCCTTCCCCGAAGCCTGACCCTCACCCGTCCCCTAATCCTACCCGTAGTATAACACTAACCCGCGCCCTCACACGCACGCTCCCCCTAAAGCGTTGTCGGACCCTCACCTGGACCCTAAACCGTCCCCGTCCCCTAACCCTAACCCTAGCCCGAACCCTAACCCTAACCCTTCCCCGAAGCCTGACCCTCACCCGTCCCCTAATCCTAACCCGTAGTCTAACACTAACCAGCGCCCTCACACGCACGCTCCCCCTAAAGCGTTGTGAGACCCTCACCTGGAACCTAAACCGTCCCTGTCCCCTAACCCTAACCCTAGCCCGAACCCTAACCCTAACCCTTCCCCAAAGCCTGACCCTCACCCGTCCCCTAATCCTAACCCGTAGTCTAACACTAACCCGCGCCCTCACACGCACGCTCCCCCTAAAGCGTTGTCGGACCCTCACCTGGACCCTAAACCGTCCCCGTCCCCTAACCCTAACCCTAGCCCGAACCCTAACCCTAACCCTTCCCCGAAGCCTGACCCTCACCCGTCCCCTAATCCTAACCCGTTGTCTAACACTAACCCGCGCCCTCACACGCACGCTCCCCCTAAAGCGTTGTGAGACCCTCACCTGGACCCTAAACCGTCCCCGTCCCCTAACCCTAACCCTAGCCCGAACCCTAACCCTAACCCTTCCCCGAAGCCTGACCCTCACCCGTCCCCTAATCCTAACCCGTACTCTAACACTAACCTGCGCCCTCACACGCACGCTCCCCCTAAAGCGTTGTCGGACCCTCACCTGGATCCTAAACCGTCCCCGTCACCTAACCCTAACCCTAGCCCGAACCCTAACCCTAACCCTTCCCCGAAGCCTGACCCTCACCCGTCCCCTAATCCTAACCCGTAGGCTCACACTAACCCGCGCCCTTACACGCACGCTCCCCCTAAAGCGTTGTCGGACCCTCACCAGGACCCTAAACCGTCCCCGTCCCCTAACCCTAACCCTAGCCCGAACCCTAACCATAACACTTCCCCGAAGCCTGACCCTCACCCGTCCCCTAATCCTAACCCGAACTCTAACACTAACCCGCGCCCTCACACGCACGCTCCCCCTAAAGCGTTGTCGGACCCTCACCTGGACCCTAAGCCGTCCCCGTCCCCTAACCCTAACCCTAGCCCGAACCCTAACCCTAACCCTTCCCCGAAGCCTGACCCTCACCCGTCCCCTAATCCTCACCCGCACGCTAACACTAACCCGGGCCCTCACACGCATGCTCCCCCTAAAGCGTTGTTAGACCCTCACCTGGACCCTAAACCGTCCCCGTCCCCTAACCCTAACCCTAGCCCGAACCCTAACCCTAACCCTTCCCCGAAGCCTGACCCTCACCCGTCACCTAATCCTAACCAGTAGGCTCACACTAACCCGCGCCCTCACACGCACGCTCCCCCTAATGCGTTGTCAGACCCTCACCTGGACCCTAAACCGTCCCCGTCCCCTAACCCTAACCCTAACCCTAACCCTTCCCCGAAGCCTGACCCTCACCCGTCCCCTAATCCTAACACGTACGCTAACACTAACCCACGCCCTCACACGCACGCTCCCCCTAAAGCGTTGTCGGACCCTCACCTGGACCCTAAACCATCCCCGTCCCCTAACCCTAACCCTAGCCCGAACCCTAACCCTAACCCTTCCCCGAAACCTGACGCTCACCCGTCCCCTAATCCTAACCCGTACGGTAACACTAACCCGCGCCCTCACACGCACGCTCCCCCTAAAGCGTTGTCGGACCCTCACCTGGACCCTAAACCGTCCCCGTCCCCTAACCCTAACCCTAGCCCGAACCCTAACCCTAACCCTTCCCCGAAGCCTGAACCTCACCCGTCACCTAATCCTAAACCGTAGGCTCACACTAACCCGCGCCCTCACACGCACGATCCCCCTAAAACGTTGTCGGACCCTCACCTGGACCCTAAACCGTCCCCGTCCCCTAACCCTAACCCTAGCCCGAACCCTAACCCTAACCCTTCCCCGAAGCATGACCCTCACCCGTCCCCTAATCCTAAGCCGTACGCTAACACTAACCCGCACCCTCACACGCACGCTCCCCCTAAAGCGTTGTCGGACCCTCACCTGGACCCTAAACCGTCCCCGTCCCCTAACCCTAACCCTAGCCCGAACCCTAACCCTAACCCTTCCCCGAAGCCTGACCCTCACCCGTCCCCTAATCCTAACCCGTACGCTAACACTAACCCGCGCCCTCACACGCACGCTCCCCCTAAAGCGTTGTCGGACCCTCACCTGGACCCTAAACCGTCCCCGTCCCCTAACCCTAACCCTAGCCCGAACCCTAACCCTAACCCTTCCCCGAAGCCTGACCCTCACCCGTCCCCTAATCCTAACCCGTAGGCTCACACTAACCCGCGCCCTTACACGCACGCTCCCCGTAAAGCGTTGTCGGACCCTCACCAGGACCCTAAACCGTCCCCATCCCCTAACCCTAACTCTAGCCCGAACCCTAACCCTAACCCTTCCCCGAAGCCTGACCCTCACCCGTCCCCTAATCCTAACCCGTACGCTAACACTAACCCGCGCCCTCACACGCACGCTCCCCCTACAGCGTTGTCGGACCCTCAATTGGACCCTAAGCCGTCCCGTCCCCTAACCCTAACCCTAGCCCGAACTTTAACCCTAACCCTTCCCCGAGCCTGACCCTCACCCGTCCCCTAATCCTAACCCGCACGCTAACACTAACCCGGGCCCTCACAAGCATCCTCCCCCTAAAGCGTTGTCAGACCCTCACCTGGACCCTAAACCGTCCCCGTCCCCTAACCCTAACCCTAGCCCGAACCCTAACCCTAACACTTCCCTGAAGCCTGACCCTGACCCGTCCCCTAATCCTAACCCGTAGGCTCACACTAACCCGCGCCCTCACACGCACGCTCCCCCTAAAGCGTTGTCGGACCCTAACCTGGACCCTAAACCGTCCCCGTACCCTAACCCTAACTCTAGCCCGAACCCTAACCCTAACCCTACAACGAAGCCTGACCCTCACCCGTCCCCTAATCCTAACCCGTAGGCTCACACTAACCCGCGCCCTCACACGCACGCTCCCCCTAAAGCGTTGTCGGACCATCACCTGGACCCTAAACCGTCCCCGTCCCCTAACCCTAACCCTAGCCCGAACACTAACCCTAACCCTTTCCCGAAGCCTGACCCTCACCCGTCCCCTAATCCTAACCCGTAAGCTAACACTAACCCACGCCCTCACACGCACGCTCCCCCTAAAGCGTTGTCGGACCCTCACCTGGACCCTAAACCGTCCCCGTCCCCTAACCCTAACCCTAGCCCGAACCCTAACCCTAACCCTTCCCCGAAGCCTGACACTCACCTGTCCCCTAATCCTAACCCGTACGGTAACACTAACCCGCGCCCTCACACGCACGCTCCCCCTAAAGCGTTGTCGGACCCTCACCTGGACCCTAAACCGTCCCCGTCCCCTAACCCTAACCCTAGCCCGAACCCTAACCCTAACCCTTCCCCGAAGCCTGACACTCACCCATCACATAATCCTAACCCGTAGGCTCACACCAACCCGCGCCCTCACACGCACGATCCCCCTAAAGCGTTGTCGGACCCTCACCTGGACCCTAAACCGTCCCCGTCCCCTAACCCTAACCCTAGCCCGAACCCTAACCCTAACCCTTCCCCGAAGCATGACCCTCACCCGTCCCCTAATCCTAAGCCGTACGCTAACACTAACCCGCGCCCTCACACGCACGCTCCCCCTAAAGCGTTGTCGGACCCTCACCTGGACCCTAAACCGTCCCCGTCCCCTAACCCTAACCCTAGCCCGAACCCTAACCCTAACCCTTCCCCGAAGCCTGACCCTCACCCGTCCCCTAATCCTACCCGTAGTATAACACTAACCCGCGCCCTCACACGCACGCTCCCCCTAAAGCGTTGTCGGACCCTCACCTGGACCCTAAACCGTCCCCGTCCCCTAACCCTAACCCTAGCCCGAACCCTAACCCTAACCCTTCCCCGAAGCCTGACCCTCACCCGTCCCCTAATCCTAACCTGTAGTCTAACACTAACCAGCGCCCTCACACGCACGCTCCCCCTAAAGCGTTGTGAGACCCTCACCTGGACCCTAAACCGTCCCCGTCCCCTAACCCTAACCCTAGCCCGAACCCTAACCCTAACCCTTCCCCGAAGCCTGACCCTCACCCGTCCCCTAATCCTAACCCGTAGTCTAACACTAACCCGCGCCCTCACACGCACGCTCCCCCTAAAGCGTTGTCGGACCCTCACCTGGACCCTAAACCGTCCCCGTCCCCTAACCCTAACCCTAGCCCGAACCCTAACCCTAACCCTTCCCCGAAGCCTGACCCTCACCCGTCCCCTAATCCTAACCCGTTGTCTAACACTAACCCGCGCCCTCACACGCACGCTCCCCCTAAAGCGTTGTGAGACCCTCACCTGGACCCTAAACCGTCCCCGTCCCCTAACCCTAACCCTAGCCCGAACCCTAACCCTAACCCTTCCCCGAAGCCTGACCCTCACCCGTCCCCTAATCCTAACCCGTACTCTAACACTAACCTGCGCCCTCACACGCACGCTCCCCCTAAAGCGTTGTCGGACCCTCACCTGGATCCTAAACCGTCCCCGTCACCTAACCCTAACCCTAGCCCGAACCCTAACCCTAACCCTTCCCCGAAGCCTGACCCTCACCCGTCCCCTAATCCTAACACGTAGGCTCACACTAACCCGCGCCCTTACACGCACGCTCCCCCTAAAGCGTTGTCGGACCCTCACCAGGACCCTAAACCGTCCCCGTCCCCTAACCCTAACCCTAGCCCGAACCCTAACCATAACACTTCCCCGAAGCCTGACCCTCACCCGTCCCCTAATCCTAACCCGTACTCTAACACTAACCCGCGCCCTCACACGCACGCTCCCCCTAAAGCGTTGTCGGACCCTCAATTGGACCCTAAGCCGTCCCCGTCCCCTAACCCTAACCCTAGCCCGAACCCTAACCCTAACCCTTCCCCGAAGCCTGACCCTCACCCGTCCCCTAATCCTCACCCGCACGCTAACACTAACCCGGGCCCTCACACGCATGCTCCCCCTAAAGCGTTGTCAGACCCTCACCTAGACCCTAAACCGTCCGCGTCCCCTAACCCTAACCCTAGCCCGAACCCTAACCCTAAAACTTCCCCGAAGCCTGACCCTCACCCGTCCCCTAATCCTAACCCGTAGGCTCACACTAACCCGCGCCCTCACACGCACGCTCCCCCTAATGCGTTGTCAGACCCTCACCTGGACCCTAAACCGTCCCCGTCCCCTAACCCTAACCCTAGCCCGAACCCTAACCCTAACCCCCGAAGCATGACCCTCACCCGTCCCCTAATCCTAAGCCGTACGCTAACACTAACCCGCGCCCTCACACGCACGCTCCCCCTAAAGCGTTGTCGGACCCTCACCTGGACCCTAAACCGTCCCCGTCCCCTAACCCTAACCCTAGCCCGAACCCTAACCATAACACTTCCCCGAAGCCTGAACCTCACCCGTCCCCTAATCCTAACCGGTACGCTAACACTAACCCGCGCCCTCACATGCACGCTCCCCCGAAAGCGTTGTCGGACCCTCAGCTGGATCCTAAACCGTCCCCGTCCCCTAACCCTAACCCTAGCCCGAACCCTAACCCTAACCCTTCCCCGAAGCCTGATGTTCACCCGTCCCCTAATCCTAACCCGTACGGTGACACTAACCCGCGCCCTCACACGCACGCTCCCCCTAAAGCGTTGTCGGACCCTCACCTGGACCCTAAACCGTCCCCGTCCCCTAACCCTAACCCTAGCCCGAACCCTAACCCTAACCCTTCCCCGAAGCCTGACCCTCACCCGTCCCCTAATCCTAACCCGTAGGCTCACACTAACCCGCGCCCGCACACGCACGATCCCCCTAAAGCGTTGTCGGACCCTCAGCTGGACCCTAAACCGTCCCCGTCCCCTAACCCTAACCCTAGCCCGAACCCTAACCCTAACCCTTCCCCGAAGCATGACCCTCACCCGTCCCCTAATCCTAAACAGTACGCTAACACTAACCCGCGCCCTCACACGCACGCTCCCCCTAAAGCGTTTTCGGACCCTCACCTGGACCCTAAACCGTCCCCGTCCCCTAACCCTAACCCTAGCCCGAACCATAAACCTAACACTTCCCCGAAGCCTGACCCTCACCCGTCCCATAATCCTAAACCGTACGCTAACACTAACCCGCGCCCTCACACGCACGCTCCCCCTAAAGCGTTGTCGGACCCTCACCTGGACCCTAAACCGTCCCCGTCCCCTAACCCTAACCCAGCCCGAACCCTAACCCTAACCCTTCCCCGAAGCCTGACCCTCACCCGTCCCCTAATCGTAACCCGTAGGCTCACACTAACCCGCGCCCTCACATGCACGCTCCCCCTAAAGCGTTGTCGGACCCTCACCTCGACCCTAAACCGTCCCCATCCCCTAACCCTAACCCTAGCCCGAACCCTAACCCTAACACTTCCCCGGAGCCTGACCCTCACCCGTCACCTAATCCTAACCCGTACGCTAACACTAACCCGCGCCCTCACATGCACGCTCCCCCTAAAGGGTTGTCGGACGCTCAGCTGGATCCTAAACCGTCCCCGTCCCCTAACCCTAGCCCGACCCCTGACCCTAACCCTTCCCCGAAGCCTGACCCTCACTCGTCCCCTAATCCTAACCCGTAGGCTCACACTAAACCACGCCCTCACAGGCACGCTCCCCCTAAAGCGTTGTCGGACCCTCACCTGGACCCTAAACCGTCCCCGTCCCCTAACCCTAACCCTAGCCCGAACCCTAACCCTAACCCTTCCCCGAAGCCTGACACTCACCCATCACATAATCCTAACCCGTAGGCTCACACCAACCCGCGCCCTCACACGCACGATCCCCCTAAAGCGTTGTCGGACCCTCACCTGGACCCTAAACCGTCCCCGTCCCCTAACCCTAACCCTAGCCCGAACCCTAACCCTAACCCTTCCCCGAAGCATGACCCTCACCCGTCCCCTAATCCTAAGCCGTACGCTAACACTAACCCGCGCCCTCACACGCACGCTCCCCCTAAAGCGTTGTCGGACCCTCACCTGGACCCTAAACCGTCCCCGTCCCCTAACCCTAACCCTAGCCCGAACCCTAACCCTAACCCTTCCCCGAAGCCTGACCCTCACCCGTCCCCTAATCCTACCCGTAGTATAACACTAACCCGCGCCCTCACACGCACGCTCCCCCTAAAGCGTTGTCGGACCCTCACCTGGACCCTAAACCGTCCCCGTCCCCTAACCCTAACCCTAGCCCGAACCCTAACCCTAACCCTTCCCCGAAGCCTGACCCTCACCCGTCCCCTAATCCTAACCCGTAGTCTAACACTAACCAGCGCCCTCACACGCACGCTCCCCCTAAAGCGTTGTGAGACCCTCACCTGGACCCTAAACCGTCCCCGTCCCCTAACCCTAACCCTAGCCCGAACCCTAACCCTAACCCTTCCCCGAAGCCTGACCCTCACCCGTCCCCTAATCCTAACCCGTAGTCTAACACTAACCCGCGCCCTCACACGCACGCTCCCCCTAAAGCATTGTCGGACCCTCACCTGGACCCTAAACCGTCCCCGTCCCCTAACCCTAACCCTAGCCCGAACCCTAACCCTAACCCTTCCCCGAAGCCTGACCCTCACCCGTCCCCTAATCCTAACCCATTGTCTAACACTAACCCGCGCCCTCACACGCACGCTCCCCCTAAAGCGTTGTGAGACCCTCACCTGGACCCTAAACCGTCCCCGTCCCCTAACCCTAACCCTAGCCCGAACCCTAACCCTAACACTTCCCCGGAGCCTGACCCTCACCCGTCACCTAATCCTAACCCGTACGCTAACACTAACCCGCGCCCTCACATGCACGCTCCCCCTAAAGGGTTGTCGGACGCTCAGCTGGATCCTAAACCGTCCCCGTCCCCTAACCCTAGCCCGACCCCTGACCCTAACCCTTCCCCGAAGCCTGACCCTCACTCGTCCCCTAATCCTAACCCGTAGGCTCACACTAACCCACGCCCTCACAGGCACGCTCCCCCTAAAGCGTTGTCGGACCCTCACCTGGACCCTAAACCGTCCCCGTCCCCTAACCCTAACCCTAGCCCGAACCCTAACCCTAACACTTCCCCGAAGCCTGACACTCACCCATCACATAATCCTAACCCGTAGGCTCACACCAACCCGCGCCCTCACACGCACGATCCCCCTAAAGCGTTGTCGGACCCTCACCTGGACCCTAAACCGTCCCCGTCCCCTAACCCTAACCCTAGCCCGAACCCTAACCCTAACCCTTCCCCGAAGCATGACCCTCACCCGTCCCCTAATCCTAAGCCGTACGCTAACACTAACCCGCGCCCTCACACGCACGCTCCCCCTAAAGCGTTGTCGGACCCTCACCTGGACCCTAAACCGTCCCCGTCCCCTAACCCTAACCCTAGCCCGAACCCTAACCCTAACCCTTCCCCGAAGCCTGACCCTCACCCGTCCCCTAATCCTACCCGTAGTATAACACTAACCCGCGCCCTCACACGCACGTTCCCCCTAAAGCGTTGTCGGACCCTCACCTGGACCCTAAACCGTCCCCGTCCCCTAACCCTAACCCTAGCCCGAACCCTAACCCTAACCCTTCCCCGAAGCCTGACCCTCACCCGTCCCCTAATCCTAACCCGTAGTCTAACACTAACCAGCGCCCTCACACGCACGCTCCCCCTAAAGCGTTGTGAGACCCTCACCTGGACCCTAAACCGTCCCCGTCCCCTAACCCTAACCCTAGCCCGAACCCTAACCCTAACCCTTCCCCAAAGCCTGACCCTCACCCGTCCCCTAATCCTAACCCGTAGTCTAACACTAACCCGCGCCCTCACACGCACGCTCCCCCTAAAGCGTTGTCGGACCCTCACCTGGACCCTAAACCGTCCCCGTCCCCTAACCCTAACCCTAGCCCGAACCCTAACCCTAACCCTTCCCCGAAGCCTGACCCTCACCCGTCCCCTAATCCTAACCCATTGTCTAACACTAACCCGCGCCCTCACACGCACGCTCCCCCTAAAGCGTTGTGAGACCCTCACCTGGACCCTAAACCGTCCCCGTCCCCTAACCCTAACCCTAGCCCGAACCCTAACCCTAACCCTTCCCCGAAGCCTGACCCTCACCCGTCCCCTAATCCTAACCCGTACTCTAACACTAACCTGCGCCCTCACACGCACGCTCCCCCTAAAGCGTTGTCGGACCCTCACCTGGATCCTAAACCGTCCCCGTCACCTAACCCTAACCCTAGCCCGAACCCTAACCCTAACCCTTCCCCGAAGCCTGACCCTCACCCGTCCCCTAATCCTAATCCGTAGGCTCACACTAACCCGCGCCCTTACACGCACGCTCCCCCTAAAGCGTTGTCGGACCCTCACCAGGACCCTAAACCGTCCCCGTCCCCTAACCCTAACCCTAGCCCGAACCCTAACCATAACACTTCCCCGAAGCCTGACCCTCACCCGTCCCCTAATCCTAACCCGTACTCTAACACTAACCCGCGCCCTCACACGCACGCTCCCCCTAAAGCGTTGTCGGACCCTCAATTGGACCCTAAGCCGTCCCCGTCCCCTAACCCTAACCCTAGCCCGAACCCTAACCCTAACCCTTCCCCGAAGCCTGACCCTCACCCGTCCCCTAATCCTCACCCGCACGCTAACACTAACCCGGGCCCTCACACGCATGCTCCCCCTAAAGCGTTGTCAGACCCTCACCTGGACCCTAAACCGTCCGCGTCCCCTAACCCTAACCCTAGCCCGAACCCTAACCCTAAAACTTCCCCGAAGCCTGACCCTCACCCGTCCCCTAATCCTAACCCGTAGGCTCACACTAACCCGCGCCCTCACACGCACGCTCCCCCTAATGCGTTGTCAGACCATCAGCTGGACCCTAAACCGTCCCCGTCCCCTAACCCTAACCCTAGCCCGAACCCTAACCCTAACCCCCGAAGCATGACCCTCACCCGTCCCCTAATCCTAAGCCGTACGCTAACACTAACCCGCGCCCTCACACGCACGCTCCCCCTAAAGCGTTGTCGGACCCTCACCTGGACCCTAAACCGTCCCCGTCCCCTAACCCTAACCCTAGCCCGAACCCTAACCATAACACTTCCCCGAAGCCTAAACCTCACCCGTCCCCTAATCCTAACCGGTACGCTAACACTAACCCGCGCCCTCACATGCACGCTCCCCCGAAAGCGTTGTCGGACCCTCAGCTGGATCCTAAACCGTCCCCGTCCCCTAACCCTAACCCTAGCCCGAACCCTAACCCTAACCCTTCCCCGAAGCCTGATGTTCACCCGTCCCCTAATCCTAACCCGTACGGTGACACTAACCCGCGCCCTCACACGCACGCTCCCCCTAAAGCGTTGTCGGACCCTCACCTGGACCCTAAACCGTCCCCGTCCCCTAACCCTAACCCTAGCCCGAACCCTAACCCTAACCCTTCCCCGAAGCCTGACCCTCACCCGTCCCCTAATCCTAACCCGTAGGCTCACACTAACCCGCGCCCGCACACGCACGATCCCCCTAAAGCGTTGTCGGACCCTCAGCTGGACCCTAAACCGTCCCCGTCCCCTAACCCTAACCCTAGCCCGAACCCTAACCCTAACCCTTCCCCGAAGCATGACCCTCACCCGTCCCCTAATCCTAACCCGTACGCTAACACTAACCCGCGCCCTCACACGCACGCTCCCCCTAAAGCGTTTTCGGACCCTCACCTGGACCCTAAACCGTCCCCGTCCCCTAACCCTAACCCTAGCCCGAACCCTAACCCTAACACTTCCCCGAAGCCTGACCCTCACCCGTCCCATAATCCTAAACCGTACGCTAACACTAACCCGCGCCCTCACACGCACGCTCCCCCTAAAGCGTTGTCGGACCCTCACCTGGACCCTAAACCGTCCCCGTCCCCTAACCCTAACCCAGCCCGAACCCTAACCCTAACCCTTCCCCGAAGCCTGACCCTCACCCGTCCCCTAATCGTAACCCGTAGGCTCACACTAACCCGCGCCCTCACATGCACGCTCCCCCTAAAGCGTTGTCGGACCCTCACCTCGACCCTAAACCGTCCCCATCCCCTAACCCTAACCCTAGCCCGAACCCTAACCCTAACACTTCCCCGGAGCCTGACCCTCACCCGTCACCTAATCCTAACCCGTACGCTAACACTAACCCGCGCCCTCACATTCACGCTCCCCCTAAAGGGTTGTCGGACGCTCAGCTGGATCCTAAACCGTCCCCGTCCCCTAACCCTAGCCCGACCCCTAACCCTAACCCTTCCCCGAAGCCTGACCCTCACTCGTCCCCTAATCCTAACCCGTAGGCTCACACTAACCCACGCCCTCACAGGCACGCTCCCCCTAAAGCGTTGTCGGACCCTCACCTGGACCCTAAACCGTCCCCGTCCCCTAACCCTAACCCTAGCCCGAACCCTAACCCTAACCCTTCCCCGAAGCCTGACCCTCACCCGTCCCCTAATCCTAACCCGTAGGCTCACACTAACCCGCACCCTCACACGCACGCTCCCCCTAAAGCATTGTCGGAACCTCACCTGGACCCTAAACCGTCCCCGTACCCTAACCCTAACCCTAGCCGAACCCTAACCCTAACCCTTCCCCGAAGCCTGACCCTCACCCGTCCCCTAATCCTAACCCGTATGCTAACACTAACCCGCGCCCTCACACCCGCGGTCCCTCTAAAGCGTTGTCGGACCCTCAATTGGACCCTAAGCCGTCCCCGTCCCCTAACCCTAACCCTAGCCCGAACCCTAACCCTAACCCTTCCCCGAAGCCTGACCCTCACCCGTCCCCTAATCCTAACCCGCACGCTAACACTAACCCGGGCCCTCACATGCACGCTCCCCCTAAAGCGTTGTCGGACCCTCACCTGGACCCTAAACCGTCCCCGTCCCCTAACCCTAACCCTAGCCCTAACCCTAACCCTAACACTTCCCCGAAGCCTGACCCTCACCCGTCCCCTAATCCTAACCCGTAGGCTCACACTAACCCGCGCCCTCACACGCACGCTCCCCCTAAAGCGTTGTCGGACCCTCACCTGGACCCGAAACCGTCCCCGTACCCTAACCCTAACCCTAGCCCGAACCCTAACCCTAACCCTTCAACGAAGCCTGACCCTCACCCGTCCCCTAATCCTAACCCGTAGGCTCACACTAACCCGCGCCCTCACACGCACGCTCCCCCTAAAGCGTTGTCGGACCCTCACCTGGACCGTAAACCGTCCCCGTCCACGTCCCCTAACCCTAACCCTTCCCCGAAGCCTGACCCTCACCCGTCCCCTAATCCTAAACCGTAGGCTCACATTAAGGTGCGCCCTCAGACGCATGATCCCCCTAAAGCGTTGTCGGACCATCACCTGGACCCTACACCGTCCCCGTCCCCTAACCCTAACCCTAGCATGAACCCTAACCCTAACCCTTCCCCGAAGCCTGACCCTCACCCGTCCCCTAATCCTAAGCCGTACGCTAACACTAACCCACGCCCTCACACGCACGCTACCCCTAAAGCGTTGTCGGACCCTCACCTGGACCCTAAATCGTCCCCGTCAACTAACCCTAACCGTAGCCCGAACCCTAACCCTAACCCTTCCCCGAAGCCTAACCCTCACCCGTCCCCTAATCCTAAGACGTACGCTAACACTAACCTGCGCCCTCACACGCACGCTCCCCCTAAAGCCTTGTCGGACCCTCACCTGGACCCTAAACCGTCCCCGTCCCCTAACCCTAACCCTAGCCCGAACCCTAACCCTAACCCTTCCCCGAAGCCTGACCCTCACCCGTCTCCTAATCCTAACACGTAGGCTCACACTAACCCGCGCCCTCACACGCACGCTCCCCCTAAAGCGTTGTCGGACCCTCACCTGGACCCTAAACCGTCCCCGTCCCCTAACCCTAACCCTAGCCCGAAACCTAAACCTAACCCTTCCCCGAAGCCTGACGCTCACTCGTCCCCTAATCCTAACCCGTACGGTAACACTAACCCGCGCCCTCACACGCACGCTCCCCCTAAAGCGTTGTCGGACCCTCACCTGGACCCTAAACCGTCCCCGTCCCCTAACCCTAACCCTAGCCCGAACCCTAACCCTAACCCTTCCCCGAAGCCTGACCCTCACCCGTCCCCTAATCCTAAACTGTAGGCTCACACTAACACCCGCCCTCACACGAACGCTCCCCCTAAAGCGTTGTCGGACCCTCACCTGGACCCTAAACCGTCCCCGTCCCCTAACCCTAACCCTAGCCCGAACCCTAATCCTAACCCTTCCCCGAAGCCTGACCCTCACCCGTCCCCTAACCCTAATCTGTAGGCTCACACTAAACCGCGCCCTCACACGCACGCTCCCCCTAAAGCGTTGTCGGACCCTCACCTGGACCCTAAACCGTCCCCGTACCATAACCCTAACCCTAGCCCGAACCCTAACCCTAACACTTCCCCGAAGCCTGACGCTCACCCGTCCCCTAATCCTAAGCCGTACGCTAACACTTACCCACGCCCTCACACGCACGCTCCCCCTAAAGCGTTGTCGGACCCTCACCTGGACCCTAAACCATCCCCGTCCCCTAACCCTAACCCTAGCCCGAACCCTAACCCTAAAACTTCCCCGAAGCCTGACGTTCAACCGTCCGCTAATCCTAACCCGTAGGCTCACACTAACCCACGCCCTCACACGCATGCTCCCCCTAAAGCGTTGTCGGACCCTCACCTGGACCCTAAACCGTCCCCGTCCCCTAACCCTAACCCTAGCCCGAACCCTAACCCTAACCCTTCCCCGAAGCGTGACCCTAACCCGTCCCCTAATCCTAACCCGTAGGCTCACACTAACCCGCGCCCTCACACGCACGCTCCCCCTAAAGCATTGTCGGAACCTGACCTGGACCCTAAACCGTCCCCGTACCCTAAACCTAACCCTAGCCCGAACCCTAACCCTAACCCTTCCCCGAAGCCTGACCCTCACCCGTCCCCTAATCCTAACCCGTACGCTAACACTAATCCGCGCCCTCACACGCGCGGTCCCCCTAAAGCGTTGTCGGACCCTCAATTGGACCCTAAGCCGTCCCCGTCCCCTAACGCTAACCCTAGCCCGAACCCTAACCCTAACCCTTCCCCGAAGCCTGACCCTCACCCGTCCCCTAATCCTAACCCGCACGCTAACACTAAACCGGGCCCTCAAACGCACGCTCCCCCTAAAGCGTTGTCGGACCCTCAATTGGACCCTAAGCCGTCCCCGTACCCTAACCCTAACCCTAGCCCGAACCCTAACCCTAACACTTCCCCGAAGCCTGACCCTCACCCGTCCCCTAATCCTAACCCATAGGCTCACACTAACCCGCGCCCTCACACGCACGCTCCCCCTAAAGCGTTGTCGGACCCTCACCTGGACCCTAAACCGTCCCCGTACACTAACCCTAACCCTAGCCCGAACCCTAACCCTAACCCTTCAACGAAGCCTGACCCTCACCCGTCCCCTAATCCTAACCCGTAGGCTCACACTAACCCGCGCCCTCACACGCACGGTCCCCCTAAAGCGTTGTCGGACCCTCACCTGGACCCTAAACCGTCCCCGTCCCCGTTCCCTAACCCTAACACTAACCCTAACCCTAACCCTAACCCTAACCGTAACCCTAGCACGAACCCTAACACTAACACTTCCCCGAAGCCTGACCCTCACCCGTCCACTAATCCTACCCCGTACGCTAACAGTAACCCGCGCCCTCACACGCACGCTCCCCCTAAAGCGTTGTCGGACCCTCACCTGGACCCTAAACCGTCCCCGTCCCCTAACCCTAACCCTAGCCCGAACCCTAACCCTAACACTTCGCCGAAACCTGACCCTCACCCGTCCCCTAATCCTAACCCGTACGCTAACACTAACCCGCGCCCTCACACGCACGCTCCCCCTAAAGCGTTGTAGTACCCCCACCTGGACCCTAAACCGTCCCCGTCCCCTAACCCTAACCCTAGCCCGAACCCTAACCCTAACCCTTCCCCGAAGCCTGACCCTCACCTGTCCCCTAATCCTAACCCGTAGGCTCACACTAACCCGCGCCCTCACATGCACGCTCGCCCTAAAGCGTTGTCGGACCTTCACCTGGACCCTAAGCCGTCCCCGTCCCCTAACCCTCACCCTAGCCTGAACCGTAACCCTAACCCTTCCCCGAAGCCTGACACTCACCCGTCCCCTAATCCTAACCCGTAGGCGCACACTAACCCGCGCCCTCACACGCACGCTCCCCCTAAAGCGTTGTCGGACCCTCACCTGGACCCTAAACCGTCCCCATCCCCTAACCCTAACCCTACCCCGAACCCTAACCCTAACCCTTCAATGAAGCCTGACCATCACCCGTCCCCTAATCCTAACCCGTAGGCTCACACTAACCCGCGCCCTTACACGCACGCTCCCCCTAAAGCGTTGTCGGACCCTCACCTGGACCCTAAACCGTCCCCGTCCCCTAACCCTAACCCTAGCCCGAACCCTAACCTTAAACCTTCCCCGAAGCCTGACGCTCACCCGTCCCCTAATCCTAACCCGTACAGTAACACTAACCCGCGCCCTCACACGCACGCTCCCCCTAAAGCGTTGTCGGCCCCTCACCTAGAACCTAAACCGTCCCCGTCCCCTAACCCTAACCCTAGCCCGAACCCTAACCCTAACACTTCCCCGAAGCCTGACCCTCACCCGTCCCCTAATCCTAACCCGTAGGCTCACACTAACCCGCGCACTCACACGCACGCTCCCCCTAAAGCGTTGTCGGACCCTCACCTGGACCCTAAACCGTCCCCGTCCCCTAACCCTAACCCTAGCCTGAACCCTAACCCTAACCCTTCCCCGAAGCCTGACCCTCACCCGTCCCCTAATCCTAACCCGTAGGCTCACACTAACCCGCGCCCTCACATGCACGCTCCCACTAAAGCGTTGTCGGACCCTCACCTGGACCCTAAACCGTCCCCGTCCCCTAACCCTAACCCGAACCCTAACCCTAAACCTTCCCCGAAGCCTGACCCTCACCCGTCCCCTAATCCTAACCCGTAGGCTCACACTAACCCGCGCCCTCACACGCACGCTCCCCTTAAAGCGTTGTCGGACCCTCACCTGGACCCTAAACCGTCCCCGTCCCCTAACCCTAACCCTAGCCCGAACCCTAACCCTAACCCTTCAATGAAGCCTGACCCTCACCCGTCCCCTAATCCTAACCCGTAGGCTCACACTAACCCACGCCCTCACACGCACGCTCCCCCTAAAGCGTTGTCGGACCCTCACCTGGACCCTAAACCGTCCCCGTCCCCTAACCCTAACCCTAGCCCGAACCCTAACCTTAAACCTTCCCCGAAGCCTGACGCTCACCCGTCCCCTAATCCTAACCCGTACGGTAACACTAACCCGCGCCCTCACACGCACGCTCCCCCTAAAGCATTGTCGGCCCCTCACCTGGACCCTAAACCGTCCCCGTCCCCTAACCCTAACCCTAGCCCGAACCCTATCCCTAACCCTTCCCCGAAGCCTTACACTCACCCGTCCCCTAATCCTAACCCGTAGGCTCACACTAACCCGCGCCCTCACACGCACGCTCCCCCTAAAGCGTTGTCGGACCCTCACCTGGACCCTAAACCGTCCCCGTCCCCTAACCCTAACCCTAGCCCGAACCCTAACCCTTCCCCGAAGGCTGACCCTCACCCGTCCCCTAATCCTAACCCGTAGGCTCACACTAACCCACGCCCTCACACGCACGCTCCCCCTAAAGCGTTGTCGGACCCTCACCTGGACCCTAAACCGTCCCCGTCCCCTAACCCTAACCCTAGCCCGAAACCTAACCCTAATCCTTCAATGAAGCCTGACCCTCACCCGTCCCCTAATCCTAACCCGTAGGCTCACAATAACCCGCGCCCTCACACGCACGCTCCCCCTAAAGCGTTGTCGGACCCTCACCTGGACCCTAAACCGTCCCCATCCCCTAACCCTAACCCTAGCCCGAACCCTAACCTTAAACCTTCCCCGAAGCCTGACGCTCACCCGTCACCTAATCCTAACCCGTACGGTAACACTAACCCGCGCCCTCACATGCACGATCCCCCTAAAGCGTTGTCGGCCCCTCACCTGGACCCTAAACCGTCCCCGTCCCCTAACCCTAACCCTAGCCTGAACCCTAACCCTAACCCTTCCCCGAAGCCTGACCCTCACCCGTCCCCTAATCCTAACCCGTAGGCTCACACTAACCCACGCCCTCACACGCACGCTCCCCCTAAAGTGTTGTCGGACCCTCACCTGGACCCTAAACCGTCCCCGTCCCCTAACCCTAACCCTAGCCCGAACCCTAACCCTAACCCTTCCCCGAAGCATGACACTCACCCGTCCCCTAATCCTAACCCGTAGGCTCACACTAACCCGCGCCCTCACACGCACGCTCCCCCTAAAGCGTTGTCGGACCCTCACATGGACGCTAAACCGTCCCCGTCCCCTAACCCTAGCCCGAACCCTAACCCTAACCCTTGAACGAAGCCTGACCCTCACCCGTCACCTAATCCTAACCCGTAGGCTCACACTAACCCGCGCCCTCACACGCACGCTGCCCCTAAAGCGTTGTCGGACCCTCACCTGGACCCTAAACCGTCCCTGTCCCCTAAACCTAACCCTAGCCCGAACCCTAACCCTAACCCTTCCCGAAGCCTGACCCTCACCCGTCCCCTAATCCTAACCCGTACGCTAACACTAACCCACGCCCTCACACGCACGCTCCCCCTAAAGCGTTGTCGGACCCTCACCTGGACCCTAAACCGTCCCCGTCCCCTAACCCTAACCCTAGCCCGAACCCTAACCCTAACCCTTCCCAGAAGCCTGACCCTCACCCGTCCCCTAATCCTAACCCGTAGGCTCACACTAACCCGCGCCCTCACACGCACGCTCCCCCTAAAGCGTTGTCGGACCCTCACCTGGACCCTAAACCGTCCCCGTCCCCTAACCCTAACCCTAGCCCGAACCCTAACCTTAAACCTTCCCCGAAGCCTGACGCTCACCCGTCCCCTAATCCTAACCCGTACAGTAACACTAACCCGCGCCCTCACACGCACGCTCCCCCTAAAGCGTTGTCGGCCCCTCACCTAGAACCTAAACCGTCCCCGTCCCCTAACCCTAACCCTAGCCCGAACCCTAACCCTAACACTTCCCCGAAGCCTGACCCTCACCCGTCCCCTAATCCTAACCTGTAGGCTCACACTAACCCGCGCCCTCACACGCACGCTCCCCCTAAAGCGTTGTCGGACCCTCACCTGGACCCTAAACCGTCCCCGTCCCCTAACCCTAACCCTAGCCTGAACCCTAACCCTAACCCTTCCCCGAAGCCTGACCCTCACCCGTCCCCTAATCCTAACCCGTAGGCTCACACTAACCCGCGCCCTCACATGCACGCTCCCACTAAAGCGTTGTCGGACACTCACCTGGACCCTAAACCGTCCCCGTCCCCTAACCCTAACCCGAACCCTAACCCTAAACCTGCCCCGAAGCCTGACCCTCACCCGTCCCCTAATCCTAACCCGTAGGCTCACACTAACCCGCGCCCTCACACGCACGCTCCCCTTAAAGCGTTGTCGGACCCTCACCTGGACCCTAAACCGTCCCCGTCCCCTAACCCTAACCCTAGCCCGAACCCTAACCCTAACCCTTCAATGAAGCCTGACCCTCACCCGTCCCCTAATCCTAACCCGTAGGCTCACACTAACCCACGCCCTCACACGCACGCTCCCCCGAAAGCGTTGTCGGACCCTCACCTGGACCCTAAACCGTCCCCGTCCCCTAACCCTAACCCTAGCCCGAACCCTAACCTTAAACCTTCCCCGAAGCCTGACGCTCACCCGTCCCCTAATCCTAACCCGTACGCTAACACTAACCCGCGCCCTCACACGCACGCTCCCCCTAAAGCATTGTCGGCCCCTCACCTGGACCCTAAACCGTCCCCGTCCCCTAACCCTAACCCTAGCCCGAACCCTATCCCTAACCCTTCCCCGAAGCCTTACACTCACCCGTCCCCTAATCCTAACCCGTAGGCTCACACTAACCCGCGCCCTCACACGCACGCTCCCCCTAAAGCGTTGTCGGACCCTCACCTGGACCCTAAACCGTCCCCGTCCCCTAACCCTAACCCTAGCCCGAACCCTAACCCTTCCCCGAAGCCTGACCCTCACCCGTCCCCTAATCCTAACCCGTAGGCTCACACTAACCCACGCCCTCACACGCACGCTCCCCCTAAAGCGTTGTCGGACCCTCACCTGGACCCTAAACCGTCCCCGTCCCCTAACCCTAACCCTAGCCCGAAACCTAACCCTAATCCTTCAATGAAGGCTGACCCTCACCCGTCCCCTAATCCTAACCCGTAGGCTCACAATAACCCGCGCCCTCACACGCACGCTCCCCCTAAAGCGTTGTCGGACCCTCACCTGGACCCTAAACCGTCCCCATCCCCTAACCCTAACCCTAGCCCGAACCCTAACCTTAAACCTTCCCCGAAGCCTGACGCTCACCCGTCACCTAAACCTAACCCGTACGGTAACACTAACCCGCGCCCTCACATGCACGCTCCCCCTAAAGCGTTGTCGGCCCCTCACCTGGACCCTAAACCGTCCCCGTCCCCTAACCCTAACCCTAGCCTGAACCCTAACCCTAACCCTTCCCCGAAGCCTGACCCTCACCCGTCCCCTAATCCTAACCCGTAGGCTCACACTAACCCACGCCCTCACACGCACGCTCCCCCTAAAGTGTTGTCGGACCCTCACCTGGACCCTAAACCGTCCCCGTCCCCTAACCCTAAACCTAGCCTGAACCCTAACCCTAACCCTTCCCCGAAGCATGACACTCACCCGTCCCCTAATCCTAACCCGTAGGCTCACACTAACCCGCGCCCTCACACGCACGCTCCCCCTAAAGCGTTGTCGAACCCTCACATGGACCCTAAACCGTCCCCGTCCCCTAACCCTAGCCCGAACCCTAACCCTAACCCTTCCCCGAAGCCTGACCCTCACCCGTCCCCTAATCCTAACCCGTAGGCTCACACTAACCCGCGCCCTCACACGCACGCTCCCCCTAAAGCGTTGTCGGACCCTCACCTGGACCCTAAACCGTCCCCATCCCCTAACCCTAACCCTAGCCCGAACCCTAACCCTAACCCTTCCCCGAAGCCTGACCCTCACCCGTCCCCTAATCCTAACCCGTAGGCTCACACTAACCCGCGCCCTCACACGCACGCTCCCCCTAAAGCGTTGTCGGACCCTCACCTGGACCCTAAACCGTCCCCGTCCCCTAACCCTAACCCTAGCCCGAACCCTAACCCTAACCCTTCGGCGAAGCCTGACCCTCACCCGTCCCCTAATCCTAAACCGTACGCTAACACTAACCCGCGCCCTCACACGCACGCTCCCCCTAAAGCGTTGTCGGACCCTCACCTGGACCCTAAACCATCCCCGTCCCCTAACCCTAACCCTAGCCCGAACCCTAACCCTAACCCTTCCCCGAAGCCTGACCCTCACCCGTCCCCTAATCCTAACCCGTAGGCTCACTCTAACCCGCGCCCTCACACGCACGCTCCCCCTAAAGCGTTGTCGGACCCTCACCTGGACCCTAAACCGTCCCCGTCCCCTAACCCTAACCCTAGCCCGAACCCTAACCCTAACCCTTCGGCGAAGCCTGACCCTCACCCGTCCCCTAATCCTAAACCGTACGCTAACACTAACCCGCGCCCTCACACGCACGCTCCCCCTAAAGCGTTGTCGGACCCTCACCTGGACCCTAAACCATCCCCGTCCCCTAACCCTAACCGTAGCCCGAACCCTAACCCTAACCCTTCCCCGAAGCCTGACCCTCACCCGTCCCCTAATCCTAACCCGTAGGCTCACTCTAACCCGCGCCCTCACACGCACGCTCCCCCTAAAGCGTTGTCGGACCCTCACCTGGACCCTAAACCGTCCCCGTCCCCTAACCCTAACCCTAGCCCGAACCCTAACCCTAACCCTTCCCCGAAGCCTGACCCTCACCCGTCCCCTAATCCTAAACCGTACGCTAACACTAACCCGCGCCCTCACACGCACGCTCCCCCTAAAGCGTTGTCGGACCCTCACCTGGACCCTAAACCGTCCCCGTCCCCTAACCCTAACCCTAGCCCGAACCCTAACCCTAACCCTTCCCCGAAGCCTGACCCTCACCCGTCCCCTAATCCTAACCCGTAGGCTCACTCTAACCCGCGCCCTCACACGCACGCTCCCCCTAAAGCGTTGCCGGACACTCACCTGGACCCTAAACCGTCCCCGTCCCCTAACCCTAACCCTAGCCCGAACCCTAACCCTAACCCTTCCCCGAAGCCTGACACTCACCCGTCCCCTAATCCTAACCCGTAGGCTCACACTAACCCACGCCCTCACACGCACGCTCCCCCTAAAGCGTTGTCGGACCCTCACCTGGACCCTAAACCGTCCCCGTCCCCTAACCCTAACCCTAGCCCGAACCCTAACCTTAAACCTTCCCCGAAGCCTGACGCTCACCCGTCCCCTAATCCTAACCCGTACGGTAACACTAACCCGCGCCCTCACACGCACGCTCCCCCTAAAGCATTGTCGGCCCCTCACCTGGACCCTAAACCGTCCCCGTCCCCTAACCCTAACCCTAGCCCGAACCCTATCCCTAACCCTTCCCCGAAGCCTTACACTCACCCGTCCCCTAATCCTAACCCGTAGGCTCACACTAACCCGCGCCCTCACACGCACGCTCCCCCTAAAGCGTTGTCGGACCCTCACCTGGACCCTAAACCGTCCCCGTCCCCTAACCCTAACCCTAGCCCGAACCCTAACCCTTCCCCGAAGGCTGACCCTCACCCGTCCCCTAATCCTAACCCGTAGGCTCACACTAACCCACGCCCTCACACGCACGCTCCCCCTAAAGCGTTGTCGGACCCTCACCTGGACCCTAAACCGTCCCCGTCCCCTAACCCTAACCCTAGCCCGAAACCTAACCCTAATCCTTCAATGAAGCCTGACCCTCACCCGTCCCCTAATCCTAACCCGTAGGCTCACAATAACCCGCGCCCTCACACGCACGCTCCCCCTAAAGCGTTGTCGGACCCTCACCTGGACCCTAAACCGTCCCCATCCCCTAACCCTAACCCTAGCCCGAACCCTAACCTTAAACCTTCCCCGAAGCCTGACGCTCACCCGTCACCTAATCCTAACCCGTACGGTAACACTAACCCGCGCCCTCACATGCACGATCCCCCTAAAGCGTTGTCGGCCCCTCACCTGGACCCTAAACCGTCCCCGTCCCCTAACCCTAACCCTAGCCTGAACCCTAACCCTAACCCTTCCCCGAAGCCTGACCCTCACCCGTCCCCTAATCCTAACCCGTAGGCTCACACTAACCCACGCCCTCACACGCACGCTCCCCCTAAAGTGTTGTCGGACCCTCACCTGGACCCTAAACCGTCCCCGTCCCCTAACCCTAACCCTAGCCCGAACCCTAACCCTAACCCTTCCCCGAAGCATGACACTCACCCGTCCCCTAATCCTAACCCGTAGGCTCACACTAACCCGCGCCCTCACACGCACGCTCCCCCTAAAGCGTTGTCGGACCCTCACATGGACGCTAAACCGTCCCCGTCCCCTAACCCTAGCCCGAACCCTAACCCTAACCCTTGAACGAAGCCTGACCCTCACCCGTCACCTAATCCTAACCCGTAGGCTCACACTAACCCGCGCCCTCACACGCACGCTGCCCCTAAAGCGTTGTCGGACCCTCACCTGGACCCTAAACCGTCCCTGTCCCCTAAACCTAACCCTAGCCCGAACCCTAACCCTAACCCTTCCCGAAGCCTGACCCTCACCCGTCCCCTAATCCTAACCCGTACGCTAACACTAACCCGCGCCCTCACACGCACGCTCCCCCTAAAGCGTTGTCGGACCCTCACCTGGACCCTAAACCGTCCCCGTCCCCTAACCCTAACCCTAGCCCGAACCCTAACCCTAACCCTTCCCAGAAGCCTGACCCTCACCCGTCCCCTAATCCTAACCCGTAGGCTCACACTAACCCGCGCCCTCACACGCACGCTCCCCCTAAAGCGTTGTCGGACCCTCACCTGGACCCTAAACCGTCCCCGTCCCCTAACCCTAACCCTAGCCCGAACCCTAACCTTAAACCTTCCCCGAAGCCTGACGCTCACCCGTCCCCTAATCCTAACCCGTACAGTAACACTAACCCGCGCCCTCACACGCACGCTCCCCCTAAAGCGTTGTCGGCCCCTCACCTAGAACCTAAACCGTCCCCGTCCCCTAACCCTAACCCTAGCCCGAACCCTAACCCTAACACTTCCCCGAAGCCTGACCCTCACCCGTCCCCTAATCCTAACCTGTAGGCTCACACTAACCCGCGCCCTCACACGCACGCTCCCCCTAAAGCGTTGTCGGACCCTCACCTGGACCCTAAACCGTCCCCGTCCCCTAACCCTAACCCTAGCCTGAACCCTAACCCTAACCCTTCCCCGAAGCCTGACCCTCACCCGTCCCCTAATCCTAACCCGTAGGCTCACACTAACCCGCGCCCTCACATGCACGCTCCCACTAAAGCGTTGTCGGACACTCACCTGGACCCTAAACCGTCCCCGTCCCCTAACCCTAACCCGAACCCTAACCCTAAACCTGCCCCGAAGCCTGACCCTCACCCGTCCCCTAATCCTAACCCGTAGGCTCACACTAACCCGCGCCCTCACACGCACGCTCCCCTTAAAGCGTTGTCGGACCCTCACCTGGACCCTAAACCGTCCCCGTCCCCTAACCCTAACCCTAGCCCGAACCCTAACCCTAACCCTTCAATGAAGCCTGACCCTCACCCGTCCCCTAATCCTAACCCGTAGGCTCACACTAACCCACGCCCTCACACGCACGCTCCCCCGAAAGCGTTGTCGGACCCTCACCTGGACCCTAAACCGTCCCCGTCCCCTAACCCTAACCCTAGCCCGAACCCTAACCTTAAACCTTCCCCGAAGCCTGACGCTCACCCGTCCCCTAATCCTAACCCGTACGCTAACACTAACCCGCGCCCTCACACGCACGCTCCCCCTAAAGCATTGTCGGCCCCTCACCTGGACCCTAAACCGTCCCCGTCCCCTAACCCTAACCCTAGCCCGAACCCTATCCCTAACCCTTCCCCGAAGCCTTACACTCACCCGTCCCCTAATCCTAACCCGTAGGCTCACACTAACCCGCGCCCTCACACGCACGCTCCCCCTAAAGCGTTGTCGGACCCTCACCTGGACCCTAAACCGTCCCCGTCCCCTAACCCTAACCCTAGCCCGAACCCTAACCCTTCCCCGAAGCCTGACCCTCACCCGTCCCCTAATCCTAACCCGTAGGCTCACACTAACCCACGCCCTCACACGCACGCTCCCCCTAAAGCGTTGTCGGACCCTCACCTGGACCCTAAACCGTCCCCGTCCCCTAACCCTAACCCTAGCCCGAAACCTAACCCTAATCCTTCAATGAAGCCTGACCCTCACCCGTCCCCTAATCCTAACCCGTAGGCTCACAATAACCCGCGCCCTCACACGCACGCTCCCCCTAAAGCGTTGTCGGACCCTCACCTGGACCCTAAACCGTCCCCATCCCCTAACCCTAACCCTAGCCCGAACCCTAACCTTAAACCTTCCCCGAAGCCTGACGCTCACCCGTCACCTAAACCTAACCCGTACGGTAACACTAACCCGCGCCCTCACATGCACGCTCCCCCTAAAGCGTTGTCGGCCCCTCACCTGGACCCTAAACCGTCCCCGTCCCCTAACCCTAACCCTAGCCTGAACCCTAACCCTAACCCTTCCCCGAAGCCTGACCCTCACCCGTCCCCTAATCCTAACCCGTAGGCTCACACTAACCCACGCCCTCACACGCACGCTCCCCCTAAAGTGTTGTCGGACCCTCACCTGGACCCTAAACCGTCCCCGTCCCCTAAAACTAACCCTAGCCCGAACCCTAACCCTAACCCTTCCCCGAAGCATGACACTCACCCGTCCCCTAATCCTAACCCGTAGGCTCACACTAACCCGCGCCCTCACACGCACGCTCCCCCTAAAGCGTTGTCGAACCCTCACATGGACCCTAAACCGTCCCCGTCCCCTAACCCTAGCCCGAACCCTAACCCTAACCCTTCCCCGAAGCCTGACCCTCACCCGTCCCCTAATCCTAACCCGTAGGCTCACACTAACCCGCGCCCTCACACGCACGCTCCCCCTAAAGCGTTGTCGGACCCTCACCTGGACCCTAAACCGTCCCCATCCCCTAACCCTAACCCTAGCCCGAACCCTAACCCTAACCCTTCCCCGAAGCCTGACCCTCACCCGTCCCCTAATCCTAACCCGTAGGCTCACACTAACCCGCGCCCTCACACGCACGCTCCCCCTAAAGCGTTGTCGGACCCTCACCTGGACCCTAAACCGTCCCCGTCCCCTAACCCTAACCCTAGCCCGAACCCTAACCCTAACCCTTCGGCGAAGCCTGACCCTCACCCGTCCCCTAATCCTAAACCGTACGCTAACACTAACCCGCGCCCTCACACGCACGCTCCCCCTAAAGCGTTGTCGGACCCTCACCTGGACCCTAAACCATCCCCGTCCCCTAACCCTAACCCTAGCCCGAACCCTAACCCTAACCCTTCCCCGAAGCCTGACCCTCACCCGTCCCCTAATCCTAACCCGTAGGCTCACTCTAACCCGCGCCCTCACACGCACGCTCCCCCTAAAGCGTTGTCGGACCCTCACCTGGACCCTAAACCGTCCCCGTCCCCTAACCCTAACCCTAGCCCGAACCCTAACCCTAACCCTTCGGCGAAGCCTGACCCTCACCCGTCCCCTAATCCTAAACCGTACGCTAACACTAACCCGCGCCCTCACACGCACGCTCCCCCTAAAGCGTTGTCGGACCCTCACCTGGACCCTAAACCATCCCCGTCCCCTAACCCTAACCGTAGCCCGAACCCTAACCCTAACCCTTCCCCGAAGCCTGACCCTCACCCGTCCCCTAATCCTAACCCGTAGGCTCACTCTAACCCGCGCCCTCACACGCACGCTCCCCCTAAAGCGTTGTCGGACCCTCACCTGGACCCTAAACCGTCCCCGTCCCCTAACCCTAACCCTAGCCCGAACCCTAACCCTAACCCTTCCCCGAAGCCTGACCCTCACCCGTCCCTTAATCCTAAACCGTACGCTAACACTAACCCGCGCCCTCACACGCACGCTCCCCCTAAAGCGTTGTCGGACCCTCACCTGGACCCTAAACCGTCCCCGTCCCCTAACCCTAACCCTAGCCCGAACCCTAACCCTAACCCTTCCCCGAAGCCTGACCCTCACCCGTCCCCTAATCCTAACCCGTAGGCTCACTCTAACCCGCGCCCTCACACGCACGCTCCCCCTAAAGCGTTGCCGGACACTCACCTGGACCCTAAACCGTCCCCGTCCCCTAACCCTAACCCTAGCCCGAACCCTAACCCTAACCCTTCCCCGAAGCCTGACACTCACCCGTCCCCTAATCCTAACCCGTAGGCTCACACTAACCCACGCCCTCACACGCACGCTCCCCCTAAAGCGTTGTCGGACCCTCACCTGGACCCTAAACCGTCCCCGTCCCCTAACCCTAACCCTAGCCCGAACCCTAACCCTAACCCTTCCCCGAAGCCTGACCCTCACCCGTCCCCTAATGCTAACCCGTAGGCTCACACTAACCCGCGCCCTCACACGCACGCTCCCCCTAAAGCGTTGTCGGACCCTCACCTGGACCCTAAACCGTCCCCGTCCCCTAACCCTAACCCTAGCCCGAACCCTAACCCTAACCCTTCGGCGAAGCCTGACCCTCACCCGTCCCCTAATCCTAAACCGTACGCTAACACTAACCCGCGCCCTCACACGCACGCTCCCCCTAAAGCGTTTTCGGACCCTCACCTGGACCCTAAACCATCCCCGTCCCCTAACCCTAACCCTAGCCCGAACCCTAACCCTAACCCTTCCCCGAAGCCTGACCCTCACCCGTCCCCTAATCCTAACCCGTAGGCTCACTCTAACCCGTGCCCTCACACGCACGCTCCCCCTAAAGCGTTGTCGGACCCTCACCTGGACCCTAAACCGTCCCCGTCCCCTAACCCTAACCCTAGCCCGAACCCTAACCCTAACCCTTCCCCGAAGCCTGACCCTCACCCGTCCCCTAATCCTAACCCGTAGGCTCACTCTAACCCGCGCCCTCACACGCACGCTCCCCCTAAAGCGTTGTCGGACCCTCACCTGGACCCTAAACCGTCCCCGTCCCCTAACCCTAACCCTAGCCCGAACCCTAACCCTAACCCTTCGGCGAAGCCTGACCCTCACCCGTCCCCTAATCCTAAATCGTACGCTACCACTAACCCGCGCCCTCACACGCACGCTCCCCCTAAAGCGTTGTCGGACCCTCACCTGGACCCTAAACCGTCCCCGTCCCCTAACCCTAACCCTAGCCCGAACCCTAACCCTAACCCTTCCCCGAAGCCTGACCCTCACCCGTCCCCTAATCCTAACCCGTAGGCTCACTCTAACCCGCGCCCTCACACGCACGCTCCCCCTAAAGTGTTTACGGACCCTCACCTGGACCCTAAACCGTCCCCGTCCCCTAACCCTAACCCTAGCCCGAACCCTAACCCTAACCCTTACCCGAAGCCTGACACTCACCCGTCCCCTAATCCTAACCCGTAGGCTCACAGTAACCCACGCCCTCACACGCACGCTCCCCCTAAAGCGTTGTCGGACCCTCACCTGGACCCTAAACCGTCCCCGTCCCCTAACCCTAACCCTAGCCCGAACCCTAACCCTAACCCTTCCCCGAAGCCTGACCCTCACCCGTCCCCTAATCCTAACCCGTAGGCTCACTCTAACCCGCGCCCTCACACGCACGCTCCCCCTAAAGCGTTGTCGGACCCTCACCTGGACCCTAAACCGTCCCCATTCCCTAACCCTAACCCTAGCCCGAACCCTAACCCTAACCCTTCCCCGAAGCCTGACCCTCACCCGTCCCCTAATCCTAACCCGTGGGCTCACACTAACCCGCGCCCTCACACGCACGCTCCCCCTAAAACGTTGTCGGACCCTCACCTGGACCCTAAACCATCCCCGTCCGCTAACCCTAACCCTAGCCCGAACCCTAACCCTAAACCTTCCCCGAAGCCTGACCCTCACCCGTCCCCTAATCCTAACCCGTAGGCTCACTCTAACCCGCGCCCTCACACGCACGCTCCCCCTAAAGCGTTGTCGGACCCTCACCTGGACCCTAAACCGTCCCCGTCCCCTAACCCTAACCCTAGCCCGAACCCTAACCCTAACCCTTCCCCGAAGCCTGACACTCACCCGTCCCCTAATCCTAACACGTAGGCTCACACTAACCCACGCCCTCACACGCACGCTCCCCCTAAAGCGTTGTCGGACCCTCACCTGGACCCTAAACCGTCCCCGTCCCCTAACCCTAACCCTAGCCCGAACCCTAACCCTAAGCCTTCCCCGAAGCCTGACACTCACCCGTCCCCTAATCCTAACCCGTAGGCTCACACTAACCCGCGCCCTCACACGCACGCTCCCCCTAAAGCGTTGTCGGACCCTCACCTGGACCCTAAACCGTCCCCGTCCCCTAACCCTAACCCTAGCCCGAACCCTAACCCTAAGCCTTCCCCGAAGCCTGACACTCACCCGTCCCCTAATCCTAACCCGTAGGCTCACACTAACCCGCGCCCTCACACGCACGCTCCCCCTAAAGCGTTGTCGGACCCTCACCTGGACCCTAAACCGTCCCCGTCCCCTAACCCTAACCCTAGCCCGAACCCTAACCCTAAGCCTTCCCCGAAGCCTGACACTCACCCGTCCCCTAATCCTAACCCGTAGGCTCACACTAACCCGCGCCCTCACACGCACGCTCCCCCTAAAGCGTTGTCGGACCCTCACCTGGACCCTAAACCGTCCCCGTCCCCTAACCCTAACCCTAGCCCGAACCCTAACCCTAACCCTTCGGCGAAGCCTGACCCTCACCCGTCCCCTAATCCTAAACCGTACGCTAACACTAACCCGCGCCCTCACACGCACGCTCCCCCTAAAGCGTTGTCGGACCCTCACCTGGACCCTAAACCATCCCCGTCCCCTAACCCTAACCCTAGCCCGAACCCTAACCCTAACCCTTCCCCGAAGCCTGACCCTCACCCGTCCCCTAATCCTAACCCGTAGGCTCACTCTAACCCGCGCCCTCACACGCACGCTCCCCCTAAAGCGTTGTCGGACCCTCACCTGGACCCTAAACCGTCCCCATTCCCTAACCCTAACCCTAGCCCGAACCCTAACCCTAACCCTTCCCCGAAGCCTGACCCTCACCCGTCCCCTAATCCTAACCCGTAGGCTCACACTAACCCGCGCTCTCACACGCACGCTCCCCCTAAAACGTTGTCGGACCCTCACCTGGACCCTAAACCATCCCCGTCCGCTAACCCTAACCCTAGCCCGAACCCTAACCCTAAACCTTCCCCGAAGCCTGACCCTCACCCGTCCCCTAATCCTAACCCGTAGGCTCACTCTAACCCGCGCCCTCACACGCACGCTCCCCCTAAAGCGTTGTCGGACCCTCACCTGGACCCTAAACCGTCCCCGTCCCCTAAACCTAACCCTAGCCCTAACCCTAACCCTAACCCTTCCCCGAAGCCTGACCCTCACCCGTCCCCTAATCCTAACCCGTAGGCTCACACTAACCCGCGCCCTCACACGCACGCTCCCCCTAAAACGTTGTCGGACCCTCACCTGGACCCTAAACCATCCCCGTCCGCTAACCCTAACCCTAGCCCGAACCCTAACCCTAAACCTTCCCCGAAGCCTGACCCTCACCCGTCCCCTAATCCTAACCCGTAGGCTCACTCTAACCCGCGCCCTCACACGCACGCTCCCCCTAAAGCGTTGTCGGACCCTCACCTGGACCCTAAACCGTCCCCGTCCCCTAAACCTAACCCTAGCCCTAAGCCTAACCCTAACACTTCCCCGAAGCCTGACCCTCACCCGTCCCCTAATCCTAACCCGTAGGCTCACACTAACCCGCGCCCTCACACGCACGCTCCCCCTAAAGCGTTGTCGGACCCTCATCTGGACCCTAAACCGTCCCCGTCCCCTAACCCTAACCCTAGCCCGAACCCTAACCCTAACCCTTCCCCGAAGCCTGACCCTCACCCGTCCCCTAATCCTAACCCGTAGGCTCACACTAACCTGCGCCCTCACACGCACACTTCCCCTAAAGCGTTGTCGGACCCTCACCTGGACCCTAAACCGTCCCCGTCCCCTAACCCTAACCCTAGCCCGAACCCTAACCCTAACCCTTCCCCGAAGCCTGACCCTCACCCGTCCCCTAATCCTAACCCGTAGGCTCACACTAACCCGCGCCCTCACACGCACGCTCCCCCTAAAGCGTTGTCGGACCCTCACCTGGACCCTAAACCGTCCCCGTCCCCTAACCCTAACCCTAGCCCGAGCCCTAAACCTAACCCTTCGGCGAAGCCTGACCCTCACCCGTCCCCTAATCCTAAATCGTACGCTAACACTAACCCGCGCCCTCAGACGCACGCTCCCCCTAAAGCGTTGTCGGACCCTCACCTGGACCCTAAACCGTCCCCGTCCCCTAACCCTAACCCTAACCCGAACCCTAACCCTAACCCTTCGGCGAAGCCTGACCCTCACCCGTCCCCTAATCCTAAACCGTACGCTAACACTAACCCGCGCCCTCACACGCACGCTCCCCCTAAAGCGTTGTCGGACCCTCACCTGGACCCTAAACCATCCCCGTCCCCTAACCCTAACCCTAGCCCGAACCCTAACCCTAACCCTTCCCCGAAGCCTGACCCTCACCCGTCCCCTAATCCTAACCCGTAGGCTCACTCTAACCCGCGCCCTCACACGCACGCTCCCCCTAAAGCGTTGTCGGACCCTCACCTGGACCCTAAACCGTCCCCGTCCCCTAACCCTAACCCTAGCCCGAACCCTAACCCTAACCCTTCGGCGAAGCCTGACCCTCACCCGTCCCCTAATCCTAAACCGTACGCTAACACTAACCCGCGCCCTCACACGCACGCTCCCCCTAAAGCGTTGTCGGACCCTCACCTGGACCCTAAACCATCCCCGTCCCCTAACCCTAACCCTAGCCCGAACCCTAACCCTAACCCTTCCCCGAAGCCTGACCCTCACCCGTCCCCTAATCCTAACCCGTAGGCTCACTCTAACCCGCGCCCTCACACGCACGCTCCCCCTAAAGCGTTGTCGGACCCTCACCTGGACCCTAAACCGTCCCCGTCCCCTAACCCTAACCCTAGCCCGAACCCTAACCCTAAGCCTTCCCCGAAGCCTGACACTCACCCGTCCCCTAATCCTAACCCGTAGGCTCACACTAACCCGCGCCCTCACACGCACGCTCCCCCTAAAGCGTTGTCGGACCCTCACCTGGACCCTAAACCGTCCCCGTCCCCTAACCCTAACCCTAGCCCGAACCCTAACCCTAAGCCTTCCCCGAAGCCTGACACTCACCCGTCCCCTAATCCTAACCCGTAGGCTCACACTAACCCGCGCCCTCACACGCACGCTCCCCCTAAAGCGTTGTCGGACCCTCACCTGGACCCTAAACCGTCCCCGTCCCCTAACCCTAACCCTAGCCCGAACCCTAACCCTAACCCTTCGGCGAAGCCTGACCCTCACCCGTCCCCTAATCCTAAACCGTACGCTAACACTAACCCGCGCCCTCACACGCACGCTCCCCCTAAAGCGTTGTCGGACCCTCACCTGGACCCTAAACCATCCCCGTCCCCTAACCCTAACCCTAGCCCGAACCCTAACCCTAACCCTTCCCCGAAGCCTGACCCTCACCCGTCCCCTAATCCTAACCCGTAGGCTCACTCTAACCCGCGCCCTCACACGCACGCTCCCCCTAAAGCGTTGTCGGACCCTCACCTGGACCCTAAACCGTCCCCATTCCCTAACCCTAACCCTAGCCCGAACCCTAACCCTAACCCTTCCCCGAAGCCTGACCCTCACCCGTCCCCTAATCCTAACCCGTAGGCTCACACTAACCCGCGCCCTCACACGCACGCTCCCCCTAAAACGTTGTCGGACCCTCACCTGGACCCTAAACCATCCCCGTCCGCTAACCCTAACCCTAGCCCGAACCCTAACCCTAAACCTTCCCCGAAGCCTGACCCTCACCCGTCCCCTAATCCTAACCCGTAGGCTCACTCTAACCCGCGCCCTCACACGCACGCTCCCCCTAAAGCGTTGTCGGACCCTCACCTGGACCCTAAACCGTCCCCGTCCCCTAAACCTAACCCTAGCCCTAACCCTAACCCTAACCCTTCCCCGAAGCCTGACCCTCACCCGTCCCCTAATCCTAACCCGTAGGCTCACACTAACCCGCGCCCTCACACGCACGCTCCCCCTAAAGCGTTGTCGGACCCTCATCTGGACCCTAAACCGTCCCCGTCCCCTAACCCTAACCCTAGCCCGAACCCTAACCCTAACCCTTCCCCGAAGCCTGACCCTCACCCGTCCCCTAATCCTAACCCGTAGGCTCACACTAACCTGCGCCCTCACACGCACACTTCCCCTAAAGCGTTGTCGGACCCTCACCTGGACCCTAAACCGTCCCCGTCCCCTAAACCTAACCCTAGCCCGAACCCTAACCCTAACCCTTCCCCGAAGCCTGACCCTCACCCGTCCCCTAATCCTAACCCGTAGGCTCACACTAACCCGCGCCCTCACACGCACGCTCCCCCTAAAGCGTTGTCGGACCCTCACCTGGACCCTAAACCGTCCCCGTCCCCTAACCCTAACCCTAGCCCGAACCCTAAACCTAACCCTTCGGCGAAGCCTGACCCTCACCCGTCCCCTAATCCTAAATCGTACGCTAACACTAACCCGCGCCCTCAGACGCACGCTCCCCCTAAAGCGTTGTCGGACCCTCACCTGGACCCTAAACCGTCCCCGTCCCCTAACCCTAACCCTAGCCCGAACCCTAACCCTAACCCTTCGGCAAAGCCTGACCCTCACCCGTCCCCTAATCCTAAACCGTACGCTAACACTAACCCGCGCCCTCACACGCACGCTCCCCCTAAAGCGTTGTCGGACCCTCACCTGGACCCTAAACCATCCCCGTCCCCTAACCCTAACCCTAGCCCGAACCCTAACCCTAACCCTTCCCCGAAGCCTGACCCTCACCCGTCCCCTAATCCTAACCCGTAGGCTCACTCTAACCCGCGCCCTCACACGCACGCTCCCCCTAAAGCGTTGTCGGACCCTCACCTGGACCCTAAACCGTCCCCGTCCCCTAACCCTAACCCTAGCCCGAACCCTAACCCTAACCCTTCGGCGAAGCCTGACCCTCACCCGTCCCCTAATCCTAAACCGTACGCTAACACTAACCCGCGCCCTCACACGCACGCTCCCCCTAAAGCGTTGTCGGACCCTCACCTGGACCCTAAACCATCCCCGTCCCCTAACCCTAACCCTAGCCCGAACCCTAACCCTAACCCTTCCCCGAAGCCTGACCCTCACCCGTCCCCTAATCCTAACCCGTAGGCTCACTCTAACCCGCGCCCTCACACGCACGCTCCCCCTAAAGCGTTGTCGGACCCTCACCTGGACCCTAAACCGTCCCCGTCCCCTAACCCTAACCCTAGCCCAAACCCTAACCCTAACCCTTCGGCGAAGCCTGACCCTCACCCGTCACCTAATCCTAAACCGTACGCTAACACTAACCCGCGCCCTCACACGCACGCTCCCCCTAAAGCGTTGTCGGACCCTCACCTGGACCCTAAACCGTCCCCGTCCCCTAACCCTAACCCTAGCCCGAACCCTAACCCTAACCCTTCCCCGAAGCCTGACCCTCACCCGTCCCCTAATCCTAACCCGTAGGCTCACTCTAACCCGCGCCCTCACACGCACGCTCCCCCTAAAGCGTTGTCGGACCCTCACCTGGACCCTAAACCGTCCCCGTCCCCTAACCCTAACCCTAGCCCGAACCCTAACCCTAACCCTTCCCCGAAGCCTGACACTCACCCGTCCCCTAATCCTAACCCGTAGGCTCACACTAACCCACGCCCTCACACGCACGCTCCCCCTAAAGCGTTGTCGGACCCTCACCTGGACCCTAAACCGTCCCCGTCCCCTAACCCTAACCCTAGCCCGAACCCCAACCCTAACCCTTCCCCGAAGCCTGACCCTCACCCGTCCCCTAATCCTAACCCGTAGGCTCACACTAACCCGCGCCCTCACACGCACGCTCCCCCTAAAGCGTTGTCGGACCCTCACCTGGACCCTAAACCGTCCCCGTCCCCTAACCCTAACCCTAGCCCGAACCCTAACCCTAAGCCTTCCCCGAAGCCTGACACTCACCCGTCCCCTAATCCTAACCCGTAGGCTCACACTAACCCGCGCCCTCACACGCACGCTCCCCCTAAAGCGTTGTCGGACCCTCACCTGGACCCTAAACCGTCCCCGTCCCCTAACCCTAACCCTAGCCCGAACCCTAACCCTAAGCCTTCCCCGAAGCCTGACACTCACCCGTCCCCTAATCCTAACCCGTAGGCTCACACTAACCCGCGCCCTCACACGCACGCTCCCCCTAAAGCGTTGTCGGACCCTCATCTGGACCCTAAACCGTCCCCGTCCCCTAACCCTAACCCTAGCCCGAACCCTAACCCTAACCCTTCCCCGAAGCCTGACCCTCACCCGTCCCCTAATCCTAACCCGTAGGCTCACACTAACCTGCGCCCTCACACGCACGCTTCCCCTAAAGCGTTGTCGGACCCTCACCTGGACCCTAAACCGTCCCCGTCCCCTAAACCTAACCCTAGCCCGAACCCTAACCCTAACCCTTCCCCGAAGCCTGACCCTCACCCGTCCCCTAATCCTAACCCGTAGGCTCACACTAACCCGCGCCCTCACACGCACGCTCCCCCTAAAGCGTTGTCGGACCCTCACCTGGACCCTAAACCGTCCCCGTCCCCTAACCCTAACCCTAGCCCGAACCCTAAACCTAACCCTTCGGCGAAGCCTGACCCTCACCCGTCCCCTAATCCTAAACCGTACGCTAACACTAACCCGCGCCCTCAAACGCACACTCACCCTAAAGCGTTGTCGGACCCTCACCTGGACCCTAAACCGTCCCCGTCCCCTAACCCTAACCCTAGCCCGAACCCTAACCCTAACCCTTCCCCGAAGCCTGACCCTCACCCGTCCCCTAATCCTAACCCGTAGGCTCACACTAACCCGCGCCCTCACACGCACGCTCCCCCTAAAGCGTTGTCGGACCCTCACCTGGACTCTAAACCGTCCCCGTCCCCTAAGCCTAACCCTAGCCCGAACCCTAACCCTAACCCTTCCCCGAAGCCTGACCCTCACCCGTCCCCTAATCCTAACCCGTAGGCTCACACTAACCCGCGCCCTCACACGCACGCTCCCCCTAAAGCATTGTCGGACCCTCACCTGGACCCTAAACCGTCCCCGTCCCCTAACCCTAACCCTAGCCCGAACCCTAAACCTAACCCTTCCGCGAAGCCTGACCCTCACCTGTCCCCTAATCCTAACCCGTACGCTAACACTAACCCGCGCCATCACACGCACGCTCCCCCTAAAGTGTTGTCGGACCCTCACCTGGACCCTAAACCGTCCCCGTCCCCTAACCCTAACCCTAGCCCGAACCCTAACCCTAACCCTTCCCCGAAGCCTGACCCTCACCCGTCCCCTAATCCTAACCCGTAGGCTCACACTAAGCCGCGCCCTCACACGCACGCTCCCCCTAAAGCGTTGTCGGACCCTCACCTGGACCCTAAACCGTCCCCGTCCCCTAACCCTAACCCTAGCCCGAACCCTAACCCTAACCCTTCCCCGAAGCCTGACCCTCACCCGTCCCCTAATCCTAACCCGTAGGCTCACACTAACCCGCGCCCTCACACGCACGCTCCCCCTAAAGCGTTGTCGGACCCTCACCTGGACCCTAAACCGTCCCCGTCTCCTAACCCTAACCCTAGCCCGAACCATAACCCTAACCCTTCGGCGAAGCCTGACCCTCACCCGTCCCCTAATCCTAAACCGTACGCTAACACTAACCCGCGCCCTCACACGCACGCTCCCCCTAAAGCGTTGTCGGACCCTCACCTGGACCCTAAACCGTCCCCGTCCCCTAACCCTAACCCTAGCCCGAACCCTAACCCTAACCCTTCCCCGAAGCCTGACCCTCACCCGTCCCCTAATCCTAACCCGTAGGCTCACTCTAACCCGCGCCCTCACACGCACGCTCCCCCTAAAGCTTTGTCGGACCCTCACCTGGACCCTAAACCGTCCCCGTCCCCTAACCCTAACCCTAGCCCGAACCCTAACCCTAACCCTTCCCCGAAGCCTGACACTCACCCGTCCCCTAATCCTAACCCGTAGGCTCACACTAACCCACGCCCTCACACGCACGCTCCCCCTAAAGCGTTGTCGGACCCTCACCTGGACCCTAAACCGTCCCCGTCCCCTAACCCTAACCCTAGCCCGAAACCTAACCCTAACCCTTCCCCGAAGCCTGACCCTCACCCGTCCCCTAATCCTAACCCGTAGGCTCACACTAACCCGCGCCCTCACACGCACGCTCCCCCTAAAGCGTTGTCGGACCCTCACCTGGACCCTAAACCGTCCCCGTCCCCTAACCCTAACCCTAGCCCGAACCCTAACCCTAACCCTTCGGCGAAGCCTGACCCTCACCCGTCCCCTAATCCTAAACCGTACGCTAACACTAACCCGCGCCCTCACACGCACGCTCCCCCTAAAGCGTTGTCGGACCCTCACCTGGACCCTAAACCGTCCCCGTCCCCTAACCCTAACCCTAGCCCGAACCCTAACCCTAACCCTTCCCCGAAGCCTGACCCTCACCCGTCCCCTAATCCTAACCCGTAGGCTCACTCTAACCCGCGCCCTCACACGCACGCTCCCCCTAAAGCGTTGTCGTACCCTCACCTGGACCCTAAACCGTCCCCATTCCCTAACCCTAACCCTAGCCCGAACCCTAACCCTAACCCTTCCCCGAAGCCTGACCCTCACCCGTCCCCTAATCCTAACCCGTAGGCTCACACTAACCCGCGCCCTCACACGCACGCTCCCCCTAAAACGTTGTCGGACCCTCACCTGGACCCTAAACCATCCCCGTCCGCTAACCCTAACCCTAGCCCGAACCCTAACCCTAAACCTTCCCCGAAGCCTGACCCTCACCCGTCCCCTAATCCTAACCCGTAGGCTCACACTAACCCGCACCCTCACACGCACGCTCCCCCTAAAGCGTTGTCGGACCCTCACCTGGACCCTAAACCGTCCCCGTCCCCTAACCCTAACCCTAGCCCGAACCCTAACCCTAACCCTTCCCCGAAGGCTGACCCTCACCCGTCCCCTAATCCTAACCCGTAGGCTCACACTAACCCTCGCCCTCACACGCACGCTCCCGCTAAAGCGTTGTCGGACCCTCACCTGGACCCTAAACCGTCCCCGTCCCCTAACCCTAACCCTAGCCCGAACCCTAACCCTAACCCTTCCCCGAAGCCTGACCCTCACCCGTCCCCTAATCCTAACCCGTAGGCTCACACTAACCCGCGCCCTCACACGCACGCTCCCCCTAAAGCGTTGTCGGACCCTCACCTGGACCCTAAACCGTCCCCGTCCCCTAACCCTAACCCTAGCCCGAACCCTAACCCTAACCCTTCCCCGAAGGCTGACCCTCACCCGTCCCCTAATCCTAACCCGTAGGCTCACACTAACCCTCGCCCTCACACGCACGCTCCCGCTAAAGCGTTGTCGGACCCTCACCTGGACCCTAAACCGTCCCCGTCCCCTAACCCTAACCCTAGCCCGAACCCTAACCCTAACCCTTCCCCGAAGCCTGACCCTCACCCGTCCCCTAATCCTAACCCGTAGGCTCACACTAACCCGCGCCCTCACACGCACGCTCCCCCTAAAGCGTTGTCGGACCCTCACCTGGACCCTAAACCGTCCCCGTCCCCTAACCCTAACCCTAGCCCGAACCCTAAACCTAACCCTTCCGCGAAGCCTGACCCTCACCCGTCCCCTAATCCTAACCCGTACGCTAACACTAACCCGCGCCATCACACGCACGCTCCCCCTAAAGTGTTGTCGGACCCTCACCTGGACCCTAAACCGTCCCCGTCCTGTAACTCTAACCCTAGCCCGAACCCTAACCCTAACCCTTCCCCGAAGCCTGACCCTCACCCGTCCCCTAATCCTAACCCGTAGGCTCACACTAACCAGCGCCCTCACACGCACGCTCCCCCTAAAGTGTTGTCGGACCCTCACCTGGACCCTAAACCGTCCCCGTCCCCTAACCCTAACCCTAGCCCGAACCCTAACCCTAACACTTCCCCGAAGCCTGACCCTCACCCGTCCCCTAATCCTAAACCGTAGGCTCACACTAACACGTGCCCTCACACGCACGTTCCCCCTAAAGCGTTGTGGGACCCTCACCTGGACCCTAAACCGTCCCCGTCCCCTAACCCTAACCCTAGCCCGAACCCTAACCCTAACCCTTCCCCGAAGCCTGACCCTCACCCGTCCCTTAATCCTAACCCGTAGGCTCACACTAACCCGCGCCCTCACACGCACGCTCCCCCTAAAGCGTTGTCGGACCCTCACCTGGACCCTAAACCGTCCCCGTCCCCTAACCCTAACCCTAGCCCGAACCCTAACCCTAACCCTTCCCCGAAGCCTGACCCTCACCCGTCCCCTAATCCTAACCCGTAGGCTCACACTAACCCGCGCCCTCACACGCACGCTCCTCCTAAAGCGTTGTCGGGCCCTCACCTGGACCCTAAACCGTCCCCGTCCCCTAACCCTAACCCTAGCCCGAACCCTAACCCTAACCCTTCCCCGAAGCCTGACCCTCACCCGTCCCCTAATCCTAACCCGTACGCTCACACTAACCCGCGCCCTCACAGGCACGCTCCCCCTAAAGCGTTGTCGGACCCTCACCTGGACCCTAAACCGTCCCCGTCCCCTAACCCTAACCCTAACCCGAACCCTAACCCTAACCCTTCCCCGAAGCCTGACCCTCAACTGTCCCCTAATCCTAACCTGTAGGCTCACACTAACCCGCGCCCTCACACGCACGCTCCCCCTAAAGCGTTGTCGGACCCTCACCTGGACCCTAAACCGTCCCCGTCCCCTAACCCTAACCCTAGCCTGAACCCTAACCCTAACCCTTCCCCGAAGCCTGACCCTCACCCGTCCCCTAATCCTAACCCGTAGGCTCACACTAACCCGCGCCCTCACACGCACGCTCCCCCTAAAGCGTTGTCGGACCCTCACCTGGACCCTAAACCGTCCCCGTCCCCTAACCCTAACCCTAGCCCGAACCCTAACCCTAACCCTTCCCCGAAGCCTAACCCTAACCCGTCCCCTAATCCTAACCCGTACGCTAACACTAACCCGCGCCATCACCCGCACGCTCCCCCTAAAGTGTTGTCGGACACTCACCTGGACCCTAAACCGTCCCCGTCCCCTAACCCTAACCCTAGCCCGAACCCTAACCCTAACCCTTCCCTGAAGCCTCACCCTCACCCGTCCCCTAATCCTAACCCGTAGGCTCACACTAAGCCGCGCCCTCACACGCACGCTCCCCCTAAAGCGTTGTCGGACCCTCACCTGGACCCCAAACCGTCCGCGTCCCCTAAACCTAACCCTAGCCCGAACCCTAACCCTAACCCTTCCCCGTAGCCTGACACTCACCCGTCCCCTAATCCTAACCCGTAGGCTCACACTAACCCGCGCCTTCACACGCACGCTCCCCCTAAAGCGTTGTCGGACCCTCACCTGGACCCTAAACCGTCCCCGTCCCCTAACCCTAACCCTAGCCCGAACCCTAACCCTAACCCTTCCCCGAAGCCTGACCCTCACCCGTCCCTTAATCCTAACCCGTAGGCTCACACTAACCCGCGCCCTCACACGCACGCTCCCCCTAAAGCGTTGTGGGACCCTCACATGGACCCTAAACCGTCCCCGTCCCCTAACCCTAACCCTAGCCCGAACCCTAACCCTAACCCTTCCCCGAAGCCTGACCCTCACCCGTCCCTTAATCCTAACCCGTAGGCTCACACTAACCCGCGCCCTCACACGCACGCTCCCCCTAAAGCGTTGTAGGACCCTCACCTGGACCCTAAAGCGTCCCCGTCCCCTAACCATAACCCTAGCCCGAACCCTAACCCTAACCCTTCCCCGAAGGCTGACCCTCACCCGTCCCCTAATCCTAACCCGTACGCTCAAACTAACCCGCGCCCTCAAGGCGTGCTCCCCCTAAAGTGTTGTCGGACCCTCACCTGGACCCTAAACCGTCCCCGTCCCCTAACCCTAACCCTAGCCCGAACCCTAACCCTAACCCTTCCCCGAAGCCTGACCCTCACCCGTCCCCTAATCCTAAACCGTACGCTAACACTAACCCGCGCCCTCACACGCACGCTCCCCCTAAAGCGTTGTCGGACCCTCACCTGGACCCTAAACCGTCCCCGTCCCCTAACCCTAACCCTAGCCCGAACCCTAACCCTAACCCTTCCCCGAAGCCTGACCCTCACCCGTCCCCTAATCCTAACCCGTAGGCTCACACTAACCCACGCCCTCACACGCACGCTCCCGCTAAAGCGTTGTCGGACCCTCACCTGGACCCTAAACCGTCCCCGTCCCCTAACCCTAACCCTAGCCCGAACCCTAACCCTAACCCTTCCCCGAAGCCTGACCCTCACCCGTCCCCTAATCCTAACCCGTAGGCTCACACTAACCCGCGCCCTCACACGCACGCTCCCCCTAAAGCGTTGTCGGACCCTCACCTGGACCCTAAACCGTCCCCGTCCCCTAACCCTAACCCTAGCCCGAACCCTAACCCTAACCCTTCCCCGAAGCCTGACCCTCACCCGTCCCCTAATCCTAACCCGTAGGCTCACACTAACCCGCGCCCTCACACGCACGCTCCCCCTAAAGCGTTGTCGGACCCTCACCTGGACCCTAAACCGTCCCCGTCCCCTAACCCTAACCCTAGCCCGAACCCTAAACCTAACCCTTCCGCGAAGCCTGACCCTCACCCGTCCCCTAATCCTAACCCGTACGCTAACACTAACCCGCGCCATCACACGCACGCTCCCCCTAAAGTGTTGTCGGACCCTCACCTGGACCCTAAACCGTCCCCGTCCTGTAACTCTAACCCTAGCCCGAACCCTAACCCTAACCCTTCCCCGAAGCCTGACCCTCACCCGTCCCCTAATCCTAACCCGTAGGCTCACACTAACCAGCGCCCTCACACGCACGCTCCCCCTAAAGTGTTGTCGGACCCTCACCGGACCCTAAACCGTCCCCGTCCCCTAACCCTAACCCTAGCCCGAACCCTAACCCTAACACTTCCCCGAAGCCTGACCCTCACCCGTCCCCTAATCCTAAACCGTAGGCTCACACTAACACGTGCCCTCACACGCACGTTCCCCCTAAAGCGTTGTGGGACCCTCACCTGGACCCTAAACCGTCCCCGTCCCCTAACCCTAACCCTAGCCCGAACCCTAACCCTAACCCTTCCCCGAAGCCTGACCCTCACCCGTCCCTTAATCCTAACCCGTAGGCTCACACTAACCCGCGCCCTCACACGCACGCTCCCCCTAAAGCGTTGTCGGACCCTCACCTGGACCCTAAACCGTCCCCGTCCCCTAACCCTAACCCTAGCCCGAACCCTAACCCTAACCCTTCCCCGAAGCCTGACCCTCACCCGTCCCCTAATCCTAACCCGTAGGCTCACACTAACCCGCGCCCTCACACGCACGCTCCTCCTAAAGCGTTGTCGGGCCCTCACCTGGACCCTAAACCGTCCCCGTCCCCTAACCCTAACCCTAGCCCGAACCCTAACCCTAACCCTTCCCCGAAGCCTGACCCTCACCCGTCCCCTAATCCTAACCCGTACGCTCACACTAACCCGCGACCTCACAGGCACGCTCCCCCTAAAGCGTTGTCGGACCCTCACCTGGACCCTAAACCGTCCCCGTCCCCTAACCCTAACCCTAACCCGAACCCTAACCCTAACCCTTCCCCGAAGCCTGACCCTCACCCGTCCCCTAATCCTAACCTGTAGGCTCACACTAACCCGCGCCCTCACACGCATGCTCCCCCTAAAGCGTTGTCGGACCCTCACCTGGACCCTAAACCGTCCCCGTCCCCTAACCCTAACCCTAGCCTGAACCCTAACCCTAACCCTTCCCCGAAGCCTGACCCTCACCCGTCCCCTAATCCTAACCCGTAGGCTCACACTAACCCGCGCCCTCACACGCACGCTCCCCCTAAAGCGTTGTCGGACCCTCACCTGGACCCTAAACCGTCCCCGTCCCCTAACCCTAACCCTAGCCCGAACCCTAACCCTAACCCTTCCCCGAAGCCTAACCCTAACCCGTCCCCTAATCCTAACCCGTACGCTAACACTAACCCGCGCCATCACCCGCACGCTCCCCCTAAAGTGTTGTCGGACCCTCACCTGGACCCTAAACCGTCCCCGTCCCCTAACCCTAACCCTAGCCCGAACCCTAACCCTAACCCTTCCCTGAAGCCTCACCCTCACCCGTCCCCTAATCCTAACCCGTAGGCTCACACTAAGCCGCGCCCTCACACGCACGCTCCCCCTAAAGCGTTGTGGGACCCTCACATGGACCCTAAACCGTCCCCGTCCCCTAACCCTAACCCTAGCCCGAACCCTAACCCTAACCCTTCCCCGAAGCCTGACCCTCACCCGTCCCTTAATCCTAACCCGTAGGCTCACACTAACCCGCGCCCTCACACGCACGCTCCCCCTAAAGCGTTGTCGGACCCTCACCTGGACCCTAAAGCGTCCCCGTCCCCTAACCATAACCCTAGCCCGAACCCTAACCCTAACCCTTCCCCGAAGCCTGACCCTCACCCGTCCCCTAATCCTAACCCGTACGCTCACACTAACCCGCGCCCTCACAGGCGTGCTCCCCCTAAAGCGTTGTCGGACCCTCACCTGGACCCTAAACCGTCCCCGTCCCCTAACCCTAACCCTAGCCCGAACCCTAACCCTAACCCTTCCCCGAAGCCTGACCCTCACCCGTCCCCTAATCCTAAACCGTACGCTAACACTAACCCGCGCCCTCACACGCACGCTCCCCCTAAAGCGTTGTCGGACCCTCACCTGGACCCTAAACCGTCCCCGTCCCCTAACCCTAACCCTAGCCCGAACCCTAACCCTAACCCTTCCCCGAAGCCTGACCCTCACCCGTCCCCTAATCCTAACCCGTAGGCTCACTCTAACCCGCACCCTCACACGCACGCTCCCCCTAAAGCGTTGTCGGACCCTCACCTGGACCCTAAACCGTCCCCGTCCCCTAACCCTAACCCTAGCCCGAACCCTAACCCTAACCCTTCCCCGAAGGCTGACCCTCACCCGTCCCCTAATCCTAACCCGTAGGCTCACACTAACCCACGCCCTCACACGCACGCTCCCGCTGAAGCGTTGTCGGACCCTCACCTGGACCCTAAACCGTCCCCGTCCCCTAACCCTAACCCTAGCCCGAACCCTAACCCTAACCCTTCCCCGAAGCCTGACCCTCACCCGTCCCCTAATCCTAACCCGTAGGCTCACACTAACCCGCGCCCTCACACGCACGCTCCCCCTAAAGCGTTGTCGGACCCTCACCTGGACCCTAAACCGTCCCCGTCCCCTAACCCTAACCCTAGCCCGAACCCTAAACCTAACCCTTCCGCGAAGCCTGACCCTCACCCGTCCCCTAATCCTAACCCGTACGCTAACACTAACCCGCGCCATCACACGCACGCTCCCCCTAAAGTGTTGTCGGACCCTCACCTGGACCCTAAACCGTCCCCGTCCCGTAATTCTAACCCTAGCCCGAACCCTAACCCTAACCCTTCCCCGAAGCCTGACCCTCACCCGTCCCCTAATCCTAACCCGTAGGCTCACTCTAACCAGCGCCCTCACACGCACGCTCCCCCTAAAGTGTTGTCGGACCCTCACCTGGACCCTAAACCGTCCCCGTCCCCTAACCCTAACCCTAGCCCGAACCCTAACCCTAACACTTCCCCGAAGCCTGACCCTCACCCGTCCCCTAATCCTAAACCGTAGGCTCACACTAACACGTGCCCTCACACGCACGCTCCCCCTAAAGCGTTGTGGGACCCTCACCTTGACCCTAAACCGTCCCCGTCCCCTAACCCTAACCCTAGCCCGAACCCTAACCCTAACCCTTCCCCGAAGCCTGACCCTCACCCGTCCCTTAATCCTAACCCGTAGGCTCACACTAACCCGCGCCCTCACACGCACGCTCCCCCTAAAGCGTTGTCGGACCCTCACCTGGACCCTAAACCGTCCCCGTCCCCTAACCCTAACCCTAGCCCGAACCCTAACCCTAACCCTTCCCCGAAGCCTGACCCTCACCCGTCCCCTAATCCTAACCCGTACGCTCACACTAACCCGCGCCCTCACACGCACGCTCCTCCTAAAGCGTTGTCGGGCCCTCACCTGGACCCTAAACCGTCCCCGTCCCCTAACCCTAACCCTAGCCCGAACCCTAACCCTAACCCTTCCCCGAAGCCTGACCCTCACCCGTCCCCTAATCCTAACCCGTACGCTCACACTAACCCGCGCCCTCACAGGCACGCTCCCCCTAAAGCGTTGTCGGACCCTCACCTGGACCCTAAACCGTCCCCGTCCCCTAACCCTAACCCTAACCCGAACCCTAACCCTAACCCTTCCCCGAAGCCTGACCCTCAACTGTCCCCTAATCCTAACCTGTAGGCTCACACTAACTCGCGCCCTCACACGCACGCTCCCCCTAAAGCGTTGTCGGACCCTCACCTGGACCCTAAACCGTCCCCGTCCCCTAACCCTAACCCTAGCCTGAACCCTAACCCTAACCCTTCCCCGAAGCCTGACCCTCACCCGTCCCCTAATCCTAACCCGTAGGCTCACACTAACCCGCGCCCTCACACGCACGCTCCCACTAAAGCGTTGTCGGACCCTCACCTGGACCCTAAACCGTCCCCGTCCCCTAACCCTAACCCTAGCCCGAACCCTAACCCTAACCCTTCCCCGAAGCCTAACCCTAACCCGTCCCCTAATCCTAACCCGTACGCTAACACTAACCCGCGCCATCACCCGCACGCTCCCCCTAAAGTGTTGTCGGACCCTCACCTGGACCCTAAACCGTCCCCGTCCCCTAACCCTAACCCTAGCCCGAACCCTAACCCTAACCCTTCCCTGAAGCCTCACCCTCACCCGTCCCCTAATCCTAACCCGTAGGCTCACACTAAGCCGCGCCCTCACACGCACGCTCCCCCTAAAGCGTTGTCGGACCCTCACCTGGACCCTAAACCGTCCGCGTCCCCTAAACCTAACCCTAGCCCGAACCCTAACCCTAACCCTTCCCCGTAGCCTGACACTCACCCGTCCCCTAATCCTAACCCGTAGGCTCACACTAACCCGCGCCTTCACACGCACGCTCCCCCTAAAGCGTTGTCGGACCCTCACCTGGACCCTAAACCGTCCCCGTCCCCTAACCCTAACCCTAGCCCGAACCCTAACCCTAACCCTTCCCCGAAGCCTGACCCTCACCCGTCCCTTAATCCTAACCCGTAGGCTCACACTAACCCGCGCCCTCACACGCACGCTCCCCCTAAAGCGTTGTGGAACCCTCACATGGACCCTAAACCGTCCCCGTCCCCTAACCCTAACCCTAGCCCGAACCCTAACCCTAACCCTTCCCCGAAGCCTGACCCTCACCCGTCCCTTAATCCTAACCCGTAGGCTCACACTAACCCGCGCCCTCACACGCACGCTCCCCCTAAAGCGTTGTCGGACCCTCACCTGGACCCTAAAGCGTCCCCGTCCCCTAACCATAACCCTAGCCCGAACCCTAACCCTAACCCTTCCCCGAAGGCTGACCCTCACCCGTCCCCTAATCCTAACCCGTACGCTCACACTAACCCGCGCCCTCAAGGCGTGCTCCCCCTAAAGCGTTGTCGGACCCTCACCTGGACCCTAAACCGTCCCCGTCCCCTAACCCTAACCCTAGCCCGAACCCTAACCCTAACCCTTCCCCGAAGCCTGACCCTCACCCGTCCCCTAATCCTAAACCGTACGCTAACACTAACCCGCGCCCTCACACGCACGCTCCCCCTAAAGCGTTGTCGGACCCTCACCTGGACCCTAAACCGTCCCCGTCCCCTAACCCTAACCCTAGCCCGAACCCTAACCCTAACCCTTCCCCGAAGCCTGACCCTCACCCGTCCCCTAATCCTAACCCGTAGGCTCACACTAACCCACGCCCTCACACGCACGCTCCCGCTAAAGCGTTGTCGGACCCTCACCTGGACCCTAAACCGTCCCCGTCCCCTAACCCTAACCCTAGCCCGAACCCTAACCCTAACCCTTCCCCGAAGCCTGACCCTCACCCGTCCCCTAATCCTAACCCGTAGGCTCACACTAACCCGCGCCCTCACACGCACGCTCCCCCTAAAGCGTTGTCGGACCCTCACCTGGACCCTAAACCGTCCCCGTCCCCTAACCCTAACCCTAGCCCGAACCCTAACCCTAACCCTTCCCCGAAGCCTGACCCTCACCCGTCCCCTAATCCTAACCCGTAGGCTCACACTAACCCGCGCCCTCACACGCACGCTCCCCCTAAAGCGTTGTCGGACCCTCACCTGGACCCTAAACCGTCCCCGTCCCCTAACCCTAACCCTAGCCCGAACCCTAAACCTAACCCTTCCGCGAAGCCTGACCCTCACCCGTCCCCTAATCCTAACCCGTACGCTAACACTAACCCGCGCCATCACACGCACGCTCCCCCTAAAGTGTTGTCGGACCCTCACCTGGACCCTAAACCGTCCCCGTCCTGTAACTCTAACCCTAGCCCGAACCCTAACCCTAACCCTTCCCCGAAGCCTGACCCTCACCCGTCCCCTAATCCTAACCCGTAGGCTCACACTAACCAGCGCCCTCACACGCACGCTCCCCCTAAAGTGTTGTCGGACCCTCACCTGGACCCTAAACCGTCCCCGTCCCCTAACCCTAACCCTAGCCCGAACCCTAACCCTAACACTTCCCCGAAGCCTGACCCTCACCCGTCCCCTAATCCTAAACCGTAGGCTCACACTAACACGTGCCCTCACACGCACGTTCCCCCTAAAGCGTTGTGGGACCCTCACCTGGACCCTAAACCGTCCCCGTCCCCTAACCCTAACCCTAGCCCGAACCCTAACCCTAACCCTTCCCCGAAGCCTGACCCTCACCCGTCCCTTAATCCTAACCCGTAGGCTCACACTAACCCGCGCCCTCACACGCACGCTCCCCCTAAAGCGTTGTCGGACCCTCACCTGGACCCTAAACCGTCCCCGTCCCCTAACCCTAACCCTAGCCCGAACCCTAACCCTAACCCTTCCCCGAAGCCTGACCCTCACCCGTCCCCTAATCCTAACCCGTAGGCTCACACTAACCCGCGCCCTCACACGCACGCTCCTCCTAAAGCGTTGTCGGGCCCTCACCTGGACCCTAAACCGTCCCCGTCCCCTAACCCTAACCCTAGCCCGAACCCTAACCCTAACCCTTCCCCGAAGCCTGACCCTCACCCGTCCCCTAATCCTAACCCGTACGCTCACACTAACCCGCGACCTCACAGGCACGCTCCCCCTAAAGCGTTGTCGGACCCTCACCTGGACCCTAAACCGTCCCCGTCCCCTAACCCTAACCCTAACCCGAACCCTAACCCTAACCCTTCCCCGAAGCCTGACCCTCACCCGTCCCCTAATCCTAACCTGTAGGCTCACACTAACCCGCGCCCTCACACGCATGCTCCCCCTAAAGCGTTGTCGGACCCTCACCTGGACCCTAAACCGTCCCCGTCCCCTAACCCTAACCCTAGCCTGAACCCTAACCCTAACCCTTCCCCGAAGCCTGACCCTCACCCGTCCCCTAATCCTAACCCGTAGGCTCACACTAACCCGCGCCCTCACACGCACGCTCCCCCTAAAGCGTTGTCGGACCGTCACCTGGACCCTAAACCGTCCCCGTCCCCTAACCCTAACCCTAGCCCGAACCCTAACCCTAACCCTTCCCCGAAGCCTAACCCTAACCCGTCCCCTAATCCTAACCCGTACGCTAACACTAACCCGCGCCATCACCCGCACGCTCCCCCTAAAGTGTTGTCGGACCCTCACCTGGACCCTAAACCGTCCCCGTCCCCTAACCCTAACCCTAGCCCGAACCCTAACCCTAACCCTTCCCTGAAGCCTCACCCTCACCCGTCCCCTAATCCTAACCCGTAGGCTCACACTAAGCCGCGCCCTCACACGCACGCTCCCCCTAAAGCGTTGTGGGACCCTCACATGGACCCTAAACCGTCCCCGTCCCCTAACCCTAACCCTAGCCCGAACCCTAACCCTAACCCTTCCCCGAAGCCTGACCCTCACCCGTCCCTTAATCCTAACCCGTAGGCTCACACTAACCCGCGCCCTCACACGCACGCTCCCCCTAAAGCGTTGTCGGACCCTCACCTGGACCCTAAAGCGTCCCCGTCCCCTAACCATAACCCTAGCCCGAACCCTAACCCTAACCCTTCCCCGAAGGCTGACCCTCACCCGTTCCCTAATCCTAACCCGTACGCTCACACTAACCCGCGCCCTCACAGGCGTGCTCCCCCTAAAGCGTTGTCGGACCCTCACCTGGACCCTAAACCGTCCCCGTCCCCTAACCCTAACCCTAGCCCGAACCCTAACCCTAACCCTTCCCCGAAGCCTGACCCTCACCCGTCCCCTAATCCTAAACCGTACGCTAACACTAACCCGCGCCCTCACACGCACGCTCCCCCTAAAGCGTTGTCGGACCCTCACCTGGACCCTAAACCGTCCCCGTCCCCTAACCCTAACCCTAGCCCGAACCCTAACCCTAACCCTTCCCCGAAGCCTGACCCTCACCCGTCCCCTAATCCTAACCCGTAGGCTCACTCTAACCCGCACCCTCACACGCACGCTCCCCCTAAAGCGTTGTCGGACCCTCACCTGGACCCTAAACCGTCCCCGTCCCCTAACCCTAACCCTAGCCCGAACCCTAACCCTAACCCTTCCCCGAAGGCTGACCCTCACCCGTCCCCTAATCCTAACCCGTAGGCTCACACTAACCCACGCCCTCACACGCACGCTCCCGCTGAAGCGTTGTCGGACCCTCACCTGGACCCTAAACCGTCCCCGTCCCCTAACCCTAACCCTAGCCCGAACCCTAACCCTAACCCTTCCCCGAAGCCTGACCCTCACCCGTCCCCTAATCCTAACCCGTAGGCTCACACTAACCCGCGCCCTCACACGCACGCTCCCCCTAAAGCGTTGTCGGACCCTCACCTGGACCCTAAACCGTCCCCGTCCCCTAACCCTAACCCTAGCCCGAACCCTAAACCTAACACTTCCGCGAAGCCTGACCCTCACCCGTCCCCTAATCCTAACCCGTACGCTAACACTAACCCGCGCCATCACACGCACGCTCCCCCTAAAGTGTTGTCGGACCCTCACCTGGACCCTAAACCGTCCCCGTCCCGTAACTCTAACCCTAGCCCGAACCCTAACCCTAACCCTTCCCCGAAGCCTGACCCTCACCCGTCCCCTAATCCTAACCCGTAGGCTCACTCTAACCAGCGCCCTCACACGCACGCTCCCCCTAAAGTGTTGTCGGACCCTCACCTGGACCCTAAACCGTCCCCGTCCCCTAACCCTAACCCTAGCCCGAACCCTAACCCTAACACTTCCCCGAAGCCTGACCCTCACCCGTCCCCTAATCCTAAACCGTAGGCTCACACTAACACGTGCCCTCACACGCACGCTCCCCCTAAAGCGTTGTGGGACCCTCACCTGGACCCTAAACCGTCCCCGTCCCCTAACCCTAACCCTAGCCCGAACCCTAACCCTAACCCTTCCCCGAAGCCTGACCCTCACCCGTCCCTTAATCCTAACCCGTAGGCTCACACTAACCCGCGCCCTCACACGCACGCTCCCCCTAAAGCGTTGTCGGACCCTCACCTGGACCCTAAACCGTCCCCGTCCCCTAACCCTAACCCTAGCCCGAACCCTAACCCTAACCCTTCCCCGAAGCCTGACCCTCACCCGTCCCCTAATCCTAACCCGTACGCTCACACTAACCCGCGCCCTCACACGCACGCTGCCCCTAAAGCGTTGTCGGACCCTCACCTGGACCCTAAACCGTCCCCGTCCCCTAACCCTAACCCTAGCCCGAACCCTAACCCTAACCCTTCCCCGAAGCCTGACCCTCACCCGTCCCCTAATCCTAACCCGTACGCTCACACTAACCCGCGCCCTCACAGGCACGCTCCCCCTAAAGCGTTGTCGGACCCTCACCTGGACCCTAAACCGTCCCCGTCCCCTAACCCTAACCCTAACCCGAACCCTAACCCTAACCCTTCCCCGAAGCCTGACCCTCAACTGTACCCTAATCCTAACCTGTAGGCTCACACTAACCCGCGCCCTCACACGCACGCTCCCCCTAAAGCGTTGTCGGACCCTCACCTGGACCCTAAACCGTCCCCGTCCCCTAACCCTAAACCTAGCCTGAACCCTAACCCTAACCCTTCCCCAAAGCCTGACCCTCACCCGTCCCCTAATCCTAACCCGTAGGCTCACACTAAGCCACGCCCTCACACGCACGCTCCCCATAAAGCGTTGTCGGACCCTCACCTGGACCCTAAACCGTCCCCGTCCCCTAACCCTAACCCTAGCCCGAACCCTAACCCTAACCCTTCCCCGAAGCCTGACCCTCACCCGTCCCCTAATCCTAACCCGTAGGCTCACACTAACCCGCGCCCTCACACGCACGCTCCCCCTAAAGCGTTGTCGGACCCTCACCTGGACCCTAAACCGTCCCCGTCCCCTAACCCTAACCCTAGCCCGAACCCTAAACCTAACCCTTCCGCGAAGCCTGACCCTCACCCGTCCCCTAATCCTAACCCGTACGCTAACACTAAGCCACGGCCTCACACGCACGCTCCCCCTAAAGCGTTGTCGAACCCTCACCTGGACCCTAAACCGTCCCCGTCCCCTAACCCTAACCCTAGCCCGAACCCTAACCCTAACCCTTCCCCGAAGCCTGACCCTCACCCGTCCCCTATTCCTAACCCGTAGGCTAACACTAACCCGCGCCCTCACACGCACGCTCCCCCTAAAGTGTTGTCGGACCCTCACCTGGACCCTAAACCGTCCCCGTCCCCTAACCCTAACCCTAGCCCGAACCCTAACCCTAACCCTTTCCCGAAGCCTGACCCTCACCCGTCCCCTAATCCTAACCCGTAGGCTCACACTAACCCGCGCCCTCACACGCACGCTCCCCCTAAAGCGTTGTCGGACCCTCACCTGGACCCTAAACCGTCCCCGTCCCCTAACCATAACCCTAGCCCGAACCCTAACCCTAACCCTTCCCCGAAGCCTGACCCTCACCCGTCCCCTAATCCTAACCCGTACGCTCACACTAACCCGCGCCCTCACAGGCACGCTCCCCCTAAAGCGTTGTCGGACCCTCACCTGGACCCTAAACCGTCCCCGTCCCCTAACCATAACCCTAGCCCGAACCCTAACCCTAACCCTTCCCCGAAGACTGACCCTCACCCATTCCCTAATCCTAACCCGTATGCTCACACTAACCCGCGCCCTCACAGGCACGCTCCCCCTAAAGCGTTGTCGGACCCTCACCTGGACCCTAAACCGTCCCCGTCCCCTAATCCTAACCCTAACCCGAACCCTAACCCTAACCCTTCCCCGAAGCCTGACTCTCAACTGTCCCCTAATCCTAACCTGTAGGCTCACACTAACCCGCGCCCTCACACGCACGCTCCCCCTAAAGCGTTGTCGGACCCTCACCTGGACACTAAACCGTCCCCGTCCCCTAACCCTAACCCTAGCCTGAACCCTAGCCCTAACCCTTCCCCGAAGCCTGACTCTCACCCGTCCCCTAATCCTAACCTGTAGGCTCACACTAAGCCACGCCCTCACACGCACGCTCCCCCTAAAGCGTTGTCGGACCCTCACCTGGACCCTAAACCGTCCCCGTCCCCTAACCCTAACCCTAGCCCGAACCCTAACCCTAACCCTTCCCCGAAGCCTGAACCTCACCCGTCCCCTAATCCTAACCCGTACGCTAACACTAAGCCACGCCCTCACACGCACGCTCCCCCTAAAGCGTTGTCGGACCCTCACCTGGACCCTAAACCGTCCCCGTCCCCTAACCCTAACCCTAGCCCGAACCCTAACCCTAACCCTTCCCCGAAGGCTGACCCTCACCCGTCCCCTAATCCTAACCCGTAGGCTCACACTAACCCACGCCCTCACACGCACGCTCCCGCTGAAGCGTTGTCGGACCCTCACCTGGACCCTAAACCGTCCCCGTCCCCTAACCCTAACCCTAGCCCGAACCCTAACCCTAACCCTTCCCCGAAGCCTGACCCTCACCCGTCCCCTAATCCTAACCCGTAGGCTCACACTAACCCGCGCCCTCACACGCACGCTCCCCTAAAGCGTTGTCGGACCCTCACCTGGACCCTAAACCGTCCCCGTCCCCTAACCCTAACCCTAGCCCGAACCCTAAACCTAACCCTTCCGCGAAGCCTGACCCTCACCCGTCCCCTAATCCTAACCCGTACGCTAACACTAACCCGCGCCATCACACGCACGCTCCCCCTAAAGTGTTGTCGGACCCTCACCTGGACCCTAAACCGTCCCCGTCCCGTAACTCTAACCCTAGCCCGAACCCTAACCCTAACCCTTCCCCGAAGCCTGACCCTCACCCGTCCCCTAATCCTAACCCGTAGGCTCACTCTAACCAGCGCCCTCACACGCACGCTCCCCCTAAAGTGTTGTCGGACCCTCACCTGGACCCTAAACCGTCCCCGTCCCCTAACCCTAACCCTAGCCCGAACCCTAACCCTAACACTTCCCCGAAGCCTGACCCTCACCCGTCCCCTAATCCTAAACCGTAGGCTCACACTAACACGTGCCCTCACACGCACGCTCCCCCTAAAGCGTTGTGGGACCCTCACCTGGACCCTAAACCGTCCCCGTCCCCTAACCCTAACCCTAGCCCGAACCCTAACCCTAACCCTTCCCCGAAGCCTGACCCTCACCCGTCCCTTAATCCTAACCCGTAGGCTCACACTAACCCGCGCCCTCACACGCACGCTCCCCCTAAAGCGTTGTCGGACCCTCACCTGGACCCTAAACCGTCCCCGTCCCCTAACCCTAACCCTAGCCCGAACCCTAACCCTAACCCTTCCCCGAAGCCTGACCCTCACCCGTCCCCTAATCCTAACCCGTACGCTCACACTAACCCGCGCCCTCACACGCACGCTGCCCCTAAAGCGTTGTCGGACCCTCACCTGGACCCTAAACCGTCCCCGTCCCCTAACCCTAACCCTAGCCCGAACCCTAACCCTAACCCTTCCCCGAAGCCTGACCCTCACCCGTCCCCTAATCCTAACCCGTACGCTCACACTAACCCGCGCCCTCACAGGCACGCTCCCCCTAAAGCGTTGTCGGACCCTCACCTGGACCCTAAACCGTCCCCGTCCCCTAACCCTAACCCTAACCCGAACCCTAACCCTAACCCTTCCCCGAAGCCTGACCCTCAACTGTACCCTAATCCTAACCTGTAGGCTCACACTAACCCGCGCCCTCACACGCACGCTCCCCCTAAAGCGTTGTCGGACCCTCACCTGGACCCTAAACCGTCCCCGTCCCCTAACCCTAAACCTAGCCTGAACCCTAACCCTAACCCTTCCCCGAAGCCTGACCCTCACCCGTCCCCTAATCCTAACCCGTAGGCTCACACTAAGCCACGCCCTCACACGCACGCTCCCCATAAAGCGTTGTCGGACCCTCACCTGGACCCTAAACCGTCCCCGTCCCCTAACCCTAACCCTAGCCCGAACCCTAACCCTAACCCTTCCCCGAAGCCTGACCCTCACCCGTCCCCTAATCCTAACCCGTAGGCTCACACTAACCCGCGCCCTCACACGCACGCTCTCCCTAAAGCGTTGTCGGACCCTCACCTGGACCCTAAACCGTCCCCGTCCCCTAACCCTAACCCTAGCCCGAACCCTAAACCTAACCCTTCCGCGAAGCCTGACCCTCACCCGTCCCCTAATCCTAACCCGTACGCTAACACTAAGCCACGGCCTCACACGCACGCTCCCCCTAAAGCGTTGTCGAACCCTCACCTGGACCCTAAACCGTCCCCGTCCCCTAACCCTAACCCTAGCCCGAACCCTAACCCTAACCCTTCCCCGAAGCCTGACCCTCACCCGTCCCCTATTCCTAACCCGTAGGCTAACACTAACCCGCGCCCTCACACGCACGCTCCCCCTAAAGTGTTGTCGGACCCTCACCTGGACCCTAAACCGTCCCCGTCCCCTAACCCTAACCCTAGCCCGAACCCTAACCCTAACCCTTTCCCGAAGCCTGACCCTCACCCGTCCCCTAATCCTAACCCGTAGGCTCACACTAACCCGCGCCCTCACACGCACGCTCCCCCTAAAGCGTTGTCGGACCCTCACCTGGACCCTAAACCGTCCCCGTCCCCTAACCATAACCCTAGCCCGAACCCTAACCCTAACCCTTCCCCGAAGCCTGACCCTCACCCGTCCCCTAATCCTAACCCGTACGCTCACACTAACCCGCGCCCTCACAGGCACGCTCCCCCTAAAGCGTTGTCGGACCCTCACCTGGACCCTAAACCGTCCCCGTCCCCTAACCATAACCCTAGCCCGAACCCTAACCCTAACCCTTCCCCGAAGACTGACCCTCACCCATTCCCTAATCCTAACCCGTATGCTCACACTAACCCGCGCCCTCACAGGCACGCTCCCCCTAAAGCGTTGTCGGACCCTCACCTGGACCCTAAACCGTCCCCGTCCCCTAATCCTAACCCTAACCCGAACCCTAACCCTAACCCTTCCCCGAAGCCTGACTCTCAACTGTCCCCTAATCCTAACCTGTAGGCTCACACTAACCCGCGCCCTCACACGCACGCTCCCCCTAAAGCGTTGTCGGACCCTCACCTGGACACTAAACCGTCCCCGTCCCCTAACCCTAACCCTAGCCTGAACCCTAACCCTAACCCTTCCCCGAAGCCTGACTCTCACCCGTCCCCTAATCCTAACCTGTAGGCTCACACTAAGCCACGCCCTCACACGCACGCTCCCCCTAAAGCGTTGTCGGACCCTCACCTGGACCCTAAACCGTCCCCGTCCCCTAACCCTAACCCTAGCCCGAACCCTAACCCTAACCCTTCCCCGAAGCCTGACCCTCACCCGTCCCCTAATCCTAACACGTAGGCTCACACTAACCCGCGCCCTCACACGCACGCTCCCCCTAAAGCGTTGTCGGACCCTCACCTGGACCCTAAACCGTCCCCGTCCCCTAACCCTAACCCTAGCCCGAACCCTAACCCTAACCCTTCCCCGAAGCCTGACCCTCACCCGTCCCCTAATCCTAACCCGTACGCTAACACTAAGCCACGCCCTCACACGCACGCTCCCCCTAAAGCGTTGTCGGACCCTCACCTGGACCCTAAACCGTCCCCGTCCCCTAACCCTAACCCTAGCCCGAACCCTAACCCTAACCCTTCCCCGAAGCCTGACCCTCACCCGTCCCCTATTCCTAACCCGTAGGCTAACACTAACCCGCGCCCTCACACACACGCTCCCCCTAAAGTGTTTCGGACCCTCACCTGGACCCTAAACCGTCCCCGTCCCCTAACCCTAACCCTAGCCCGAACCCTAACCCTAACCCTTCCCCGAAGCCTGACACTCACCCGTCCCCTAATCCTAACCCGTAGGCTCACACTAACCCGCGCCTTCACACGCACGCTCCCCCTAAAGCGTTGTCGGACCCTCACCTGGACCCTAAACCGTCCCCGTCCCCTAACCCTAACCCTAGCCCGAACCCTAACCCTAACCCTTCCCCGAAGCCTGACCCTCACCCGTCCCCTAATCCTAACCCGTAGGCTCACACTAAGCCACGCTCTCACACGCACGCTCCCCCTAAAGCGTTCTCGGACCCTCACCTGGACCCTAAACCGTCCCCATCCCCTAACCCTAACCCTAACCCGACCCTAACCCTAACCCTTCCCCGAAGCCTGACCCTCACCCGTCCCCTAATCCTAACCCGTAGGCTCACACTAACCCACGCCCTCACACGCACGCTCCCCCTAAAGCGTTGTCGGACCCTCACCTGGACCCTAAACCGTCCCCGTCCCCTAACCCTAACCCTAGCCCGAACCCTAAACCTAACCCTTCCGCGAAGCCTGACCCTCACCCGTCCCCTAATCCTAACCCGTACGCTAACACTAAGCCACGGCCTCACACGCACGCTCCCCCTAAAGCGTTGTCGGACCCTCACCTGGACCCTAAACCGTCCCCGTCCCCTAACCCTAACCCTAGCCCGAACCCTAACCCTAACCCTTCCCCGAAGCCTGACCCTCACCCGTCCCCTATTCCTAACCCGTAGGCTAACACTAACCCGCGCCCTCACACACACGCTCCCCCTAAAGTGTTTCGGACCCTCACCTGGACCCTAAACCGTCCCCGTCCCCTAACCCTAACCCTAGCCCGAACCCTAACCCTAACCCTTCCCCGAAGCCTGACACTCACCCGTCCCCTAATCCTAACCCGTAGGCTCACACTAACCCGCGCCTTCACACGCACGCTCCCCCTAAAGCGTTGTCGGACCCTCACCTGGACCCTAAACCGTCCCCGTCCCCTAACCCTAACCCTAGCCCGAACCCTAACCCTAACCCTTCCCCGAAGCCTGACCCTCACCCGTCCCCTAATCCTAACCCGTAGGCTCACACTAAGCCACGCTCTCACACGCACGCTCCCCCTAAAGCGTTCTCGGACCCTCACCTGGACCCTAAACCGTCCCCATCCCCTAACCCTAACCCTAACCCGACCCTAACCCTAACCCTTCCCCGAAGCCTGACCCTCACCCGTCCCCTAATCCTAACCCGTAGGCTCACACTAACCCACGCCCTCACACGCACGCTCCCCCTAAAGCGTTGTCGGACCCTCACCTGGACCCTAAACCGTCCCCGTCCCCTAACCCTAACCCTAGCCCGAACCCTAAACCTAACCCTTCCGCGAAGCCTGACCCTCACCCGTCCCCTAATCCTAACCCGTACGCTAACACTAAGCCACGGCCTCACACGCACGCTCCCCCTAAAGCGTTGTCGGACCCTCACCTGGACCCTAAACCGTCCCCGTCCCCTAACCCTAACCCTAGCCCGAACCCTAACCCTAACCCTTCCCCGAAGCCTGACCCTCACCCGTCCCCTATTCCTAACCCGTAGGCTAACACTAACCCGCGCCCTCACACGCACGCTCCCCCTAAAGTGTTGTCGGACCCTCACCTGGACCCTAAACCGTCCCTGTCCCCTAACCCTAACCCTAGCCCGAACCCTAACCCTAACCCTTTCCCGAAGCCTGACCCTCACCCGTCCCCTAATCCTAACCCGTAGGCTCACACTAACCCGCGCCCTCACACGCACGCTCCCCCTAAAGCGTTGTCGGACCCTCACCTGGACCCTAAACCGTCCCCGTCCCCTAACCATAACCCTAGCCCGAACCCTAACCCTAACCCTTCCCCGAAGCCTGACCCTCACCCGTCCCCTAATCCTAACCCGTAGGCTCACACTAAGCCACGCTCTCACACGCACGCTCCCCCTAAAGCGTTGTCGGACCCTCACCTGGACCCTAAACCGTCCCCGTCCCCTAACCCTAACCCTAACCCGAACCCTAACCCTAACCCTTCCCCGAAGCCTGACCCTCAACTGTCCCCTAATCCTAACCTGTAGGCTCACACTAACCCGCGCCCTCACACGCACGCTCCCCCGAAAGCGTTGTCGGACCCTCACCTGGACCCTAAACCGTCCCCGTCCCCTAACCCTAACCCTAACCCGAATCCTAACCCTAACCCTTCCCCGAAGCCTGACCCTCAACTGTCCCCTATCCTAACCTGTAGGCTCAAACTAACCCGCGCCCTCACACGCACGCTCCCCCTAAAGCGTTGTCGGACCCTCACCTGGACCCTAAACCGTCCCCGTCCCCTAACCCTAACCCTAACCTGAAACCTAACCCTAACCCTTCCCCGAAGCCTGACCCTCACCCGTCCCCTAATCCTAACCCGTAGGCTCACACTAAGCCACGCCCTCACACGCACGCTCCCCCTAAAGCGTTGTCGGACCCTCACCTGGACCCTAAACCGTCCCCGTCCCCTAACCCTAACCCTAGCCCGAACCCTAACCCTAACCCTTGCCCGAAGCCTGACCCTTACCCGTCCCCTAATCCTAACCCGTAGGCTCACACTAACCCGCGCCCTCACACGCACGCTCCCCCTAAAGCGTAGTCGGACCCTCACCTGGACCCTAAACCGTCCCCGTCCCCTAACCCTAACCCTAGCCCGAACCCTAACCCTAACCCTTCCCCGAAGCCTGACCCTCACCCGTCCCCTAATCCTAACCCGTACGCTAAAACTAAGCCACGCCCTCACACGCACGCTCCCCCTAAAGCGTTGTCGGACCCTCACCTGGACCCTAAACCGTCCCCGTCCCCTAACCCTAACCCTAGCCCGAACCCTAACCCTAACCCTTCCACGAAGCCTGACCCTCACCCGTCCCCTATTCCTAACCCGCAGGCTAACACTAACCCGCGCCCTCACACGCACGCTCCCCCTAAAGTGTTGTCGGACCCTCACCTGGACCCTAAACCGTCCCCGTCCCCTAACCCTAACCCTAGCCCGAACCCTAACCCTAACCCTTCCCCGAAGCCTGACCCTCACCCGTCCCCTAATCCTAACACGTACGCTCACACTAACCCGCGCCCTCACACGCACGCTCCCCCTAAAGCGTTGTCGGACCCTCACCTGGACCCTAAACCGTCCCCGTCCCCTAACCATAACCCTAGCCCGAACCCTAACCCTAACCCTTCCCCGAAGACTGACCCTCACCCATTCCCTAATCCTAACCCGTATGCTCACACTAACCCGCGCCCTCACAGGCACGCTCCCCCTAAAGCGTTGTCGGACCCTCACCTGGACCCTAAACCGTCCCCGTCCCCTAATCCTAACCCTAACCCGAACCCTAACCCTAACCCTTCCCCGAAGCCTGACTCTCAACTGTCCCCTAATCCTAACCTGTAGGCTCACACTAACCCGCGCCCTCACACGCACGCTCCCCCTAAAGCGTTGTCGGACCCTCACCTGGACACTAAACCGTCCCCGTCCCCTAACCCTAACCCTAGCCTGAACCCTAACCCTAACCCTTCCCCGAAGCCTGACTCTCACCCGTCCCCTAATCCTAACCTGTAGGCTCACACTAAGCCACGCCCTCACACGCACGCTCCCCCTAAAGCGTTGTCGGACCCTCACCTGGACCCTAAACCGTCCCCGTCCCCTAACCCTAACCCTAGCCCGAACCCTAACCCTAACCCTTCCCCGAAGCCTGACCCTCACCCGTCCCCTAATCCTAACACGTAGGCTCACACTAACCCGCGCCCTCACACGCACGCTCCCCCTAAAGCGTTGTCGGACCCTCACCTGGACCCTAAACCGTCCCCGTCCCCTAACCCTAACCCTAGCCCGAACCCTAACCCTAACCCTTCCCCGAAGCCTGACCCTCACCCGTCCCCTAATCCTAACCCGTACGCTAACACTAAGCCACGCCCTCACACGCACGCTCCCCCTAAAGCGTTGTCGGACCCTCACCTGGACCCTAAACCGTCCCCGTCCCCTAACCCTAACCCTAGCCCGAACCCTAACCCTAACCCTTCCCCGAAGCCTGACCCTCACCCGTCCCCTATTCCTAACCCGTAGGCTAACACTAACCCGCGCCCTCACACACACGCTCCCCCTAAAGTGTTTCGGACCCTCACCTGGACCCTAAACCGTCCCCGTCCCCTAACCCTAACCCTAGCCCGAACCCTAACCCTAACCCTTCCCCGAAGCCTGACACTCACCCGTCCCCTAATCCTAACCCGTAGGCTCACACTAACCCGCGCCTTCACACGCACGCTCCCCCTAAAGCGTTGTCGGACCCTCACCTGGACCCTAAACCGTCCCCGTCCCCTAACCCTAACCCTAGCCCGAACCCTAACCCTAACCCTTCCCCGAAGCCTGACCCTCACCCGTCCCCTAATCCTAACCCGTAGGCTCACACTAAGCCACGCTCTCACACGCACGCTCCCCCTAAAGCGTTCTCGGACCCTCACCTGGACCCTAAACCGTCCCCATCCCCTAACCCTAACCCTAACCCGACCCTAACCCTAACCCTTCCCCGAAGCCTGACCCTCACCCGTCCCCTAATCCTAACCCGTAGGCTCACACTAACCCACGCCCTCACACGCACGCTCCCCCTAAAGCGTTGTCGGACCCTCACCTGGACCCTAAACCGTCCCCGTCCCCTAACCCTAACCCTAGCCCGAACCCTAAACCTAACCCTTCCGCGAAGCCTGACCCTCACCCGTCCCCTAATCCTAACCCGTACGCTAACACTAAGCCACGGCCTCACACGCACGCTCCCCCTAAAGCGTTGTCGGACCCTCACCTGGACCCTAAACCGTCCCCGTCCCCTAACCCTAACCCTAGCCCGAACCCTAACCCTAACCCTTCCCCGAAGCCTGACCCTCACCCGTCCCCTATTCCTAACCCGTAGGCTAACACTAACCCGCGCCCTCACACACACGCTCCCCCTAAAGTGTTTCGGACCCTCACCTGGACCCTAAACCGTCCCCGTCCCCTAACCCTAACCCTAGCCCGAACCCTAACCCTAACCCTTCCCCGAAGCCTGACACTCACCCGTCCCCTAATCCTAACCCGTAGGCTCACACTAACCCGCGCCTTCACACGCACGCTCCCCCTAAAGCGTTGTCGGACCCTCACCTGGACCCTAAACCGTCCCCGTCCCCTAACCCTAACCCTAGCCCGAACCCTAACCCTAACCCTTCCCCGAAGCCTGACCCTCACCCGTCCCCTAATCCTAACCCGTAGGCTCACACTAAGCCACGCTCTCACACGCACGCTCCCCCTAAAGCGTTCTCGGACCCTCACCTGGACCCTAAACCGTCCCCATCCCCTAACCCTAACCCTAACCCGACCCTAACCCTAACCCTTCCCCGAAGCCTGACCCTCACCCGTCCCCTAATCCTAACCCGTAGGCTCACACTAACCCACGCCCTCACACGCACGCTCCCCCTAAAGCGTTGTCGGACCCTCACCTGGACCCTAAACCGTCCCCGTCCCCTAACCCTAACCCTAGCCCGAACCCTAAACCTAACCCTTCCGCGAAGCCTGACCCTCACCCGTCCCCTAATCCTAACCCGTACGCTAACACTAAGCCACGGCCTCACACGCACGCTCCCCCTAAAGCGTTGTCGGACCCTCACCTGGACCCTAAACCGTCCCCGTCCCCTAACCCTAACCCTAGCCCGAACCCTAACCCTAACCCTTCCCCGAAGCCTGACCCTCACCCGTCCCCTATTCCTAACCCGTAGGCTAACACTAACCCGCGCCCTCACACGCACGCTCCCCCTAAAGTGTTGTCGGACCCTCACCTGGACCCTAAACCGTCCCTGTCCCCTAACCCTAACCCTAGCCCGAACCCTAACCCTAACCCTTTCCCGAAGCCTGACCCTCACCCGTCCCCTAATCCTAACCCGTAGGCTCACACTAACCCGCGCCCTCACACGCACGCTCCCCCTAAAGCGTTGTCGGACCCTCACCTGGACCCTAAACCGTCCCCGTCCCCTAACCATAACCCTAGCCCGAACCCTAACCCTAACCCTTCCCCGAAGCCTGACCCTCACCCGTCCCCTAATCCTAACCCGTAGGCTCACACTAAGCCACGCTCTCACACGCACGCTCCCCCTAAAGCGTTGTCGGACCCTCACCTGGACCCTAAACCGTCCCCGTCCCCTAACCCTAACCCTAACCCGAACCCTAACCCTAACCCTTCCCCGAAGCCTGACCCTCAACTGTCCCCTAATCCTAACCTGTAGGCTCACACTAACCCGCGCCCTCACACGCACGCTCCCCCGAAAGCGTTGTCGGACCCTCACCTGGACCCTAAACCGTCCCCGTCCCCTAACCCTAACCCTAACCCGAACCCTAACCCTAACCCTTCCCCGAAGCCTGACCCTCAACTGTCCCCTATCCTAACCTGTAGGCTCAAACTAACCCGCGCCCTCACACGCACGCTCCCCCTAAAGCGTTGTCGGACCCTCACCTGGACCCTAAACCGTCCCCGTCCCCTAACCCTAACCCTAACCTGAACCCTAACCCTAACCCTTCCCCGAAGCCTGACCCTCACCCGTCCCCTAATCCTAACCCGTAGGCTCACACTAAGCCACGCCCTCACACGCACGCTCCCCCTAAAGCGTTGTCGGACCCTCACCTGGACCCTAAACCGTCCCCGTCCCCTAACCCTAACCCTAGCCCGAACCCTAACCCTAACCCTTGCCCGAAGCCTGACCCTTACCCGTCCCCTAATCCTAACCCGTAGGCTCACACTAACCCGCGCCCTCACACGCACGCTCCCCCTAAAGCGTAGTCGGACCCTCACCTGGACCCTAAACCGTCCCCGTCCCCTAACCCTAACCCTAGCCCGAACCCTAACCCTAACCCTTCCCCGAAGCCTGACCCTCACCCGTCCCCTAATCCTAACCCGTACGCTAAAACTAAGCCACGCCCTCACACGCACGCTCCCCCTAAAGCGTTGTCGGACCCTCACCTGGACCCTAAACCGTCCCCGTCCCCTAACCCTAACCCTAGCCCGAACCCTAACCCTAACCCTTCCACGAAGCCTGACCCTCACCCGTCCCCTATTCCTAACCCGCAGGCTAACACTAACCCGCGCCCTCACACGCACGCTCCCCCTAAAGTGTTGTCGGACCCTCACCTGGACCCTAAACCGTCCCCGTCCCCTAACCCTAACCCTAGCCCGAACCCTAACCCTAACCCTTCCCCGAAGCCTGACCCTCACCCGTCCCCTAATCCTAACACGTACGCTCACACTAACCCGCGCCCTCACACGCACGCTCCCCCTAAAGTGTTGTCGGACCCTCACCTGGACCCTAAACCGTCCCCGTCCCCTAACCCTAACCCTAGCCCGAACCCTAACCCTAACTCTTCCCCGAAGCCTGACACTCACCCGTCCCCTAATCCTAACCCGTACGCTAACACTAACCCGCGCCCTCACACGCACGCTCCCCCTAAAGCGTTGTCGGACCCTCACCTGGACCCTAAACCGTCCCCGTCCCCTAACCCTAACCCTAGCCCGAACCCTAACCCTAACCCTTCCCCAAAGCCTGACACTCACCCGTCCCCTAATCCTAACCCGTAGGCTCACACTAACACGCGCCCTCACACGCATGCTCCCCCTAAAGCGTTGTCGGACCCTCACCTCGACCCTAAACCGTCCCCGTCCCCTAAACCTAACCCTAGCCCGAACCTTAACCCTAACACTTCCCCGAAGCCTGACGCTCACCCGTCCCCTAATCCTAATCTGTACGCTAACACTAACCCGCGCCCTCACACGCACGCTGCCCCTAAAGCGTTGTCGGACCCTCACCTGGACCCTAAACCGTCCCCGTCCCCTAACCCTAACCCTAGCCCGAACCCTAACCCTAACCCTTCCCCGAAGCCTGACCCTCACCCGTCCCCTAATCCTAACCCGTACGCTCACACTAACCCGCGCCCTCACAGGCACGCTCCCCCTAAAGCGTTGTCGGACCCTCACCTGGACCCTAAACCGTCCCCGTCCCCTAACCCTAACCCTAACCCGAACCCTAACCCTAACCCTTCCCCGAAGCCTGACCCTCAACTGTACCCTAATCCTAACCTGTAGGCTCACACTAACCCGCGCCCTCACACGCACGCTCCCCCTAAAGCGTTGTCGGACCCTCACCTGGACCCTAAACCGTCCCCGTCCCCTAACCCTAAACCTAGCCTGAACCCTAACCCTAACCCTTCCCCGAAGCCTGACCCTCACCCGTCCCCTAATCCTAACCCGTAGGCTCACACTAAGCCACGCCCTCACACGCACGCTCCCCATAAAGCGTTGTCGGACCCTCACCTGGACCCTAAACCGTCCCCGTCCCCTAACCCTAACCCTAGCCCGAACCCTAACCCTAACCCTTCCCCGAAGCCTGACCCTCACCCGTCCCCTAATCCTAACCCGTAGGCTCACACTAACCCGCGCCCTCACACGCACGCTCCCCCTAAAGCGTTGTCGGACCCTCACCTGGACCCTAAACCGTCCCCGTCCCCTAACCCTAACCCTAGCCCGAACCCTAAACCTAACCCTTCCGCGAAGCCTGACCCTCACCCGTCCCCTAATCCTAACCCGTACGCTAACACTAAGCCACGGCCTCACACGCACGCTCCCCCTAAAGCGTTGTCGAACCCTCACCTGGACCCTAAACCGTCCCCGTCCCCTAACCCTAACCCTAGCCCGAACCCTAACCCTAACCCTTCCCCGAAGCCTGACCCTCACCCGTCCCCTATTCCTAACCCGTAGGCTAACACTAACCCGCGCCCTCACACGCACGCTCCCCCTAAAGTGTTGTCGGACCCTCACCTGGACCCTAAACCGTCCCCGTCCCCTAACCCTAACCCTAGCCCGAACCCTAACCCTAACCCTTTCCCGAAGCCTGACCCTCACCCGTCCCCTAATCCTAACCCGTAGGCTCACACTAACCCACGCCCTCACACGCACGCTCCCCCTAAAGCGTTGTCGGACCCTCACCTGGACCCTAAACCGTCCCCGTCCCCTAACCATAACCCTAGCCCGAACCCTAACCCTAACCCTTCCCCGAAGCCTGACCCTCACCCGTCCCCTAATCCTAACCCGTACGCTCACACTAACCCGCGCCCTCACAGGCACGCTCCCCCTAAAGCGTTGTCGGACCCTCACCTGGACCCTAAACCGTCCCCGTCCCCTAACCATAACCCTAGCCCGAACCCTAACCCTAACCCTTCCCCGAAGACTGACCCTCACCCATTCCCTAATCCTAACCCGTATGCTCACACTAACCCGCGCCCTCACAGGCACGCTCCCCCTAAAGCGTTGTCGGACCCTCACCTGGACCCTAAACCGTCCCCGTCCCCTAATCCTAACCCTAACCCGAACCCTAACCCTAACCCTTCCCCGAAGCCTGACTCTCAACTGTCCCCTAATCCTAACCTGTAGGCTCACACTAACCCGCGCCCTCACACGCACGCTCCCCCTAAAGCGTTGTCGGACCCTCACCTGGACACTAAACCGTCCCCGTCCCCTAACCCTAACCCTAGCCTGAACCCTAACCCTAACCCTTCCCCGAAGCCTGACTCTCACCCGTCCCCTAATCCTAACCTGTAGGCTCACACTAAGCCACGCCCTCACACGCACGCTCCCCCTAAAGCGTTGTCGGACCCTCACCTGGACCCTAAACCGTCCCCGTCCCCTAACCCTAACCCTAGCCCGAACCCTAACCCTAAACCTTCCCCGAAGCCTGACCCTCACCCGTCCCCTAATCCTAACACGTAGGCTCACACTAACCCGCGCCCTCACACGCACGCTCCCCCTAAAGCGTTGTCGGACCCTCACCTGGACCCTAAACCGTCCCCGTCCCCTAACCCTAACCCTAGCCCGAACCCTAACCCTAAGCCTTCCCCGAAGCCTGACCCTCACCCGTCCCCTAATCCTAACCCGTACGCTAACACTAAGCCACGCCCTCACACGCACGCTCCCCCTAAAGCGTTGTCGGACCCTCACCTGGACCCTAAACCGTCCCCGTCCCCTAACCCTAACCCTAGCCCGAACCCTAACCCTAACCCTTCCCCGAAGGCTGACCCTCACCCGTCCCCTTGTCCTAAACCGTAGGCTCACACTAACACGTGCCCTCACACGCACGCTCCCCCTAAAGCGTTGTGGGACCCTCACCTGGACCCTAAACCGTCCCCGTCCCCTAACCCTAACCCTAGCCCGAACCCTAACCCTAACCCTTCCCCGAAGCCTGACCCTCACCCGTCCCTTAATCCTAACCCGTAGGCTCACACTAACCCGCGCCCTCACACGCACGCTCCCCCTAAAGCGTTGTCGGACCCTCACCTGGACCCTAAACCGTCCCCGTCCCCTAACCCTAACCCTAGCCCGAACCCTAACCCTAACCCTTCCCCGAAGCCTGACCCTCACCCGTCCCCTAATCCTAACCCGTACGCTCACACTAACCCGCGCCCTCACACGCACGCTGCCCCTAAAGCGTTGTCGGACCCTCACCTGGACCCTAAACCGTCCCCGTCCCCTAACCCTAACCCTAGCCCGAACCCTAACCCTAACCCTTCCCCGAAGCCTGACCCTCACCCGTCCCCTAATCCTAACCCGTACGCTCACACTAACCCGCGCCCTCACAGGCACGCTCCCCCTAAAGCGTTGTCGGACCCTCACCTGGACCCTAAACCGTCCCCGTCCCCTAACCCTAACCCTAACCCGAACCCTAACCCTAACCCTTCCCCGAAGCCTGACCCTCAACTGTACCCTAATCCTAACCTGTAGGCTCACACTAACCCGCGCCCTCACACGCACGCTCCCCCTAAAGCGTTGTCGGACCCTCACCTGGACCCTAAACCGTCCCCGTCCCCTAACCCTAAACCTAGCCTGAACCCTAACCCTAACCCTTCCCCGAAGCCTGACCCTCACCCGTCCCCTAATCCTAACCCGTAGGCTCACACTAAGCCACGCCCTCACACGCACGCTCCCCATAAAGCGTTGTCGGACCCTCACCTGGACCCTAAACCGTCCCCGTCCCCTAACCCTAACCCTAGCCCGAACCCTAACCCTAACCCTTCCCCGAAGCCTGACCCTCACCCGTCCCCTAATCCTAACACGTAGGCTCACACTAACCCGCGCCCTCACACGCACGCTCCCCCTAAAGCGTTGTCGGACCCTCACCTGGACCCTAAACCGTCCCCGTCCCCTAACCCTAACCCTAGCCCGAACCCTAACCCTAACCCTTCCCCGAAGCCTGACCCTCACCCGTCCCCTAATCCTAACCCGTACGCTAACACTAAGCCACGCCCTCACACGCACGCTCCCCCTAAAGCGTTGTCGGACCCTCACCTGGACCCTAAACCGTCCCCGTCCCCTAACCCTAACCCTAGCCCGAACCCTAACCCTAACCCTTCCCCGAAGGCTGACCCTCACCCGTCCCCTAATCCTAACCCGTAGGCTCACACTAACCCACGCCCTCACACGCACGCTCCCGCTGAAGCGTTGTCGGACCCTCACCTGGACCCTAAACCGTCCCCGTCCCCTAACCCTAACCCTAGCCCGAACCCTAACCCTAACCCTTCCCCGAAGCCTGACCCTCACCCGTCCCCTAATCCTAACCCGTAGGCTCACACTAACCCGCGCCCTCACACGCACGCTCCCCTAAAGCGTTGTCGGACCCTCACCTGGACCCTAAACCGTCCCCGTCCCCTAACCCTAACCCTAGCCCGAACCCTAAACCTAACCCTTCCGCGAAGCCTGACCCTCACCCGTCCCCTAATCCTAACCCGTACGCTAACACTAACCCGCGCCATCACACGCACGCTCCCCCTAAAGTGTTGTCGGACCCTCACCTGGACCCTAAACCGTCCCCGTCCCGTAACTCTAACCCTAGCCCGAACCCTAACCCTAACCCTTCCCCGAAGCCTGACCCTCACCCGTCCCCTAATCCTAACCCGTAGGCTCACTCTAACCAGCGCCCTCACACGCACGCTCCCCCTAAAGTGTTGTCGGACCCTCACCTGGACCCTAAACCGTCCCCGTCCCCTAACCCTAACCCTAGCCCGAACCCTAACCCTAACACTTCCCCGAAGCCTGACCCTCACCCGTCCCCTAATCCTAAACCGTAGGCTCACACTAACACGTGCCCTCACACGCACGCTCCCCCTAAAGCGTTGTGGGACCCTCACCTGGACCCTAAACCGTCCCCGTCCCCTAACCCTAACCCTAGCCCGAACCCTAACCCTAACCCTTCCCCGAAGCCTGACCCTCACCCGTCCCTTAATCCTAACCCGTAGGCTCACACTAACCCGCGCCCTCACACGCACGCTCCCCCTAAAGCGTTGTCGGACCCTCACCTGGACCCTAAACCGTCCCCGTCCCCTAACCCTAACCCTAGCCCGAACCCTAACCCTAACCCTTCCCCGAAGCCTGACCCTCACCCGTCCCCTAATCCTAACCCGTACGCTCACACTAACCCGCGCCCTCACACGCACGCTGCCCCTAAAGCGTTGTCGGACCCTCACCTGGACCCTAAACCGTCCCCGTCCCCTAACCCTAACCCTAGCCCGAACCCTAACCCTAACCCTTCCCCGAAGCCTGACCCTCACCCGTCCCCTAATCCTAACCCGTACGCTCACACTAACCCGCGCCCTCACAGGCACGCTCCCCCTAAAGCGTTGTCGGACCCTCACCTGGACCCTAAACCGTCCCCGTCCCCTAACCCTAACCCTAACCCGAACCCTAACCCTAACCCTTCCCCGAAGCCTGACCCTCAACTGTACCCTAATCCTAACCTGTAGGCTCACACTAACCCGCGCCCTCACACGCACGCTCCCCCTAAAGCGTTGTCGGACCCTCACCTGGACCCTAAACCGTCCCCGTCCCCTAACCCTAAACCTAGCCTGAACCCTAACCCTAACCCTTCCCCGAAGCCTGACCCTCACCCGTCCCCTAATCCTAACCCGTAGGCTCACACTAAGCCACGCCCTCACACGCACGCTCCCCATAAAGCGTTGTCGGACCCTCACCTGGACCCTAAACCGTCCCCGTCCCCTAACCCTAACCCTAGCCCGAACCCTAACCCTAACCCTTCCCCGAAGCCTGACCCTCACCCGTCCCCTAATCCTAACCCGTAGGCTCACACTAACCCGCGCCCTCACACGCACGCTCCCCCTAAAGTGTTGTCGGACCCTCACCTGGACCCTAAACCGTCCCCGTCCCCTAACCCTAACCCTAGCCCGAACCCTAACCCTAACCCTTTCCCGAAGCCTGACCCTCACCCGTCCCCTAATCCTAACCCGTAGGCTCACACTAACCCGCGCCCTCACACGCACGCTCCCCCTAAAGCGTTGTCGGACCCTCACCTGGACCCTAAACCGTCCCCGTCCCCTAACCATAACCCTAGCCCGAACCCTAACCCTAACCCTTCCCCGAAGACTGACCCTCACCCATTCCCTAATCCTAACCCGTATGCTCACACTAACCCGCGCCCTCACAGGCACGCTCCCCCTAAAGCGTTGTCGGACCCTCACCTGGACCCTAAACCGTCCCCGTCCCCTAATCCTAACCCTAACCCGAACCCTAACCCTAACCCTTCCCCGAAGCCTGACTCTCAACTGTCCCCTAATCCTAACCTGTAGGCTCACACTAACCCGCGCCCTCACACGCACGCTCCCCCTAAAGCGTTGTCGGACCCTCACCTGGACACTAAACCGTCCCCGTCCCCTAACCCTAACCCTAGCCTGAACCCTAACCCTAACCCTTCCCCGAAGCCTGACTCTCACCCGTCCCCTAATCCTAACCTGTAGGCTCACACTAAGCCACGCCCTCACACGCACGCTCCCCCTAAAGCGTTGTCGGACCCTCACCTGGACCCTAAACCGTCCCCGTCCCCTAACCCTAACCCTAGCCCGAACCCTAACCCTAACCCTTCCCCGAAGCCTGACCCTCACCCGTCCCCTAATCCTAACACGTAGGCTCACACTAACCCGCGCCCTCACACGCACGCTCCCCCTAAAGCGTTGTCGGACCCTCACCTGGACCCTAAACCGTCCCCGTCCCCTAACCCTAACCCTAGCCCGAACCCTAACCCTAACCCTTCCCCGAAGCCTGACCCTCACCCGTCCCCTAATCCTAACCCGTACGCTAACACTAAGCCACGCCCTCACACGCACGCTCCCCCTAAAGCGTTGTCGGACCCTCACCTGGACCCTAAACCGTCCCCGTCCCCTAACCCTAACCCTAGCCCGAACCCTAACCCTAACCCTTCCCCGAAGCCTGACCCTCACCCGTCCCCTATTCCTAACCCGTAGGCTAACACTAACCCGCGCCCTCACACACACGCTCCCCCTAAAGTGTTTCGGACCCTCACCTGGACCCTAAACCGTCCCCGTCCCCTAACCCTAACCCTAGCCCGAACCCTAACCCTAACCCTTCCCCGAAGCCTGACACTCACCCGTCCCCTAATCCTAACCCGTAGGCTCACACTAACCCGCGCCTTCACACGCACGCTCCCCCTAAAGCGTTGTCGGACCCTCACCTGGACCCTAAACCGTCCCCGTCCCCTAACCCTAACCCTAGCCCGAACCCTAACCCTAACCCTTCCCCGAAGCCTGACCCTCACCCGTCCCCTAATCCTAACCCGTAGGCTCACACTAAGCCACGCTCTCACACGCACGCTCCCCCTAAAGCGTTCTCGGACCCTCACCTGGACCCTAAACCGTCCCCATCCCCTAACCCTAACCCTAACCCGACCCTAACCCTAACCCTTCCCCGAAGCCTGACCCTCACCCGTCCCCTAATCCTAACCCGTAGGCTCACACTAACCCACGCCCTCACACGCACGCTCCCCCTAAAGCGTTGTCGGACCCTCACCTGGACCCTAAACCGTCCCCGTCCCCTAACCCTAACCCTAGCCCGAACCCTAAACCTAACCCTTCCGCGAAGCCTGACCCTCACCCGTCCCCTAATCCTAACCCGTACGCTAACACTAAGCCACGGCCTCACACGCACGCTCCCCCTAAAGCGTTGTCGGACCCTCACCTGGACCCTAAACCGTCCCCGTCCCCTAACCCTAACCCTAACCCGAACCCTAACCCTAACCCTTCCCCGAAGCCTGACCCTCACCCGTCCCCTATTCCTAACCCGTAGGCTAACACTAACCCGCGCCCTCACACACACGCTCCCCCTAAAGTGTTTCGGACCCTCACCTGGACCCTAAACCGTCCCCGTCCCCTAACCCTAACCCTAGCCCGAACCCTAACCCTAACCCTTCCCCGAAGCCTGACACTCACCCGTCCCCTAATCCTAACCCGTAGGCTCACACTAACCCGCGCCTTCACACGCACGCTCCCCCTAAAGCGTTGTCGGACCCTCACCTGGACCCTAAACCGTCCCCGTCCCCTAACCCTAACCCTAGCCCGAACCCTAACCCTAACCCTTCCCCGAAGCCTGACCCTCACCCGTCCCCTAATCCTAACCCGTAGGCTCACACTAAGCCACGCTCTCACACGCACGCTCCCCCTAAAGCGTTCTCGGACCCTCACCTGGACCCTAAACCGTCCCCATCCCCTAACCCTAACCCTAACCCGACCCTAACCCTAACCCTTCCCCGAAGCCTGACCCTCACCCGTCCCCTAATCCTAACCCGTAGGCTCACACTAACCCACGCCCTCACACGCACGCTCCCCCTAAAGCGTTGTCGGACCCTCACCTGGACCCTAAACCGTCCCCGTCCCCTAACCCTAACCCTAGCCCGAACCCTAAACCTAACCCTTCCGCGAAGCCTGACCCTCACCCGTCCCCTAATCCTAACCCGTACGCTAACACTAAGCCACGGCCTCACACGCACGCTCCCCCTAAAGCGTTGTCGGACCCTCACCTGGACCCTAAACCGTCCCCGTCCCCTAACCCTAACCCTAGCCCGAACCCTAACCCTAACCCTTCCCCGAAGCCTGACCCTCACCCGTCCCCTATTCCTAACCCGTAGGCTAACACTAACCCGCGCCCTCACACGCACGCTCCCCCTAAAGTGTTGTCGGACCCTCACCTGGACCCTAAACCGTCCCTGTCCCCTAACCCTAACCCTAGCCCGAACCCTAACCCTAACCCTTTCCCGAAGCCTGACCCTCACCCGTCCCCTAATCCTAACCCGTAGGCTCACACTAACCCGCGCCCTCACACGCACGCTCCCCCTAAAGCGTTGTCGGACCCTCACCTGGACCCTAAACCGTCCCCGTCCCCTAACCATAACCCTAGCCCGAACCCTAACCCTAACCCTTCCCCGAAGCCTGACCCTCACCCGTCCCCTAATCCTAACCCGTAGGCTCACACTAAGCCACGCTCTCACACGCACGCTCCCCCTAAAGCGTTGTCGGACCCTCACCTGGACCCTAAACCGTCCCCGTCCCCTAACCCTAACCCTAACCCGAACCCTAACCCTAACCCTTCCCCGAAGCCTGACCCTCAACTGTCCCCTAATCCTAACCCGTAGGCTCACACTAACCCGCGCCCTCACACGCACGCTCCCCCGAAAGCGTTGTCGGACCCTCACCTGGACCCTAAACCGTCCCCGTCCCCTAACCCTAACCCTAACCCGAACCCTAACCCTAACCCTTCCCCGAAGCCTGACCCTCAACTGTCCCCTATCCTAACCTGTAGGCTCAAACTAACCCGCGCCCTCACACGCACGCTCCCCCTAAAGCGTTGTCGGACCCTCACCTGGACCCTAAACCGTCCCCGTCCCCTAACCCTAACCCTAACCTGAACCCTAACCCTAACCCTTCCCCGAAGCCTGACCCTCACCCGTCCCCTAATCCTAACCCGTAGGCTCACACTAAGCCACGCCCTCACACGCACGCTCCCCCTAAAGCGTTGTCGGACCCTCACCTGGACCCTAAACCGTCCCCGTCCCCTAACCCTAACCCTAGCCCGAACCCTAACCCTAACCCTTGCCCGAAGCCTGACCCTTACCCGTCCCCTAATCCTAACCCGTAGGCTCACACTAACCCGCGCCCTCACACGCACGCTCCCCCTAAAGCGTAGTCGGACCCTCACCTGGACCCTAAACCGTCCCCGTCCCCTAACCCTAACCCTAGCCCGAACCCTAACCCTAACCCTTCCCCGAAGCCTGACCCTCACCCGTCCCCTAATCCTAACCCGTACGCTAAAACTAAGCCACGCCCTCACACGCACGCTCCCCCTAAAGCGTTGTCGGACCCTCACCTGGACCCTAAACCGTCCCCGTCCCCTAACCCTAACCCTAGCCCGAACCCTAACCCTAACCCTTCCACGAAGCCTGACCCTCACCCGTCCCCTATTCCTAACCCGCAGGCTAACACTAACCCGCGCCCTCACACGCACGCTCCCCCTAAAGTGTTGTCGGACCCTCACCTGGACCCTAAACCGTCCCCGTCCCCTAACCCTAACCCTAGCCCGAACCCTAACCCTAACCCTTCCCCGAAGCCTGACCCTCACCCGTCCCCTAATCCTAACACGTACGCTCACACTAACCCGCGCCCTCACACGCACGCTCCCCCTAAAGTGTTGTCGGACCCTCACCTGGACCCTAAACCGTCCCCGTCCCCTAACCCTAACCCTAGCCCGAACCCTAACCCTAACTCTTCCCCGAAGCCTGACACTCACCCGTCCCCTAATCCTAACCCGTACGCTAACACTAACCCGCGCCCTCACACGCACGCTCCCCCTAAAGCGTTGTCGGACCCTCACCTGGACCCTAAACCGTCCCCGTCCCCTAACCCTAACCCTAGCCCGAACCCTAACCCTAACCCTTCCCCAAAGCCTGACACTCACCCGTCCCCTAATCCTAACCCGTAGGCTCACACTAACACGCGCCCTCACACGCATGCTCCCCCTAAAGCGTTGTCGGACCCTCACCTCGACCCTAAACCGTCCCCGTCCCCTAAACCTAACCCTAGCCCGAACCTTAACCCTAACACTTCCCCGAAGCCTGACGCTCACCCGTCCCCTAATCCTAATCTGTACGCTAACACTAACCCGCGCCCTCACACGCACGCTGCCCCTAAAGCGTTGTCGGACCCTCACCTGGACCCTAAACCGTCCCCGTCCCCTAACCCTAACCCTAGCCCGAACCCTAACCCTAACCCTTCCCCGAAGCCTGACCCTCACCCGTCCCCTAATCCTAACCCGTACGCTCACACTAACCCGCGCCCTCACAGGCACGCTCCCCCTAAAGCGTTGTCGGACCCTCACCTGGACCCTAAACCGTCCCCGTCCCCTAACCCTAACCCTAACCCGAACCCTAACCCTAACCCTTCCCCGAAGCCTGACCCTCAACTGTACCCTAATCCTAACCTGTAGGCTCACACTAACCCGCGCCCTCACACGCACGCTCCCCCTAAAGCGTTGTCGGACCCTCACCTGGACCCTAAACCGTCCCCGTCCCCTAACCCTAAACCTAGCCTGAACCCTAACCCTAACCCTTCCCCGAAGCCTGACCCTCACCCGTCCCCTAATCCTAACCCGTAGGCTCACACTAAGCCACGCCCTCACACGCACGCTCCCCATAAAGCGTTGTCGGACCCTCACCTGGACCCTAAACCGTCCCCGTCCCCTAACCCTAACCCTAGCCCGAACCCTAACCCTAACCCTTCCCCGAAGCCTGACCCTCACCCGTCCCCTAATCCTAACCCGTAGGCTCACACTAACCCGCGCCCTCACACGCACGCTCCCCCTAAAGCGTTGTCGGACCCTCACCTGGACCCTAAACCGTCCCCGTCCCCTAACCCTAACCCTAGCCCGAACCCTAAACCTAACCCTTCCGCGAAGCCTGACCCTCACCCGTCCCCTAATCCTAACCCGTACGCTAACACTAAGCCACGGCCTCACACGCACGCTCCCCCTAAAGCGTTGTCGAACCCTCACCTGGACCCTAAACCGTCCCCGTCCCCTAACCCTAACCCTAGCCCGAACCCTAACCCTAACCCTTCCCCGAAGCCTGACCCTCACCCGTCCCCTATTCCTAACCTGTAGGCTAACACTAACCCGCGCCCTCACACGCACGCTCCCCCTAAAGTGTTGTCGGACCCTCACCTGGACCCTAAACCGTCCCCGTCCCCTAACCCTAACCCTAGCCCGAACCCTAACCCTAACCCTTTCCCGAAGCCTGACCCTCACCCGTCCCCTAATCCTAACCCATAGGCTCACACTAACCCGCGCCCTCACACGCACGCTCCCCCTAAAGCGTTGTCGGACCCTCACCTGGACCCTAAACCGTCCCCGTCCCCTAACCATAACCCTAGCCCGAACCCTAACCCTAACCCTTCCCCGAAGCCTGACCCTCACCCGTCCCCTAATCCTAACCCGTACGCTCACACTAACCCGCGCCCTCACAGGCACGCTCCCCCTAAAGCGTTGTCGGACCCTCACCTGGACCCTAAACCGTCCCCGTCCCCTAACCATAACCCTAGCCCGAACCCTAACCCTAACCCTTCCCCGAAGACTGACCCTCACCCATTCCCTAATCCTAACCCGTATGCTCACACTAACCCGCGCCCTCACAGGCACGCTCCCCCTAAAGCGTTGTCGGACCCTCACCTGGACCCTAAACCGTCCCCGTCCCCTAATCCTAACCCTAACCCGAACCCTAACCCTAACCCTTCCCCGAAGCCTGACTCTCAACTGTCCCCTAATCCTAACCTGTAGGCTCACACTAACCCGCGCCCTCACACGCACGCTCCCCCTAAAGCGTTGTCGGACCCTCACCTGGACACTAAACCGTCCCCGTCCCCTAACCCTAACCCTAGCCTGAACCCTAACCCTAACCCTTCCCCGAAGCCTGACTCTCACCCGTCCCCTAATCCTAACCTGTAGGCTCACACTAAGCCACGCCCTCACACGCACGCTCCCCCTAAAGCGTTGTCGGACCCTCACCTGGACCCTAAACCGTCCCCGTCCCCTAACCCTAACCCTAGCCCGAACCCTAACCCTAACCCTTCCCCGAAGCCTGACCCTCACCCGTCCCCTAATCCTAACACGTAGGCTCACACTAACCCGCGCCCTCACACGCACGCTCCCCCTAAAGCGTTGTCGGACCCTCACCTGGACCCTAAACCGTCCCCGTCCCCTAACCCTAACCCTAGCCCGAACCCTAACCCTAACCCTTCCCCGAAGCCTGACCCTCACCCGTCCCCTAATCCTAACCCGTACGCTAACACTAAGCCACGCCCTCACACGCACGCTCCCCCTAAAGCGTTGTCGGACCCTCACCTGGACCCTAAACCGTCCCCGTCCCCTAACCCTAACCCTAGCCCGAACCCTAACCCTAACCCTTCCCCGAAGGCTGACCCTCACCCGTCCCCTAATCCTAACCCGTAGGCTCACACTAACCCACGCCCTCACACGCACGCTCCCGCTGAAGCGTTGTCGGACCCTCACCTGGACCCTAAACCGTCCCCGTCCCCTAACCCTAACCCTAGCCCGAACCCTAACCCTAACCCTTCCCCGAAGCCTGACCCTCACCCGTCCCCTAATCCTAACCCGTAGGCTCACACTAACCCGCGCCCTCACACGCACGCTCCCCTAAAGCGTTGTCGGACCCTCACCTGGACCCTAAACCGTCCCCGTCCCCTAACCCTAACCCTAGCCCGAACCCTAAACCTAACCCTTCCGCGAAGCCTGACCCTCACCCGTCCCCTAATCCTAACCCGTACGCTAACACTAACCCGCGCCATCACACGCACGCTCCCCCTAAAGTGTTGTCGGACCCTCACCTGGACCCTAAACCGTCCCCGTCCCGTAACTCTAACCCTAGCCCGAACCCTAACCCTAACCCTTCCCCGAAGCCTGACCCTCACCCGTCCCCTAATCCTAACCCGTAGGCTCACTCTAACCAGCGCCCTCACACGCACGCTCCCCCTAAAGTGTTGTCGGACCCTCACCTGGACCCTAAACCGTCCCCGTCCCCTAACCCTAACCCTAGCCCGAACCCTAACCCTAACACTTCCCCGAAGCCTGACCCTCACCCGTCCCCTAATCCTAAACCGTAGGCTCACACTAACACGTGCCCTCACACGCACGCTCCCCCTAAAGCGTTGTGGGACCCTCACCTGGACCCTAAACCGTCCCCGTCCCCTAACCCTAACCCTAGCCCGAACCCTAACCCTAACCCTTCCCCGAAGCCTGACCCTCACCCGTCCCTTAATCCTAACCCGTAGGCTCACACTAACCCGCGCCCTCACACGCACGCTCCCCCTAAAGCGTTGTCGGACCCTCACCTGGACCCTAAACCGTCCCCGTCCCCTAACCCTAACCCTAGCCCGAACCCTAACCCTAACCCTTCCCCGAAGCCTGACCCTCACCCGTCCCCTAATCCTAACCCGTACGCTCACACTAACCCGCGCCCTCACACGCACGCTGCCCCTAAAGCGTTGTCGGACCCTCACCTGGACCCTAAACCGTCCCCGTCCCCTAACCCTAACCCTAGCCCGAACCCTAACCCTAACCCTTCCCCGAAGCCTGACCCTCACCCGTCCCCTAATCCTAACCCGTACGCTCACACTAACCCGCGCCCTCACAGGCACGCTCCCCCTAAAGCGTTGTCGGACCCTCACCTGGACCCTAAACCGTCCCCGTCCCCTAACCCTAACCCTAACCCGAACCCTAACCCTAACCCTTCCCCGAAGCCTGACCCTCAACTGTACCCTAATCCTAACCTGTAGGCTCACACTAACCCGCGCCCTCACACGCACGCTCCCCCTAAAGCGTTGTCGGACCCTCACCTGGACCCTAAACCGTCCCCGTCCCCTAACCCTAAACCTAGTTGAACCCTAACCCTAACCCTTCCCCGAAGCCTGACCCTCACCCGTCCCCTAATCCTAACCCGTAGGCTCACACTAAGCCACGCCCTCACACGCACGCTCCCCATAAAGCGTTGTCGGACCCTCACCTGGACCCTAAACCGTCCCCGTCCCCTAACCCTAACCCTAGCCCGAACCCTAACCCTAACCCTTCCCCGAAGCCTGACCCTCACCCGTCCCCTAATCCTAACCCGTAGGCTCACACTAACCCGCGCCCTCACACGCACGCTCCCCCTAAAGCGTTGTCGGACCCTCACCTGGACCCTAAACCGTCCCCGTCCCCTAACCCTAACCCTAGCCCGAACCCTAAACCTAACCCTTCCGCGAAGCCTGACCCTCACCCGTCCCCTAATCCTAACCCGTACGCTAACACTAAGCCACGGCCTCACACGCACGCTCCCCCTAAAGCGTTGTCGAACCCTCACCTGGACCCTAAACCGTCCCCGTCCCCTAACCCTAACCCTAGCCCGAACCCTAACCCTAACCCTTCCCCGAAGCCTGACCCTCACCCGTCCCCTATTCCTAACCCGTAGGCTAACACTAACCCGCGCCCTCACACGCACGCTCCCCCTAAAGTGTTGTCGGACCCTCACCTGGACCCTAAACTGTCCCCGTCCCCTAACCCTAACCCTAGCCCGAACCCTAACCCTAACCCTTTCCCGAAGCCTGACCCTCACCCGTCCCCTAATCCTAACCCGTAGGCTCACACTAACCCGCGCCCTCACACGCACGCTCCCCCTAAAGCGTTGTCGGACCCTCACCTGGACCCTAAACCGTCCCCGTCCCCTAACCATAACCCTAGCCCGAACCCTAACCCTAACCCTTCCCCGAAGCCTGACCCTCACCCGTCCCCTAATCCTAACCCGTACGCTCACACTAACCCGCGCCCTCACAGGCACGCTCCCCCTAAAGCGTTGTCGGACCCTCACCTGGACCCTAAACCGTCCCCGTCCCCTAACCATAACCCTAGCCCGAACCCTAACCCTAACCCTTCCCCGAAGACTGACCCTCACCCATTCCCTAATCCTAACCCGTATGCTCACACTAACCCGCGCCCTCACAGGCACGCTCCCCCTAAAGCGTTGTCGGACCCTCACCTGGACCCTAAACCGTCCCCGTCCCCTAATCCTAACCCTAACCCGAACCCTAACCCTAACCCTTCCCCGAAGCCTGACTCTCAACTGTCCCCTAATCCTAACCTGTAGGCTCACACTAACCCGCGCCCTCACACGCACGCTCCCCCTAAAGCGTTGTCGGACCCTCACCTGGACACTAAACCGTCCCCGTCCCCTAACCCTAACCCTAGCCTGAACCCTAACCCTAACCCTTCCCCGAAGCCTGACTCTCACCCGTCCCCTAATCCTAACCTGTAGGCTCACACTAAGCCACGCCCTCACACGCACGCTCCCCCTAAAGCGTTGTCGGACCCTCACCTGGACCCTAAACCGTCCCCGTCCCCTAACCCTAACCCTAGCCCGAACCCTAACCCTAACCCTTCCCCGAAGCCTGACCCTCACCCGTCCCCTAATCCTAACACGTAGGCTCACACTAACCCGCGCCCTCACACGCACGCTCCCCCTAAAGCGTTGTCGGACCCTCACCTGGACCCTAAACCGTCCCCGTCCCCTAACCCTAACCCTAGCCCGAACCCTAACCCTAACCCTTCCCCGAAGCCTGACCCTCACCCGTCCCCTAATCCTAACCCGTACGCTAACACTAAGCCACGCCCTCACACGCACGCTCCCCCTAAAGCGTTGTCGGACCCTCACCTGGACCCTAAACCGTCCCCGTCCCCTAACCCTAACCCTAGCCCGAACCCTAACCCTAACCCTTCCCCGAAGCCTGACCCTCACCCGTCCCCTATTCCTAACCCGTAGGCTAACACTAACCCGCGCCCTCACACACACGCTCCCCCTAAAGTGTTTCGGACCCTCACCTGGACCCTAAACCGTCCCCGTCCCCTAACCCTAACCCTAGCCCGAACCCTAACCCTAACCCTTCCCCGAAGCCTGACACTCACCCGTCCCCTAATCCTAACCCGTAGGCTCACACTAACCCGCGCCTTCACACGCACGCTCCCCCTAAAGCGTTGTCGGACCCTCACCTGGACCCTAAACCGTCCCCGTCCCCTAACCCTAACCCTAGCCCGAACCCTAACCCTAACCCTTCCCCGAAGCCTGACCCTCACCCGTCCCCTAATCCTAACCCGTAGGCTCACACTAAGCCACGCTCTCACACGCACGCTCCCCCTAAAGCGTTCTCGGACCCTCACCTGGACCCTAAACCGTCCCCATCCCCTAACCCTAACCCTAACCCGACCCTAACCCTAACCCTTCCCCGAAGCCTGACCCTCACCCGTCCCCTAATCCTAACCCGTAGGCTCACACTAACCCACGCCCTCACACGCACGCTCCCCCTAAAGCGTTGTCGGACCCTCACCTGAACCCTAAACCGTCCCCGTCCCCTAACCCTAACCCTAGCCCGAACCCTAAACCTAACCCTTCCGCGAAGCCTGACCCTCACCCGTCCCCTAATCCTAACCCGTACGCTAACACTAAGCCACGGCCTCACACGCACGCTCCCCCTAAAGCGTTGTCGGACCCTCACCTGGACCCTAAACCGTCCCCGTCCCCTAACCCTAACCCTAGCCCGAACCCTAACCCTAACCCTTCCCCGAAGCCTGACCCTCACCCGTCCCCTATTCCTAACCCGTAGGCTAACACTAACCCGCGCCCTCACACGCACGCTCCCCCTAAAGTGTTGTCGGACCCTCACCTGGACCCTAAACCGTCCCTGTCCCCTAACCCTAACCCTAGCCCGAACCCTAACCCTAACCCTTTCCCGAAGCCTGACCCTCACCCGTCCCCTAATCCTAACCCGTAGGCTCACACTAACCCGCGCCCTCACACGCACGCTCCCCCTAAAGCGTTGTCGGACCCTCACCTGGACCCTAAACCGTCCCCGTCCCCTAACCATAACCCTAGCCCGAACCCTAACCCTAACCCTTCCCCGAAGCCTGACCCTCACCCGTCCCCTAATCCTAACCCGTAGGCTCACACTAAGCCACGCTCTCACACGCACGCTCCCCCTAAAGCGTTGTCGGACCCTCACCTGGACCCTAAACCGTCCCCGTCCCCTAACCCTAACCCTAACCCGAACCCTAACCCTAACCCTTCCCCGAAGCCTGACCCTCAACTGTCCCCTAATCCTAACCTGTAGGCTCACACTAACCCGCGCCCTCACACGCACGCTCCCCCGAAAGCGTTGTCGGACCCTCACCTGGACCCTAAACCGTCCCCGTCCCCTAACCCTAACCCTAACCCGAACCCTAACCCTAACCCTTCCCCGAAGCCTGACCCTCAACTGTCCCCTATCCTAACCTGTAGGCTCACACTAACCCGCGCCCTCACACGCACGCTCCCCCTAAAGCGTTGTCGGACCCTCACCTGGACCCTAAACCGTCCCCGTCCCCTAACCCTAACCCTAACCTGAACCCTAACCCTAACCCTTCCCCGAAGCCTGACCCTCACCCGTCCCCTAATCCTAACCCGTAGGCTCACACTAAGCCACGCCCTCACACGCACGCTCCCCCTAAAGCGTTGTCGGACCCTCACCTGGACCCTAAACCGTCCCCGTCCCCTAACCCTAACCCTAGCCCGAACCCTAACCCTAACCCTTGCCCGAAGCCTGACCCTTACCCGTCCCCTAATCCTAACCCGTAGGCTCACACTAACCCGCGCCCTCACACGCACGCTCCCCCTAAAGCGTAGTCGGACCCTCACCTGGACCCTAAACCGTCCCCGTCCCCTAACCCTAACCCTAGCCCGAACCCTAACCCTAACCCTTCCCCGAAGCCTGACCCTCACCCGTCCACTAATCCTAACCCGTACGCTAAAACTAAGCCACGCCCTCACACGCACGCTCCCCCTAAAGCGTTGTCGGACCCTCACCTGGACCCTAAACCGTCCCCGTCCCCTAACCCTAACCCTAGCCCGAACCCTAACCCTAACGCTTCCACGAAGCCTGACCCTCACCCGTCCCCTATTCCTAACCCGCAGGCTAACACTAACCCGCGCCCTCACACGCACGCTCCCCCTAAAGTGTTGTCGGACCCTCACCTGGACCCTAAACCGTCCCCGTCCCCTAACCCTAACCCTAGCCCGAACCCTAACCCTAACCCTTCCCCGAAGCCTGACCCTCACCCGTCCCCTAATCCTAACACGTACGCTCACACTAACCCGCGCCCTCACACGCACGCTCCCCCTAAAGTGTTGTCGGACCCTCACCTGGACCCTAAACCGTCCCCGTCCCCTAACCCTAACCCTAGCCCGAACCCTAACCCTAACTCTTCCCCGAAGCCTGACCCTCACCCGTCCCCTAATCCTAACCCGTACGCTAACACTAACCCGCGCCCTCACACGCACGCTCCCCCTAAAGCGTTGTCGGACCCTCACCTGGACCCTAAACCGTCCCCGTCCCCTAACCCTAACCCTAGCCCGAACCCTAACCCTAACCCTTCCCCAAAGCCTGACACTCACCCGTCCCCTAATCCTAACCCGTAGGCTCACACTAACACGCGCCCTCACACGCATGCTCCCCCTAAAGCGTTGTCGGACCCTCACCTCGACCCTAAACCGTCCCCGTCCCCTAAACCTAACCCTAGCCCGAACCTTAACCCTAACCCTTCCCCGAAGCCTGACGCTCACCCGTCCCCTAATCCTAATCTGTACGCTAACACTAACCCGCGCCCTCACACGCACGCTCCCCCTAAAGCGTTGTCGGACCCTCACCTGGACCCTAAACCGTCCCCGTCCCCTAACCCTAACCCTAGCCTGAACCCTAACCCTAACCCTTCCCCGAAGCCTGACCCTTACCCGTCCCCTAATCCTAACCCGTAGGCTCACACTAAGCCACGCCCTCACACGCACGCTCCCCCTAAAGCGTTGTCGGACCCTCACCTGGACCCTAAACCGTCCCCGTCCCCTAACCCTAACCCTAGCCTGAACCCTAACCCTAACCCTTCCCCGAAGCCTGACCCTCACCCGTCCCGTAATCCTAACCCGTAGGCTCACACTAACCTGCGCCCTCACACGCACGCTCCCCCTAAAGCGTTGTCGGACCCTCACCTGGACACTAAACCGTCCCCGTCCCCTAACCCTAACCCTAGCCTGAACCCTAACCCTAACCCTTCCCCGAAGCCTGACTCTCACCCGTCCCCTAATCCTAACCTGTAGGCTCACACTAAGCCACGCCCTCACACGCACGCTCCCCCTAAAGCGTTGTCGGACCCTCACCTGGACCCTAAACCGTCCCCGTCCCCTAACCCTAACCCTAGCCCGAACCCTAACCCTAACCCTTCCCCGAAGCCTGACCCTCACCCGTCCCCTAATCCTAACACGTAGGCTCACACTAACCCGCGCCCTCACACGCACGCTCCCCCTAAAGCGTTGTCGGACCCTCACCTGGACCCTAAACCGTCCCCGTCCCCTAACCCTAACCCTAGCCCGAACCCTAACCCTAACCCTTCCCCGAAGCCTGACCCTCACCCGTCCCCTAATCCTAACCCGTACGCTAACACTAAGCCACGCCCTCACACGCACGCTCCCCCTAAAGCGTTGTCGGACCCTCACCTGGACCCTAAACCGTCCCCGTCCCCTAACCCTAACCCTAGCCCGAACCCTAACCCTAACCCTTCCCCGAAGCCTGACCCTCACCCGTCCCCTATTCCTAACCCGTAGGCTAACACTAACCCGCGCCCTCACACACACGCTCCCCCTAAAGTGTTTCGGACCCTCACCTGGACCCTAAACCGTCCCCGTCCCCTAACCCTAACCCTAGCCCGAACCCTAACCCTAACCCTTCCCCGAAGCCTGACACTCACCCGTCCCCTAATCCTAACCCGTAGGCTCACACTAACCCGCGCCTTCACACGCACGCTCCCCCTAAAGCGTTGTCGGACCCTCACCTGGACCCTAAACCGTCCCCGTCCCCTAACCCTAACCCTAGCCCGAACCCTAACCCTAACCCTTCCCCGAAGCCTGACCCTCACCCGTCCCCTAATCCTAACCCGTAGGCTCACACTAAGCCACGCTCTCACACGCACGCTCCCCCTAAAGCGTTCTCGGACCCTCACCTGGACCCTAAACCGTCCCCATCCCCTAACCCTAACCCTAACCCGACCCTAACCCTAACCCTTCCCCGAAGCCTGACCCTCACCCGTCCCCTAATCCTAACCCGTAGGCTCACACTAACCCACGCCCTCACACGCACGCTCCCCCTAAAGCGTTGTCGGACCCTCACCTGGACCCTAAACCGTCCCCGTCCCCTAACCCTAACCCTAGCCCGAACCCTAAACCTAACCCTTCCGCGAAGCCTGACCCTCACCCGTCCCCTAATCCTAACCCGTACGCTAACACTAAGCCACGGCCTCACACGCACGCTCCCCCTAAAGCGTTGTCGGACCCTCACCTGGACCCTAAACCGTCCCCGTCCCCTAACCCTAACCCTAGCCCGAACCCTAACCCTAACCCTTCCCCGAAGCCTGACCCTCACCCGTCCCCTATTCCTAACCCGTAGGCTAACACTAACCCGCGCCCTCACACGCACGCTCCCCCTAAAGTGTTGTCGGACCCTCACCTGGACCCTAAACCGTCCCTGTCCCCTAACCCTAACCCTAGCCCGAACCCTAACCCTAACCCTTTCCCGAAGCCTGACCCTCACCCGTCCCCCAATCCTAACCCGTAGGCTCACACTAACCCGCGCCCTCACACGCACGCTCCCCCTAAAGCGTTGTCGGACCCTCACCTGGACCCTAAACCGTCCCCGTCCCCTAACCATAACCCTAGCCCGAACCCTAACCCTAACCCTTCCCCGAAGCCTGACCCTCACCCGTCCCCTAATCCTAACCCGTAGGCTCACACTAAGCCACGCTCTCACACGCACGCTCCCCCTAAAGCGTTGTCGGACCCTCACCTGGACCCTAAACCGTCCCCGTCCCCTAACCCTAACCCTAACCCGAACCCTAACCCTAACCCTTCCCCGAAGCCTGACCCTCAACTGTCCCCTAATCCTAACCTGTAGGCTCACACTAACCCGCGCCCTCACACGCACGCTCCCCCGAAAGCGTTGTCGGACCCTCACCTGGACCCTAAACCGTCCCCGTCCCCTAACCCTAACCCTAACCCGAACCCTAACCCTAACCCTTCCCCGAAGCCTGACCCTCAACTGTCCCCTATCCTAACCTGTAGGCTCACACTAACCCGCGCCCTCACACGCACGCTCCCCCTAAAGCGTTGTCGGACCCTCACCTGGACCCTAAACCGTCCCCGTCCCCTAACCCTAACCCTAACCTGAACCCTAACCCTAACCCTTCCCCGAAGCCTGACCCTCACCCGTCCCCTAATCCTAACCCGTAGGCTCACACTAAGCCACGCCCTCACACGCACGCTCCCCCTAAAGCGTTGTCGGACCCTCACCTGGACCCTAAACCGTCCCCGTCCCCTAACCCTAACCCTAGCCCGAACCCTAACCCTAACCCTTGCCCGAAGCCTGACCCTTACCCGTCCCCTAATCCTAACCCGTAGGCTCACACTAACCCGCGCCCTCACACGCACGCTCCCCCTAAAGCGTAGTCGGACCCTCACCTGGACCCTAAACCGTCCCCGTCCCCTAACCCTAACCCTAGCCCGAACCCTAACCCTAACCCTTCCCCGAAGCCTGACCCTCACCCGTCCCCTAATCCTAACCCGTACGCTAAAACTAAGCCACGCCCTCACACGCACGCTCCCCCTAAAGCGTTGTCGGACCCTCACCTGGACCCTAAACCGTCCCCGTCCCCTAACCCTAACCCTAGCCCGAACCCTAACCCTAACGCTTCCACGAAGCCTGACCCTCACCCGTCACCTATTCCTAACCCGCAGGCTAACACTAACCCGCGCCCTCACACGCACGCTCCCCCTAAAGTGTTGTCGGACCCTCACCTGGACCCTAAACCGTCCCCGTCCCCTAACCCTAACCCTAGCCCGAACCCTAACCCTAACCCTTCCCCGAAGCCTGACCCTCACCCGTCCCCTAATCCTAACACGTACGCTCACACTAACCCGCGCCCTCACACGCACGCTCCCCCTAAAGTGTTGTCGGACCCTCACCTGGACCCTAAACCGTCCCCGTCCCCTAACCCTAACCCTAGCCCGAACCCTAACCCTAACTCTTCCCCGAAGCCTGACCCTCACCCGTCCCCTAATCCTAACCCGTACGCTAACACTAACCCGCGCCCTCACACGCACGCTCCCCCTAAAGCGTTGTCGGACCCTCACCTGGACCCTAAACCGTCCCCGTCCCCTAACCCTAACCCTAGCCCGAACCCTAACCCTAACCCTTCCCCAAAGCCTGACACTCACCCGTCCCCTAATCCTAACCCGTAGGCTCACACTAACACGCGCCCTCACACGCATGCTCCCCCTAAAGCGTTGTCGGACCCTCACCTCGACCCTAAACCGTCCCCGTCCCCTAAACCTAACCCTAGCCCGAACCTTAACCCTAACCCTTCCCCGAAGCCTGACGCTCACCCGTCCCCTAATCCTAATCTGTACGCTAACACTAACCCGCGCCCTCACACGCACGCTCCCCCTAAAGCGTTGTCGGACCCTCACCTGGACCCTAAACCGTCCCCGTCCCCTAACCCTAACCCTAGCCTGAACCCTAACCCTAACCCTTCCCCGAAGCCTGACCCTTACCCGTCCCCTAATCCTAACCCGTAGGCTCACACTAAGCCACGCCCTCACACGCACGCTCCCCCTAAAGCGTTGTCGGACCCTCACCTGGACCCTAAACCGTCCCCGTCCCCTAAGCCTAACCCTAGCCTGAACCCTAACCCTAACCCTTCCCCGAAGCCTGACCCTCACCCGTCCCGTAATCCTAACCCGTAGGCTCACACTAACCTGCGCCCTCACACGCACGCTCCCCCTAAAGCGTTGTCGGACCCTCACCTGGACCCTAAACCGTCCCCGTCCCCTAACCCTAACCCTAGCCCGAACCCTAACCCTAACCCTTCCCCGAAGCCTGACCCTCACCCGTCCCCTAATCCTAACCCGTACGCTAACACTAAGCCACGCCCTCACACGCACGCTCCCCCTAAAGCGTTGTCGGACCCTCACCTGGACCCTAAACCGTCCCCGTCCCCTAACCCTAACCCTAGCCCGAACCCTAACCCTAACCCTTCCCCGAAGCCTGACCCTCACCCGTCCCCTATTCCTAACCCGTAGGCTAACACTCACCCACGCCCTCACACGCACGCTCCCCCTAAAGTGTTGTCGGACCCTCACCTGGACCCTAAACCGTCCCCGTCCCCTAACCCTAACCCTAGCCCGAACCCTAAACCTAACCCTTTCCCGAAGCCTGACCCTCACCCGTCCCCTAATCCTAACCCGTCCGCTCACACTAACCCGCGCCCTCACACGCACGCTCCCCCTAAAGCGTTGTCGGACCCTCACCTGGACCCTAAACCGTCCCCGTCCCCTAACCCTAACCCTAGCCCGAACCCTAACCCTAACCCTTCCCCGAAGCCTGACCCTCACCCGTCCCCTAATCCTAACCCGTAGGCTAACACTAACCCGCGCCCTCACACGCACGCTCCCCCTAAAGCGTTGTCGGACCCTCACCTGGACCCTAAACCGTCCCCGTCCCCTAACCCTAACCCTAGCCTGAACCCTAACCCTAACCCTTCCCCGAAGCCTGACCCTCACCCGTGCCCTAATCCTAACCCGTAGGCTCACACTAAGCCACGCCCTCACATGCACGCTCCCCCTAAAGCGTTGTCGGACCCTCAACTGGACCCTAAACCGTCCCCGTCCGCTAACCCTAACCCTAGCCCGAACCTTAACCCTAACCCTTCCCCGAAGCCTGACCCTCACCCGTCCCCTATTCCTAACCTGTACGCTAACACTAACCCGCGCCCTCACACGCACGCTCCCCCTAAAGCGTTGTCGGACCCTCACCTGGACCCTAAACCGTCCCCGTCCCCTAACCCTAACCCTAACCCGAACCCTAACCCTAACCCTACCGCGAAGCCTGACCCTCACCCGTCCCCTAATCCTAACCCCTACGCTAACGCTAACCCGCGCCCTCACACGCACGCTCCCCCTAAAGCGTTGTCGGACCCTCACCTGGACCCTAAACCGTCCCCGTCCCCTAACCCTAACCCTAGCCTGAACCCTAACCCTAACCCTTCGGCGAAGCCTGACCCTCACCCGTCCCCTAATCCTAACCCGTAGGCTCACACTAAGCCACGCCCTCACACGCACGCTCCCCCTAAAGCGTTGTCAGACCCTCACCTGGACCCTAAACCGTCCCCGTCCCCTAACCCTAACCCTAGCCCGAACCCTAACCCTAACCCTTTCCCGAAGCCTGACCCTCACCCGTCCCCTAATCCTAACCCGTCCGCTCACACTAACCCGCGCCCTCACACGCACGCTCCCCCTAAAGCGTTGTCGGACCCTCACCTGGACCCTAAACCGTCCCCGTCCCCTAACCCTAACCCTAGCCCGAACCCTAACCCTAACCCTTCCCCGAAGCCTGACCCTCACCCGTCCCCTAATCCTAACCCGTAGGCTCACACTAACCCGCGCCCTCACACGCACGCTCCCCCTAAAGCGTTGTCGGACCCTCACCTGGACCCTAAACCGTCCCCGTCCCCTAACCCTAACCCTAGCCTGAACCCTAACCCTAACCCTTCCCCGAAGCCTGACCCTCACCCGTCCCCTAATCCTAACCCGTAGGCTCACACTAAGCCACGCCCTCACACGCACGCTCCCCCTAAAGCGTTGTCGGACCCTCACCTGGACCCTAAACCGTCCCCGTCCCCTAACCCTAACCCTAACCTGAACCCTAACCCTAACCCTTCCCCGAAGCCTGACCCTCACCCGTCCCCTAATCCTAACCCGTAGGCTCACACTAAGCCACGCCCTCACACGCACGCTCCCCCTAAAGCGTTGTCGGACCCTCACCTGGACCCTAAACCGTCCCCGTCCCCTAACCCTAACCCTAGCCCGAACCCTAACCCTAACCCTTGCCCGAAGCCTGACCCTTACCCGTCCCCTAATCCTAACCCGTAGGCTCACACTAACCCGCGCCCTCACACGCACGCTCCCCCTAAAGCGTAGTCGGACCCTCACCTGGACCCTAAACCGTCCCCGTCCCCTAACCCTAACCCTAGCCCGAACCCTAACCCTAACCCTTCCCCGAAGCCTGACCCTCACCCGTGCCCTAATCCTAACCCGTAGGCTCACACTAAGCCACGCCCTCACATGCACGCTCCCCCTAAAGCGTTGTCGGACCCTCAACTGGACCCTAAACCGTCCCCGTCCGCTAACCCTAACCCTAGCCCGAACCTTAACCCTAACCCTTCCCCGAAGCCTGACCCTCACCCGTCCCCTATTCCTAACCTGTACGCTAACACTAACCCGCGCCCTCACACGCACGCTCCCCCTAAAGCGTTGTCGGACCCTCACCTGGACCCTAAACCGTCCCCGTCCCCTAACCCTAACCCTAACCCGAACCCTAACCCTAACCCTACCGCGAAGCCTGACCCTCACCCGTCCCCTAATCCTAACCCCTACGCTAACGCTAACCCGCGCCCTCACACGCACGCTCCCCCTAAAGCGTTGTCGGACCCTCACCTGGACCCTAAACCGTCCCCGTCCCCTAACCCTAACCCTAGCCTGAACCCTAACCCTAACCCTTCGGCGAAGCCTGACCCTCACCCGTCCCCTAATCCTAACCCGTAGGCTCACACTAAGCCACGCCCTCACACGCACGCTCCCCCTAAAGCGTTGTCAGACCCTCACCTGGACCCTAAACCGTCCCCGTCCCCTAACCCTAACCCTAGCCCGAACCCTAACCCTAACCCTTTCCCGAAGCCTGACCCTCACCCGTCCCCTAATCCTAACCCGTCCGCTCACACTAACCCGCGCCCTCACACGCACGCTCCCCCTAAAGCGTTGTCGGACCCTCACCTGGACCCTAAACCGTCCCCGTCCCCTAACCCTAACCCTAGCCCGAACCCTAACCCTAACCCTTCCCCGAAGCCTGACCCTCACCCGTCCCCTAATCCTAACCCGTAGGCTAACACTAACCCGCGCCCTCACACGCACGCTCCCCCTAAAGCGTTGTCGGACCCTCACCTGGACCCTAAACCGTCCCCGTCCCCTAACCCTAACCCTAGCCTGAACCCTAACCCTAACCCTTCCCCGAAGCCTGACCCTCACCCGTGCCCTAATCCTAACCCGTAGGCTCACACTAAGCCACGCCCTCACACGCACGCTCCCCCTAAAGCGTTGTCAGACCCTCACCTGGACCCTAAACCGTCCCCGTCCCCTAACCCTAACCCTAGCCCGAACCCTAACCCTAACCCTTTCCCGAAGCCTGACCCTCACCCGTCCCCTAATCCTAACCCGTCCGCTCACACTAACCCGCGCCCTCACACGCACGCTCCCCCTAAAGCGTTGTCGGACCCTCACCTGGACCCTAAACCGTCCCCGTCCCCTAACCCTAACCCTAGCCCGAACCCTAACCCTAACCCTTCCCCGAAGCCTGACCCTCACCCGTCCCCTAATCCTAACCCGTAGGCTAACACTAACCCGCGCCCTCACACGCACGCTCCCCCTAAAGCGTTGTCGGACCCTCACCTGGACCCTAAACCGTCCCCGTCCCCTAACCCTAACCCTAGCCTGAACCCTAACCCTAACCCTTCCCCGAAGCCTGACCCTCACCCGTGCCCTAATCCTAACCCGTAGGCTCACACTAAGCCACGCCCTCACATGCACGCTCCCCCTAAAGCGTTGTCGGACCCTCAACTGGACCCTAAACCGTCCCCGTCCGCTAACCCTAACCCTAGCCCGAACCTTAACCCTAACCCTTCCCCGAAGCCTGACCCTCACCCGTCCCCTATTCCTAACCTGTACGCTAACACTAACCCGCGCCCTCACACGCACGCTCCCCCTAAAGCGTTGTCGGACCCTCACCTGGACCCTAAACCGTCCCCGTCCCCTAACCCTAACCCTAACCCGAACCCTAACCCTAACCCTACCGCGAAGCCTGACCCTCACCCGTCCCCTAATCCTAACCCCTACGCTAACGCTAACCCGCGCCCTCACACGCACGCTCCCCCTAAAGCGTTGTCGGACCCTCACCTGGACCCTAAACCGTCCCCGTCCCCTAACCCTAACCCTAGCCTGAACCCTAACCCTAACCCTTCGGCGAAGCCTGACCCTCACCCGTCCCCTAATCCTAACCCGTAGGCTCACACTAAGCCACGCCCTCACACGCACGCTCCCCCTAAAGCGTTGTCAGACCCTCACCTGGACCCTAAACCGTCCCCGTCCCCTAACCCTAACCCTAGCCCGAACCCTAACCCTAACCCTTTCCCGAAGCCTGACCCTCACCCGTCCCCTAATCCTAACCCGTCCGCTCACACTAACCCGCGCCCTCACACGCACGCTCCCCCTAAAGCGTTGTCGGACCCTCACCTGGACCCTAAACCGTCCCCGTCCCCTAACCCTAACCCTAGCCCGAACCCTAACCCTAACCCTTCCCCAAAGCCTGACACTCACCCGTCCCCTAATCCTAACCCGTAGGCTCACACTAACACGCGCCCTCACACGCATGCTCCCCCTAAAGCGTTGTCGGACCCTCACCTCGACCCTAAACCGTCCCCGTCCCCTAAACCTAACCCTAGCCCGAACCTTAACCCTAACCCTTCCCCGAAGCCTGACGCTCACCCGTCCCCTAATCCTAATCTGTACGCTAACACTAACCCGCGCCCTCACACGCACGCTCCCCCTAAAGCGTTGTCGGACCCTCACCTGGACCCTAAACCGTCCCCGTCCCCTAACCCTAACCCTAGCCTGAACCCTAACCCTAACCCTTCCCCGAAGCCTGACCCTTACCCGTCCCCTAATCCTAACCCGTAGGCTCACACTAAGCCACGCCCTCACACGCACGCTCCCCCTAAAGCGTTGTCGGACCCTCACCTGGACCCTAAACCGTCCCCGTCCCCTAAGCCTAACCCTAGCCTGAACCCTAACCCTAACCCTTCCCCGAAGCCTGACCCTCACCCGTCCCGTAATCCTAACCCGTAGGCTCACACTAACCTGCGCCCTCACACGCACGCTCCCCCTAAAGCGTTGTCGGACCCTCACCTGGACCCTAAACCGTCCCCGTCCCCTAACCCTAACCCTAGCCCGAACCCTAACCCTAACCCTTCCCCGAAGCCTGACCCTCACCCGTCCCCTAATCCTAACCCGTACGCTAACACTAAGCCACGCCCTCACACGCACGCTCCCCCTAAAGCGTTGTCGGACCCTCACCTGGACCCTAAACCGTCCCCGTCCCCTAACCCTAACCCTAGCCCGAACCCTAACCCTAACCCTTCCCCGAAGCCTGACCCTCACCCGTCCCCTATTCCTAACCCGTAGGCTAACACTCACCCACGCCCTCACACGCACGCTCCCCCTAAAGTGTTGTCGGACCCTCACCTGGACCCTAAACCGTCCCCGTCCCCTAACCCTAACCCTAGCCCGAACCCTAAACCTAACCCTTTCCCGAAGCCTGACCCTCACCCGTCCCCTAATCCTAACCCGTCCGCTCACACTAACCCGCGCCCTCACACGCACGCTCCCCCTAAAGCGTTGTCGGACCCTCACCTGGACCCTAAACCGTCCCCGTCCCCTAACCCTAACCCTAGCCCGAACCCTAACCCTAACCCTTCCCCGAAGCCTGACCCTCACCCGTCCCCTAATCCTAACCCGTAGGCTAACACTAACCCGCGCCCTCACACGCACGCTCCCCCTAAAGCGTTGTCGGACCCTCACCTGGACCCTAAACCGTCCCCGTCCCCTAACCCTAACCCTAGCCTGAACCCTAACCCTAACCCTTCCCCGAAGCCTGACCCTCACCCGTGCCCTAATCCTAACCCGTAGGCTCACACTAAGCCACGCCCTCACATGCACGCTCCCCCTAAAGCGTTGTCGGACCCTCAACTGGACCCTAAACCGTCCCCGTCCGCTAACCCTAACCCTAGCCCGAACCTTAACCCTAACCCTTCCCCGAAGCCTGACCCTCACCCGTCCCCTATTCCTAACCTGTACGCTAACACTAACCCGCGCCCTCACACGCACGCTCCCCCTAAAGCGTTGTCGGACCCTCACCTGGACCCTAAACCGTCCCCGTCCCCTAACCCTAACCCTAACCCGAACCCTAACCCTAACCCTACCGCGAAGCCTGACCCTCACCCGTCCCCTAATCCTAACCCCTACGCTAACGCTAACCCGCGCCCTCACACGCACGCTCCCCCTAAAGCGTTGTCGGACCCTCACCTGGACCCTAAACCGTCCCCGTCCCCTAACCCTAACCCTAGCCTGAACCCTAACCCTAACCCTTCGGCGAAGCCTGACCCTCACCCGTCCCCTAATCCTAACCCGTAGGCTCACACTAAGCCACGCCCTCACACGCACGCTCCCCCTAAAGCGTTGTCAGACCCTCACCTGGACCCTAAACCGTCCCCGTCCCCTAACCCTAACCCTAGCCCGAACCCTAACCCTAACCCTTTCCCGAAGCCTGACCCTCACCCGTCCCCTAATCCTAACCCGTCCGCTCACACTAACCCGCGCCCTCACACGCACGCTCCCCCTAAAGCGTTGTCGGACCCTCACCTGGACCCTAAACCGTCCCCGTCCCCTAACCCTAACCCTAGCCCGAACCCTAACCCTAACCCTTCCCCGAAGCCTGACCCTCACCCGTCCCCTAATCCTAACCCGTAGGCTCACACTAACCCGCGCCCTCACACGCACGCTCCCCCTAAAGCGTTGTCGGACCCTCACCTGGACCCTAAACCGTCCCCGTCCCCTAACCCTAACCCTAGCCTGAACCCTAACCCTAACCCTTCCCCGAAGCCTGACCCTCACCCGTCCCCTAATCCTAACCCGTAGGCTCACACTAAGCCACGCCCTCACACGCACGCTCCCCCTAAAGCGTTGTCGGACCCTCACCTGGACCCTAAACCGTCCCCGTCCCCTAACCCTAACCCTAACCTGAACCCTAACCCTAACCCTTCCCCGAAGCCTGACCCTCACCCGTCCCCTAATCCTAACCCGTAGGCTCACACTAAGCCACGCCCTCACACGCACGCTCCCCCTAAAGCGTTGTCGGACCCTCACCTGGACCCTAAACCGTCCCCGTCCCCTAACCCTAACCCTAGCCCGAACCCTAACCCTAACCCTTGCCCGAAGCCTGACCCTTACCCGTCCCCTAATCCTAACCCGTAGGCTCACACTAACCCGCGCCCTCACACGCACGCTCCCCCTAAAGCGTAGTCGGACCCTCACCTGGACCCTAAACCGTCCCCGTCCCCTAACCCTAACCCTAGCCCGAACCCTAACCCTAACCCTTCCCCGAAGCCTGACCCTCACCCGTGCCCTAATCCTAACCCGTAGGCTCACACTAAGCCACGCCCTCACATGCACGCTCCCCCTAAAGCGTTGTCGGACCCTCAACTGGACCCTAAACCGTCCCCGTCCGCTAACCCTAACCCTAGCCCGAACCTTAACCCTAACCCTTCCCCGAAGCCTGACCCTCACCCGTCCCCTATTCCTAACCTGTACGCTAACACTAACCCGCGCCCTCACACGCACGCTCCCCCTAAAGCGTTGTCGGACCCTCACCTGGACCCTAAACCGTCCCCGTCCCCTAACCCTAACCCTAACCCGAACCCTAACCCTAACCCTACCGCGAAGCCTGACCCTCACCCGTCCCCTAATCCTAACCCCTACGCTAACGCTAACCCGCGCCCTCACACGCACGCTCCCCCTAAAGCGTTGTCGGACCCTCACCTGGACCCTAAACCGTCCCCGTCCCCTAACCCTAACCCTAGCCTGAACCCTAACCCTAACCCTTCGGCGAAGCCTGACCCTCACCCGTCCCCTAATCCTAACCCGTAGGCTCACACTAAGCCACGCCCTCACACGCACGCTCCCCCTAAAGCGTTGTCAGACCCTCACCTGGACCCTAAACCGTCCCCGTCCCCTAACCCTAACCCTAGCCCGAACCCTAACCCTAACCCTTTCCCGAAGCCTGACCCTCACCCGTCCCCTAATCCTAACCCGTCCGCTCACACTAACCCGCGCCCTCACACGCACGCTCCCCCTAAAGCGTTGTCGGACCCTCACCTGGACCCTAAACCGTCCCCGTCCCCTAACCCTAACCCTAGCCCGAACCCTAACCCTAACCCTTCCCCGAAGCCTGACCCTCACCCGTCCCCTAATCCTAACCCGTAGGCTAACACTAACCCGCGCCCTCACACGCACGCTCCCCCTAAAGCGTTGTCGGACCCTCACCTGGACCCTAAACCGTCCCCGTCCCCTAACCCTAACCCTAGCCTGAACCCTAACCCTAACCCTTCCCCGAAGCCTGACCCTCACCCGTCCCCTAATCCTAACCCGTAGGCTCACACTAAGCCACGCCCTCACACGCACGCTCCCCCTAAAGCGTTGTCGGACCCTCACCTGGACCCTAAACCGTCCCCGTCCCCTAAACCTAACCCTAGCCCGAACCCTAACCCTAACCCTTCCCCGAAGCCTGACCCTCACCCGTCCCCTAATCCTAACCCGTAGGCTCACACTAACCCGCGCCCTCACACGCACGCTCCCCCTAAAGCGTTGTCGGACCCTCACCTTGACCCTAAACTGTCCCCGTCCCCTAACCCTAACCCTAGCCCGAACCCTAACCCTAACCCTTCCCCGAAGCCTGACCCTCACCCGTCCCCTAATCCTAACCCGTACTCTCACACTAACCAGCGCCCTCACACGCACGCTCCCCTTAAAGCGTTGTCGGACCCTCACCTGGACCCTAAACCGTCCCCGTCCCCTAACCCTAACCCTAGCCCGAACCCTAACCCTAACTCTTCCCCGAAGCCTGACCCTCACCCGTCCCTTAATCCTAACCCGTACGCTAACACTAACCCGCGCCCTCACACGCACGCTCCCCCTAAAGCGTTGTCGGACACTCACCTGGACCCTAAACCGTCCCCGTCCCCTAACCCTAACCCTAGCCCGAACCATAACCCTAACCCTTCCCCAAAGCCTGACCCTCACCCGTCCCATAATCCTAACCCGTAGTCTCACACTAACACGCGCCCTCACACGCACGATCCCCCTAAAGCGTTGTCGGACCCTCACCTGGACCCTAAACCGTCCCCGTCCCCTAACCCTAACCCTAGCCCGAACCTTAACCCTAACCCTTCCCCGAAGCCTGACCCTCACCCGTCCCCTATTCCTAACCTGTACGCTAACACTAACCCGCGCCCTCACACGCACGCTCCCCCTAAAGCGTTGTCGGACCCTCACCTGGACCCTAAACCGTCCCCGTCCCCTAACCGTAACCCTAACCCGAACCCTATCCCTAAACCTTCCCCGAAGCCTGACCCTCACCGATCCCCTAATCCTAACCCGTACGCTAACGCTAACCCACGCCCTCACACGCACGCTCCCCCTAAAGCGTTGTCGGACCCTCACCTGGACCCTAAACCGTCCCCGTCCCCTAACCCTAACCCTAGCCCGAACCCTAACCCTAACCCTTCCCCGAAGCCTGACCCTCACCCGTCCCCTAATCCTAACCCGTACGCTCACAGTAACCCGCGCCCTCACACGCACGCTCCCCCTAAAGCGTTGTCGGACCCTCACCTGGAACCTAAACCGTCCCCGTCCCCTAACCCTAACCCTAGCCCGAACCTTAACCCTAACCCTTCCCCGAAGCCTGACCCTCACCCGTCCCCTATTCCTAACCTGTACGCTCACACTAACCCACGCCCTCACACGCACGCTCCCCCTAAAGCGTTGTCGGACCCTCACCTGGACCCTAAACCGTCCCCGTCCCCTAACCCTAACCCTAACCCGAACCCTAACCCTAACACTGCCCGGAAGCCTGACCCTCACCCGTCCCCTAATCCTAACCCGTACGCTCACGGTAACCCGCGCCCTCACACGCACGCTCCCCCTAAAGCATTGGCGGACCCTTACCTGGACCCTAAACCGTCCCCGTCCCCTAACCCTAACCCTAGCCCGAACCCTAACCCTAACCCTTCCCCGAAGCCTGACCCTCACCCGTCCCCTAATCCTAACCAGTACGCTAACACTAACCCGTGCCCTCACACGCACTCTCCCCCTAAAGCGTTGTCGGACCCTCACCTGGACCCTAAACCGTCCCCGTCCCCTAACCCTAACCCTAGCCCGAACCCTAACCCTAACCCTTCCCCGAAGCCTGACCCTCACCCGTCCCCTAATCCTAACACGTAGGCTAACACTAACCCGCGCCCTCACACGCACGCTCCCCCTAAAGCGTTGTCGGACCCTCACCTGGACCCTAAACCGTCCCCGTCCCCTAACCCTAACCCTAGCCCGAACCCTAAGCCTAACCCTTCCCCGAAGCCTGACCCTCACCCGTCCCCTAATCCTAACCCGTACGCTCACACTAACCAGCGCCCTCACACGCACGCTCCCCCTAAAGCGTTGTCGGACCCTCACCTGGACCCTAAACCGTCCCCGTCCCCTAACCCTAACCCTAGCCCGAACCCTAACCCTAACTCTTCCCCGAAGCCTGACCCTCACCCGTCCATTAATCCTAACCCGTACGCTAACACTAACCCGCGCCCTCACACGCACGCTCCCCCTAAAGCGTTGTCGGACACTCACCTGGACCCTAAACCGTCCCCATCCCCTAACCCTAACCCTAGCCCGAACCATAACCCTAACCCTTCCCCAAAGCCTGACCCTCACCCGTCCCCTAATCCTAACCCGTAGTCTCACACTAACACGCGCCCTCACACGCACGATCCCCCTAAAGCGTTGTCGGACCCTCACCTGGACCCTAAACCGTCCCCGTCCCCTAACCCTAACCCTAGCCCGAACCCTAACCCTAACCCTTCCCCGAAGCCTGACCCTCAGCCGTCCCCTAATCCTAACCCGTACGCTCACACTAACCCGCGCCCTCACACGCACGCTCCCCCTAAAGCGTTGTCGGACCCTCACCTGGACCCTAAACCGTCCCCGTCCCCTAACCCTAACCCTAGCCCCAACCCTAACCCTAACCCTTCCCCGAAGCCTGACCCTCACCCGTCCCCTAATCCTAACACGTAGGCTAACACTAACCCGCGCCCTCACACGCACGCTCCCCCTAAAGCGTTGTCGGACCCTCACCTGGACCCTAAACCGTCCCCGTCCCCTAACCCTAACCCTAGCCCGAACCCTAACCCTAACCCTTCCCCGAAGCCTGACCCTCACCCGTCCCCTAATCCTAACCCGTACGCTCACACTAACCAGCGCCCTCACACGCACGCTCCCCCTAAAGCGTTGTCGGACCCTCACCTGGACCCTAAACCGTCTCCGTCCCCTAAACCTAACCCTAGTCCGAACCTTAACCCTAACACTTCCCCGAAGCCTGACCCTCAGCCGTCCCCTAATCCAAACCCGTACGCTAACACTAACCCGCGCCCTCACACGCACGCTCCCCCTAAAGCATTGTCGGACCCTCACCTGGACCCTAAACCATCCCCGTCCCCTAACCCTAACCCTAGCCCGAACCCTAACCCTAACACTTCCCCGAAGCCTGACCCTCACCCGTCCCCTAATCCTAACCCGTAGGCTCACTCTAACCCGCGCCCTCACACGCACGCTCCCCCTAAAGCGTTGTCGGACCCTCACCTGGACCCTAAACCGTCCCCGTCCCCTAACCCTAACCCTAGCCCGAACCCTAACCCTAAGCCTTCCCCGAAGCCTGACACTCACCCGTCCCCTAATCCTAACCCGTAGGCTCACACTAACCCGCGCCCTCACACGCACGCTCCCCCTAAAGCGTTGTCGGACCCTCACCTGGACCCTAAACCGTCCCCGTCCCCTAACCCTAACCCTAGCCCGAACCCTAACCCTAAGCCTTCCCCGAAGCCTGACACTCACCCGTCCCCTAATCCTAACCCGTAGGCTCACACTAACCCGCGCCCTCACACGCACGCTCCCCCTAAAGCGTTGTCGGACCCTCACCTGGACCCTAAACCGTCCCCGTCCCCTAACCCTAACCCTAGCCCGAACCCTAACCCTAACCCTTCGGCGAAGCCTGACCCTCACCCGTCCCCTAATCCTAAACCGTACGCTAACACTAACCCGCGCCCTCACACGCACGCTCCCCCTAAAGCGTTGTCGGACCCTCACCTGGACCCTAAACCATCCCCGTCCCCTAACCCTAACCCTAGCCCGAACCCTAACCCTAACCCTTCCCCGAAGCCTGACCCTCACCCGTCCCCTAATCCTAACCCGTAGGCTCACTCTAACCCGCGCCCTCACACGCACGCTCCCCCTAAAGCGTTGTCGGACCCTCACCTGGACCCTAAACCGTCCCCATTCCCTAACCCTAACCCTAGCCCGAACCCTAACCCTAACCCTTCCCCGAAGCCTGACCCTCACCCGTCCCCTAATCCTAACCCGTAGGCTCACACTAACCCGCGCCCTCACACGCACGCTCCCCCTAAAACGTTGTCGGACCCTCACCTGGACCCTAAACCATCCCCGTCCGCTAACCCTAACCCTAGCCCGAACCCTAACCCTAAACCTTCCCCGAAGCCTGACCCTCACCCGTCCCCTAATCCTAACCCGTAGGCTCACTCTAACCCGCGCCCTCACACGCACGCTCCCCCTAAAGCGTTGTCGGACCCTCACCTGGACCCTAAACCGTCCCTGTCCCCTAAACCTAACCCTAGCCCTAACCCTAACCCTAACCCTTCCCCGAAGCCTGACCCTCACCCGTCCCCTAATCCTAACCCGTAGGCTCACACTAACCCGCGCCCTCACACGCACGCTCCCCCTAAAGCGTTGTCGGACCCTCATCTGGACCCTAAACCGTCCCCGTCCCCTAACCCTAACCCTAGCCCGAACCCTAACCCTAACCCTTCCCCGAAGCCTGACCCTCACCCGTCCCCTAATCCTAACCCGTAGGCTCACACTAACCTGCGCCCTCACACGCACACTTCCCCTAAAGCGTTGTCGGACCCTCACCTGGACCCTAAACCGTCCCCGTCCCCTAAACCTAACCCTAGCCCGAACCCTAACCCTAACCCTTCCCCGAAGCCTGACCCTCACCCGTCCCCTAATCCTAACCCGTAGGCTCACACTAACCCGCGCCCTCACACGCACGCTCCCCCTAAAGCGTTGTCGGACCCTCACCTGGACCCTAAACCGTCCCCGTCCGCTAACCCTAACCCTAGCCCGAACCCTAAACCTAACCCTTCGGCGAAGCCTGACCCTCACCCGTCCCCTAATCCTAAATCGTACGCTAACACTAACCCGCGCCCTCAGACGCACGCTCCCCCTAAAGCGTTGTCGGACCCTCACCTGGACCCTAAACCGTCCCCGTCCCCTAACCCTAACCCTAGCCCGAACCCTAACCCTAACCCTTCGGCGAAGCCTGACCCTCACCCGTCCCCTAATCCTAAACCGTACGCTAACACTAACCCGCGCCCTCACACGCACGCTCCCCCTAAAGCGTTGTCGGACCCTCACCTGGACCCTAAACCATCCCCGTCCCCTAACCCTAACCCTAGCCCGAACCCTAACCCTAACCCTTCCCCGAAGCCTGACCCTCACCCGTCCCCTAATCCTAACCCGTAGGCTCACTCTAACCCGCGCCCTCACACGCACGCTCCCCCTAAAGCGTTGTCGGACCCTCACCTGGACCCTAAACCGTCCCCGTCCCCTAACCCTAACCCTAGCCCGAACCCTAACCCTAACCCTTCGGCGAAGCCTGACCCTCACCCGTCCCCTAATCCTAAACCGTACGCTAACACTAACCCGCGCCCTCACACGCACGCTCCCCCTAAAGCGTTGTCGGACCCTCACCTGGACCCTAAACCATCCCCGTCCCCTAACCCTAACCCTAGCCCGAACCCTAACCCTAACCCTTCCCCGAAGCCTGACCCTCACCCGTCCCCTAATCCTAACCCGTAGGCTCACTCTAACCCGCGCCCTCACACGCACGCTCCCCCTAAAGCGTTGTCGGACCCTCACCTGGACCCTAAACCGTCCCCGTCCCCTAACCCTAACCCTAGCCCGAACCCTAACCCTAACCCTTCGGCGAAGCCTGACCCTCACCCGTCCCCTAATCCTAAACCGTACGCTAACACTAACCCGCGCCCTCACACGCACGCTCCCCCTAAAGCGTTGTCGGACCCTCACCTGGACCCTAAACCGTCCCCGTCCCCTAACCCTAACCCTAGCCCGAACCCTAACCCTAACCCTTCCCCGAAGCCTGACCCTCACCCGTCCCCTAATCCTAACCCGTAGGCTCACTCTAACCCGCGCCCTCACACGCACGCTCCCCCTAAAGCGTTGTCGGACCCTCACCTGGACCCTAAACCGTCCCCGTCCCCTAACCCTAACCCTAGCCCGAACCCTAACCCTAACCCTTCCCCGAAGCCTGACACTCACCCGTCCCCTAATCCTAACCCGTAGGCTCACACTAACCCACGCCCTCACACGCACGCTCCCCCTAAAGCGTTGTCGGACCCTCACCTGGACCCTAAACCGTCCCCGTCCCCTAACCCTAACCCTAGCCCGAACCCTAACCCTAACCCTTCCCCGAAGCCTGACCCTCACCCGTCCCCTAATCCTAACCCGTAGGCTCACACTAACCCGCGCCCTCACACGCACGCTCCCCCTAAAGCGTTGTCGGACCCTCACCTGGACCCTAAACCGTCCCCGTCCCCTAACCCTAACCCTAGCCCGAACCCTAACCCTAAGCCTTCCCCGAAGCCTGACACTCACCCGTCCCCTAATCCTAACCCGTAGGCTCACACTAACCCGCGCCCTCACACGCACGCTCCCCCTAAAGCGTTGTCGGACCCTCACCTGGACCCTAAACCGTCCCCGTCCCCTAACCCTAACCCTAGCCCGAACCCTAACCCTAAGCCTTCCCCGAAGCCTGACACTCACCCGTCCCCTAATCCTAACCCGTAGGCTCACACTAACCCGCGCCCTCACACGCACGCTCCCCCTAAAGCGTTGTCGGACCCTCATCTGGACCCTAAACCGTCCCCGTCCCCTAACCCTAACCCTAGCCCGAACCCTAACCCTAAGCCTTCCCCGAAGCCTGACACTCACCCGTCCCCTAATCCTAACCCGTAGGCTCACACTAACCCGCGCCCTCACACGCACGCTCCCCCTAAAGCGTTGTCGGACCCTCACCTGGACCCTAAACCGTCCCCGTCCCCTAACCCTAACCCTAGCCCGAACCCTAACCCTAAGCCTTCCCCAAAGCCTGACACTCACCCGTCCCCTAATCCTAACCCGTAGGCTCACACTAACCCGCGCCCTCACACGCACGCTCCCCCTAAAGCGTTGTCGGACCCTCACCTGGACCCTAAACCGTCCCCGTCCCCTAACCCTAACCCTAGCCCGAACCCTAACCCTAAGCCTTCCCCGAAGCCTGACACTCACCCGTCCCCTAATCCTAACCCGTAGGCTCACACTAACCCGCGCCCTCACACGCACGCTCCCCCTAAAGCGTTGTCGGACCCTCACCTGGACCCTAAACCGTCCCCGTCCCCTAACCCTAACCCTAGCCCGAACCCTAACCCTAACCCTTCCCCGAAGCCTGACCCTCACCCGTCCCCTAATCCTAACCCGTAGGCTCACACTAACCCGCGCCCTCACACGCACGCTCCCCCTAAAGCGTTGTCGGACCCTCACCTGGACCCTAAACCGTCCCCGTCCCCTAACCCTAACCCTAGCCCGAACCCTAACCCTAACCCTTCGGCGAAGCCTGACCCTCACCCGTCCCCTAATCCTAAACCGTACGCTAACACTAACCCGCGCCCTCACACGCACGCTCCCCCTAAAGCGTTGTCGGACCCTCACCTGGACCCTAAACCATCCCCGTCCCCTAACCCTAACCCTAGCCCGAACCCTAACCCTAACCCTTCCCCGAAGCCTGACCCTCACCCGTCCCCTAATCCTAACCCATAGGCTCACTCTAACCCGCGCCCTCACACGCACGCTCCCCCTAAAGCGTTGTCGGACCCTCAACTGGACCCTAAACCGTCCCCATTCCCTAACCCTAACCCTAGCCCGAACCCTAACCCTAACCCTTCCCCGAAGCCTGACCCTCACCCGTCCCCTAATCCTAACCCGTAGGCTCACACTAACCCGCGCCCTCACACGCACGCTCCCCCTAAAACGTTGTCGGACCCTCACCTGGACCCTAAACCATCCCCGTCCGCTAACCCTAACCCTAGCCCGAACCCTAACCCTAAACCTTCCCCGAAGCCTGACCCTCACCCGTCCCCTAATCCTAACCCGTAGGCTCACTCTAACCCGCGCCCTCACACGCACGCTCCCCCTAAAGCGTTGTCGGACCCTCACCTGGACCCTAAACCGTCCCCGTCCCCTAAACCTAACCCTAGCCCTAACCCTAACCCTAACCCTTCCCCGAAGCCTGACCCTCACCCGTCCCCTAATCCTAACCCGTAGGCTCACACTAACCCGCGCCCTCACACGCACGCTCCCCCTAAAGCGTTGTCGGACCCTCATCTGGACCCTAAACCGTCCCCGTCCCCTAACCCTAACCCTAGCCCGAACCCTAACCCTAACCCTTCCCCGAAGCCTGACCCTCACCCGTCCCCTAATCCTAACCCGTAGGCTCACACTAACCTGCGCCCTCACACGCACGCTTCCCCTAAAGCGTTGTCGGACCCTCACCTGGACCCTAAACCGTCCCCGTCCCCTAAACCTAACCCTAGCCCGAACCCTAACCCTAACCCTTCCCCGAAGCCTGACCCTCACCCGTCCCCTAATCCTAACCCGTAGGCTCACACTAACCCGCGCCCTCACACGCACGCTCCCCCTAAAGCGTTGTCGGACCCTCACCTGGACCCTAAACCGTCCCCGTCCCCTAACCCTAACCCTAGCCCGAACCCTAAACCTAACCCTTCGGCGAAGCCTGACCCTCACCCGTCCCCTAATCCTAAACCGTACGCTAACACTAACCCGCGCCCTCAGACGCACGCTCCCCCTAAAGCGTTGTCGGACCCTCACCTGGACCCTAAACCGTCCCCGTCCCCTAACCCTAACCCTAGCCCGAACCCTAACCCTAACCCTTCCCCGAAGCCTGACCCTCACCCGTCCCCTAATCCTAACCCGTAGGCTCACACTAACCCGCGCCCTCACACGCACGCTCCCCCTAAAGCGTTGTCGGACCCTCACCTGGACTCTAAACCGTCCCCGTCCCCTAAGCCTAACCCTAGCCCGAACCCTAACCCTAAGCCTTCCCCGAAGCCTGACCCTCACCCGTCCCCTAATCCTAACCCGTAGGCTCACACTAACCCGCGCCCTCACACGCACGCTCCCCCTAAAGCGTTGTCGGACCCTCACCTGGACCCTAAACCGTCCCCGTCCCCTAACCCTAACCCTAGCCCGAACCCTAAACCTAACCCTTCCGCGAAGCCTGACCCTCACCTGTCCCCTAATCCTAACCCGTACGCTAACACTAACCCGCGCCATCACACGCACGCTCCCCCTAAAGTGTTGTCGGACCCTCACCTGGACCCTAAACCGTCCCCGTCCCCTAACCCTAACCCTAGCCCGAACGCTAACCCTAACCCTTCCCCGAAGCCTGACCCTCACCCGTCCCCTAATCCTAACCCGTAGGCTCACACTAAGCCGCGCCCTCACACGCACGCTCCCCCTAAAGCGTTGTCGGACCCTCACCTGGACCCTAAACCGTCCCCGTCCCCTAACCCTAACCCTAGCCCGAACCCTAACCCTAACCCTTCCCCGAAGCCTGACCCTCACCCGTCCCCTAATCCTAACCCGTAGGCTCACACTAACCCGCGCCCTCACACGCACGCTCCCCCTAAAGCGTTGTCGGACCCTCACCTGGACCCTAAACCGTCCCCGTCTCCTAACCCTAACCCTAGCCCGAACCATAACCCTAACCCTTCGGCGAAGCCTGACCCTCACCCGTCCCCTAATCCTAAACCGTACGCTAACACTAACCCGCGCCCTCACACGCACGCTCCCCCTAAAGCGTTGTCGGACCCTCACCTGGACCCTAAACCGTCCCCGTCCCCTAACCCTAACCCTAGCCCGAACCCTAACCCTAACCCTTCCCCGAAGCCTGACCCTCACCCGTCCCCTATTCCTAACCCGTAGGCTCACTCTAACCCGCGCCCTCACACGCACGCTCCCCCTAAAGCGTTGTCGGACCCTCACCTGGACCCTAAACCGTCCCCGTCCCCTAACCCTAACCCTAGCCCGAACCCTAACCCTAACCCTTCCCCGAAGCCTGACACTCACCCGTCCCCTAATCCTAACCCGTAGGCTCACACTAACCCACGCCCTCACACGCACGCTCCCCCTAAAGCGTTGTCGGACCCTCACCTGGACCCTAAACCGTCCCCGTCCCCTAACCCTAACCCTAGCCCGAAACCTAACTCTAACCCTTCCCCGAAGCCTGACCCTCACCCGTCCCCTAATCCTAACCCGTAGGCTTACACTAACCCGCGCCCTCACACGCACGCTCCCCCTAAAGCGTTGTCGGACCCTCACCTGGACCCTAAACCGTCCCCGTCCCCTAACCCTAACCCTAGCCCGAACCCTAACCCTAACCCTTCGGCGAAGCCTGACCCTCACCCGTCCCCTAATCCTAAACCGTACGCTAACACTAACCCGCGCCCTCACACGCACGCTCCCCCTAAAGCGTTGTCGGACCCTCACCTGGACCCTAAACCGTCCCCGTCCCCTAACCCTAACCCTAGCCCGAACCCTAACCCTAACCCTTCCCCGAAGCCTGACCCTCACCCGTCCCCTAATCCTAACCCGTAGGCTCACTCTAACCCGCGCCCTCACACGCACGCTCCCCCTAAAGCGTTGTCGGACCCTCACCTGGACCCTAAACCGTCCCCATTCCCTAACCCTAACCCTAGCCCGAACCCTAACCCTAACCCTTCCCCGAAGCCTGACCCTCACCCGTCCCCTAATCCTAACCCGTAGGCTCACACTAACCCGCGCCCTCACACGCACGCTCCCCCTAAAACGTTGTCGGACCCTCACCTGGACCCTAAACCATCCCCGTCCGCTAACCCTAACCCTAGCCCGAACCCTAACCCTAAACCTTCCCCGAAGCCTGACCCTCACCCGTCCCCTAATCCTAACCCGTAGGCTCACACTAACCCGCACCCTCACACGCACGCTCCCCCTAAAGCGTTGTCGGACCCTCACCTGGACCCTAAACCGTCCCCGTCCCCTAACCCTAACCCTAGCCCGAACCCTAACCCTAACCCTTCCCCGAAGGCTGACCCTCACCCGTCCCCTAATCCTAACCCGTAGGCTCACACTAACCCTCGCCCTCACACGCACGCTCCCGCTAAAGCGTTGTCGGACCCTCACCTGGACCCTAAACCGTCCCCGTCCCCTAACCCTAACCCTAGCCCGAACCTTAACCCTAACCCTTCCCCGAAGCCTGACCCTCACCCGTCCCCTAATCCTAACCCGTAGGCTCACACTAACCCGCGCCCTCACACGCACGCTCCCCCTAAAGCGTTGTCGGACCCTCACCTGGACCCTAAACCGTCCCCGTCCCCTAACCCTAACCCTAGCCCGAACCCTAAACCTAACCCTTCCGCGAAGCCTGACCCTCACCCGTCCCCTAATCCTAACCCGTACGCTAACACTAACCCGCGCCATCACACGCACGCTCCCCCTAAAGTGTTGTCGGACCCTCACCTGGACCCTAAAGCGTCCCCGTCCTGTAACTCTAACCCTAGCCCGAACCCTAACCCTAACCCTTCCCCGAAGCCTGACCCTCACCCGTCCCCTAATCCTAACCCGTAGGCTCACACTAACCAGCGCCCTCACACGCACGCTCCCCCTAAAGTGTTGTCGGACCCTCACCTGGACCCTAAACCGTCCCCGTCCCCTAACCCTAACCCTAGCCCGAACCCTAACCCTAACACTTCCCCGAAGCCTGACCCTCACCCGTCCCCTAATCCTAAACCGTAGGCTCACACTAACACGTGCCCTCACACGCACGTTCCCCCTAAAGCGTTGTGGGACCCTCACCTGGACCCTAAACCGTCCCCGTCCCCTAACCCTAACCCTAGCCCGAACCCTAACCCTAACCCTTCCCCGAAGCCTGACCCTCACCCGTCCCTTAATCCTAACCCGTAGGCTCACACTAACCCGCGCCCTCACACGCACGCTCCCCCTAAAGCGTTGTCGGACCCTCACCTGGACCCTAAACCGTCCCCGTCCCCTAACCCTAACCCTAGCCCGAACCCTAACCCTAACCCTTCCCCGAAGCCTGACCCTCACCCGTCCCCTAATCCTAACCCGTAGGCTCACACTAACCCGCGCCCTCACACGCACGCTCCTCCTAAAGCGTTGTCGGGCCCTCACCTGGACCCTAAACCGTCCCCGTCCCCTAACCCTAACCCTAGCCCGAACCCTAACCATAACCCTTCCCCGAAGCCTAACCCTAACCCGTCCCCTAATCCTAACCCGTACGCTAACACTAACCCGCGCCATCACCCGCACGCTCCCCCTAAAGTGTTGTCGGACCCTCACCTGGACCCTAAACCGTCCCCGTCCCCTAACCCTAACCCTAGCCCGAACCCTAACCCTAACCCTTCCCTGAAGCCTCACCCTCACCCGTCCCCTAATCCTAACCCGTAGGCTCACACTAAGCCGCGCCCTCACACGCACGCTCCCCCTAAAGCGTTGTCGGACCCTCACCTGGACCCTAAACCGTCCGCGTCCCCTAAACCTAACCCTAGCCCGAACCCTAACCCTAACACTTCCCCGTAGCCTGACACTCACCCGTCCCCTAATCCTAACCCGTAGGCTCACACTAACCCGCGCCTTCACACGCACGCTCCCCCTAAAGCGTTGTCGGACCCTCACCTGGACCCTAAACCGTCCCCGTCCCCTAACCCTAACCCTAGCCCGAACCCTAACCCTAACCCTTCCCCGAAGCCTGACCCTCACCCGTCCCTTAATCCTAACCCGTAGGCTCACACTAACCCGCGCCCTCACACGCACGCTCCCCCTAAAGCGTTGTGGGACCCTCACATGGACCCTAAACCGTCCCCGTCCCCTAACCCTAACCCTAGCCCGAACCCTAACCCTAACCCTTCCCCGAAGCCTGACCCTCACCCGTCCCTTAATCCTAACCCGTAGGCTCACACTAACCCGCGCCCTCACACGCACGCTCCCCCTAAAGCGTTGTCGGACCCTCACCTGGACCCTAAAGCGTCCCCGTCCCCTAACCATAACCCTAGCCCGAACCCTAACCCTAACCCTTCCCCGAAGGCTGACCCTCACCCGTCCCCTAATCCTAACCCGTACGCTCACACTAACCCGCGCCCTCAAGGCGTGCTCCCCCTGAAGTGTTGTCGGACTCTCACCTGGACCCTAAACCGTCCCCGTCCCCTAACCCTAACCCTAGCCCGAACCCTAACCCTAACCCTTCCCCGAAGCCTGACCCTCACCCGTCCCCTAATCCTAAACCGTACGCTAACACTAACCCGCGCCCTCACACGCACGCTCCCCCTAAAGCGTTGTCGGACCCTCACCTGGACCCTAAACCGTCCCCGTCCCCTAACCCTAACCCTAGCCCGAACCCTAAACCTAACCCTTCCGCGAAGCCTGACCCTCACCCGTCCCCTAATCCTAACCCGTACGCTAACACTAACCCGCGCCATCACACGCACGCTCCCCCTAAAGTGTTGTCGGACCCTCACCTGGACCCTAAACCGTCCCCGTCCTGTAACTCTAACCCTAGCCCGAACCCTAACCCTAACCCTTCCCCGAAGCCTGACCCTCACCCGTCCCCTAATCCTAACCCGTAGGCTCACACTAACCAGCGCCCTCACACGCACGCTCCCCCTAAAGTGTTGTCGGACCCTCACCTGGACCCTAAACCGTCCCCGTCCCCTAACCCTAACCCTAGCCCGAACCCTAACCCTAACACTTCCCCGAAGCCTGACCCTCACCCGTCCCCTAATCCTAAACCGTAGGCTCACACTAACACGTGCCCTCACACGCACGTTCCTCCTAAAGCGTTGTGGGACCCTCACCTGGACCCTAAACCGTCCCCGTCCCCTAATCCTAACCCTAGCCCGAACCCTAACCCTAACCCTTCCCCGAAGCCTGACCCTCACCCGTCCCTTAATCCTAACCCGTAGGCTCACACTAACCCGCGCCCTCACACGCACGCTCCCCCTAAAGCGTTGTCGGACCCTCACCTGGACCCTAAACCGTCCCCGTCCCCTAACCCTAACCCTAGCCCGAACCCTAACCCTAACCCTTCCCCGAAGCCTGACCCTCACCCGTCCCCTAATCCTAACCCGTACGCTCACACTAACCCGCGCCCTCACAGGCGTGCTCCCCCTAAAGCGTTGTCGGACCCTCACCTGGACCCTAAACCGTCCCCGTCCCCTAACCCTAACCCTAGCCCGAACCCTAACCCTAACCCTTCCCCGAAGCCTGACCCTCACCCGTCCCCTAATCCTAAACCGTACGCTAACACTAACCCGCGCCCTCACACGCACGCTCCCCCTAAAGCGTTGTCGGACCCTCACCTGGACCCTAAACCGTCCCCGTCCCCTAACCCTAACCCTAGCCCGAACCCTAACCCTAACCCTTCCCCGAAGCCTGACCCTCACCCGTCCCCTAATCCTAACCCGTAGGCTCACTCTAACCCGCACCCTCACACGCACGCTCCCCCTAAAGCGTTGTCGGACCCTCACCTGGACCCTAAACCGTCCCCGTCCCCTAACCCTAACCCTAGCCCGAACCCTAACCCTAACCCTTCCCCGAAGGCTGACCCTCACCCGTCCCCTAATCCTAACCCGTAGGCTCACACTAACCCACGCCCTCACACGCACGCTCCCGCTGAAGCGTTGTCGGACCCTCACCTGGACCCTAAACCGTCCCCGTCCCCTAACCCTAACCCTAGCCCGAACCCTAAACCTAACCCTTCCGCGAAGCCTGACCCTCACCCGTCCCCTAATCCTAACCCGTACGCTAACACTAACCCGCGCCATCACACGCACGCTCCCCCTAAAGTGTTGTCGGACCCTCACCTGGACCCTAAACCGTCCCCGTCCCGTAACTCTAACCCTAGCCCGAACCCTAACCCTAACCCTTCCCCGAAGCCTGACCCTCACCCGTCCCCTAATCCTAACCCGTAGGCTCACTCTAACCAGCGCCCTCACACGCACGCTCCCCCTAAAGTGTTGTCGGACCCTCACCTGGACCCTAAACCGTCCCCGTCCCCTAACCCTAACCCTAGCCCGAACCCTAACCCTAACACTTCCCCGAAGCCTGACCCTCACCCGTCCCCTAATCCTAAACCGTAGGCTCACACTAACACGTGCCCTCACACGCACGCTCCCCCTAAAGCGTTGTGGGACCCTCACCTGGACCCTAAACCGTCCCCGTCCTCTAACCCTAACCCTAGCCCGAACCCTAACCCTAACCCTTCCCCGAAGCCTGACCCTCACCCGTCCCTTAATCCTAACCCGTAGGCTCACACTAACCCGCGCCCTCACACGCACGCTCCCCCTAAAGCGTTGTCGGACCCTCACCTGGACCCTAAACCGTCCCCGTCCCCTAACCCTAACCCTAGCCCGAACCCTAACCCTAACCCTTCCCCGAAGCCTGACCCTCACCCGTCCCCTAATCCTAACCCGTAGGCTCACACTAACCCGCGCCCTCACACGCACGCTCCTCCTAAAGCGTTGTCGGGCCCTCACCTGGACCCTAAACCGTCCCCGTCCCCTAACCCTAACCCTAGCCCGAACCCTAACCCTAACCCTTCCCCGAAGCCTGACCCTCACCCGTCCCCTAATCCTAACCCGTACGCTCACACTAACCCGCGCCCTCACAGGCACGCTCCCCCTAAAGCGTTGTCGGACCCTCACCTGGACCCTAAACCGTCCCCGTCCCCTAACCCTAACCCTAGCCCGAACCCTAACCCTAACCCTTCCCCGAAGCCTGACCCTCACCCGTCACCTAATCCTAACCTGTAGGCTCACACTAACCCGCGCCCTCACACGCACGCTCCCCCTAAAGCGTTGTCGGACCCTCACCTGGACCCTAAACCGTCCCCGTCCCCTAACCCTAACCCTAGCCTGAACCCTAACCCTAACCCTTCCCCGAAGCCTGACCCTCACCCGTCCCCTAATCCTAACCCGTAGGCTCACACTAACCCGCGCCCTCACACGCACGCTCCCCCTAAAGCGTTGTCGGACCCTCACCTGGACCCTAAACCGTCCCCGTCCCCTAACCCTAACCCTAGCCCGAACCCTAACCCTAACCCTTCCCCGAAGCCTAACCCTAACCCGTCCCCTAATCCTAACCCGTACGCTAACACTAACCCGCGCCATCACCCGCACGCTCCCCCTAAAGTGTTGTCGGACCCTCACCTGGACCCTAAACCGTCCCCGTCCCCTAACCCTAACCCTAGCCCGAACCCTAACCCTAACCCTTCCCTGAAGCCTCACCCTCACCCGTCCCCTAATCCTAACCCGTAGGCTCACACTAAGCCGCGCCCTCACACGCACGCTCCCCCTAAAGCGTTGTCGGACCCTCACCTGGACCCTAAACCGTCCGCGTCCCCTAAACCTAACCCTAGCCCGAACCCTAACCCTAACCCTTCCCCGTAGCCTGACACTCACCCGTCCCCTAATCCTAACCCGTAGGCTCACACTAACCCGCGCCTTCACACGCACGCTCCCCCTAAAGCGTTGTCGGACCCTCACCTGGACCCTAAACCGTCCCCGTCCCCTAACCCTAACCCTAGCCCGAACCCTAACCCTAACCCTTCCCCGAAGCCTGACCCTCACCCGTCCCTTAATCCTAACCCGTAGGCTCACACTAACCCGCGCCCTCACACGCACGCTCCCCCTAAAGCGTTGTGGGACCCTCACATGGACCCTAAACCGTCCCCGTCCCCTAACCCTAACCCTAGCCCGAACCCTAACCCTAACCCTTCCCCGAAGCCTGACCCTCACCCGTCCCTTAATCCTAACCCGTAGGCTCACACTAACCCGCGCCCTCACACGCACGCTCCCCCTAAAGCGTTGTCGGACCCTCACCTGGACCCTAAAGCGTCCCCGTCCCCTAACCATAACCCTAGCCCGAACCCTAACCCTAACCCTTCCCCGAAGGCTGACCCTCACCCGTCCCCAAATCCTAACCCGTACGCTAACACTAACCCGCGCCCTCAAGGCGTGCTCCCCCTAAAGCGTTGTCGGACCCTCACCTGGACCCTAAACCGTCCCCGTCCCCTAACCCTAACCCTAGCCCGAACCCTAACCCTAACCCTTCCCCGAAGCCTGACCCTCACCCGTCCCCTAATCCTAAACCGTACGCTAACACTAACCCGCGCCCTCACACGCATGCTCCCCCTAAAGCGTTGTCGGACCCTCACCTGGACCCTAAACCGTCCCCGTCCCCTAACCCTAACCCTAGCCCGAACCCTAACCCTAACCCTTCCCCGAAGCCTGACCCTCACCCGTCCCCTAATCCTAACCCGTAGGCTCACACTAACCCACGCCCTCACACGCACGCTCCCGCTAAAGCATTGTCGGACCCTCACCTGGACCCTAAACCGTCCCCGTCCCCTAACCCTAACCCTAGCCCGAACCCTAACCCTAACCCTTCCCCGAAGCCTGACCCTCACCCGTCCCCTAATCCTAACCCGTAGGCTCACACTAACCCGCGCCCTCACACGCACGCTCCCCCTAAAGCGTTGTCGGACCCTCACCTGGACCCTAAACCGTCCCCGTCCCCTAACCCTAACCCTAGCCCGAACCCTAACCCTAACCCTTCCCCGAAGCCTGACCCTCACCCGTCCCCTAATCCTAACCCGTAGGCTCACACTAACCCGCGCCCTCACACGCACGCTCCCCCTAAAGCGTTGTCGTACCCTCACCTGGACCCTAAACCGTCCCCGTCCCCTAACCCTAACCCTAGCCCGAACCCTAAACCTAACCCTTCCGCGAAGCCTGACCCTCACCCGTCTCCTAATCCTAACCCGTACGCTAACACTAACCCGCGCCATCACACGCACGCTCCCCCTAAAGTGTTGTCGGACCCTCACCTGGACCCTAAACCGTCCCCGTCCTGTAACTCTAACCCTAGCCCGAACCCTAACCCTAACCCTTCCCTGAAGCCTGACCCTCACCCGTCCCCTAATCCTAACCCGTAGGCTCACACTAACCAGCGCCCTCACACGCACGCTCCCCCTAAAGTGTTGTCGGACCCTCACCTGGACCCTAAACCGTCCCCGTCCCCTAACCCTAACCCTAGCCCGAACCCTAACCCTAACACTTCCCCGAAGCCTGACCCTCACCCGTCCCCTAATCCTAAACCGTAGGCTCACACTAACACGTGCCCTCACACGCACGTTCCCCCTAAAGCGTTGTGGGACCCTCACCTGGACCCTAAACCGTCCCCGTCCCCTAACCCTAACCCTAGCCCGAACCCTAACCCTAACCCTTCCCCGAAGCCTGACCCTCACCCGTCCCTTAATCCTAACCCGTAGGCTCACACTAACCCGCGCCCTCACACGCACGCTCCCCCTAAAGCGTTGTCGGACCCTCACCTGGACCCTAAACCGTCCCCGTCCCCTAACCCTAACCCTAGCCCGAACCCTAACCCTAACCCTTCCCCGAAGCCTGACCCTCACCCGTCCCCTAATCCTAACCCGTAGGCTCACACTAACCCACGCCCTCACACGCACGCTCCTCCTAAAGTGTTGTCGGGCCCTCACCTGGACCCTAAACCGTCCCCGTCCCCTAACCCTAACCCTAGCCCGAACCCTAACCCTAACCCTTCCCCGAAGCCTGACCCTCACCCGTCCCCTAATCCTAACCCGTACGCTCACACTAACCCGCGACCTCACAGGCACGCTCCCCCTAAAGCGTTGTCGGACCCTCACCTGGACCCTAAACCGTCCCCATCCCCTAACCCTAACCCTAACCCGAACCCTAACCCTAACCCTTCCCCGAAGCCTGACCCTCACCCGTCCCCTAATCCTAACCTGTAGGCTCACACTAACCCGCGCCCTCACACGCATGCTCCCCCTAAAGCGTTGTCGGACCCTCACCTGGACCCTAAACCGTCCCCGTCCCCTAACCCTAACCCTAGCCTGAACCCTCACCCTAAACCTTCCCCGAAGCCTGACCCTCACCCGTCCCCTAATCCTAACCCGTAGGCTCACACTAACCCGCGCCCTCACACGCACGCTCCCCCTAAAGCGTTGTCGGACCCTCACCTGGACCCTAAACCGTCCCCGTCCCCTAACCCTAACCCTAGCCCGAACCCTAACCCTAACCCTTCCCCGAAGCCTAACCCTAACCCGTCCCCTAATCCTAACCCGTACGCTAACACTAACCCGCGCCATCACCCGCACGCTCCCCCTAAAGTGTTGTCGGACCCTCACCTGGACCCTAAACCGTCCCCGTCCCCTAACCCTAACCCTAGCCCGAACCCTAACCCTAACCCTTCCCTGAAGCCTCACCCTCACCCGTCCCCTAATCCTAACCCGTAGGCTCACACTAAGCCGCGCCCTCACACGCACGCTCCCCCTAAAGCGTTGTGGGACCCTCACATGGACCCTAAACCGTCCCCGTCCCCTAACCCTAACCCTAGCCCGAACCCTAACCCTAACCCTTCCCCGAAGCCTGACCCTCACCCGTCCCTTAATCCTAACCCGTAGGCTCACACTAACACGCGCCCTCACACGCACGCTCCCCCTAAAGCGTTGTCGGACCCTCACCTGGACCCTAAAGCGTCCCCGTCCCCTAACCATAACCCTAGCCCGAACCCTAACCCTAACCCTTCCCCGAAGGCTGACCCTCACCCGTCCCCTAATCCTAACCCGTACGCTCACACTAACCCGCGCCCTCACAGGCGTGCTCCCCCTAAAGCGTTGTCGGACCCTCACCTGGACCCTAAACCGTCCCCGTCCCCTAACCCTAACCCTAGCCCGAACCCTAACCCTAACCCTTCCCCGAAGCCTGACCCTCACCCGTCCCCTAATCCTAAACCGTACGCTAACACTAACCCGCGCCCTCACACGCACGCTCCCCCTAAAGCGTTGTCGGACCCTCACCTGGACCCTAAACCGTCCCCGTCCCCTAACCCTAACCCTAGCCCGAACCCTAACCCTAACCCTTCCCCGAAGCCTAACCCTCACCCGTCCCCTAATCCTAACCCGTAGGCTCACTCTAACCCGCACCCTCACACGCACGCTCCCCCTAAAGCGTTGTCGGACCCTCACCTGGACCCTAAACCGTCCCCGTCCCCTAACCCTAACCCTAGCCCGAACCCTAACCCTAATCCTTCCCCGAAGGCTGACCCTCACCCGTCCCCTAATCCTAACCCGTAGGCTCACACTAACCCACGCCCTCACACGCACGCTCCCGCTGAAGCGTTGTCGGACCCTCACCTGGACCCTAAACCGTCCCCGTCCCCTAACCCTAACCCTAGCCCGAACCCTAACCCTAACCCTTCCCCGAAGCCTGACCCTCACCCGTCCCCTAATCCTAACCCGTAGGCTCACACTAACCCGCGCCCTCACACGCACGCTCCCCCTAAAGCGTTGTCGGACCCTCACCTGGACCCTAAACCGTCCCCGTCCCCTAACCTTAACCCTAGCCCGAACCCTAAACCTAACCCTTCCGCGAAGCCTGACCCTCACCCGTCCCCTAATCCTAACCCGTACGCTAACACTAACCCGCGCCATCACACGCACGCTCCCCCTAAAGTGTTGTCGGACCCTCACCTGGACCCTAAACCGTCCCCGTCCCGTAACTCTAACCCTAGCCCGAACCCTAACCCTAACCCTTCCCCGAAGCCTGACCCTCACCCGTCCCCTAATCCTAACCCGTAGGCTCACTCTAACCAGCGCCCTCACACGCACGCTCCCCCTAAAGTGTTGTCGGACCCTCACCTGGACCCTAAACCGTCCCCGTCCCCTAACCCTAACCCTAGCCCGAACCCTAACCCTAACACTTCCCCGAAGCCTGACCCTCACCCGTCCCCTAATCCTAAACCGTAGGCTCACACTAACACGTGCCCTCACACGCACGCTCCCCCTAAAGCGTTGTGGGACCCTCACCTGGACCCTAAACCGTCCCCGTCCCCTAACCCTAACCCTAGCCCGAACCCTAACCCTAACCCTTCCCCGAAGCCTGACCCTCACCCATCCCTTAATCCTAACCCGTAGGCTCACACTAACCCGCGCCCTCACACGCACGCTCCCCCTAAAGCGTTGTCGGACCCTCACCTGGACCCTAAACCGTCCCCGTCCCCTAACCCTAACCCTAGCCCGAACCCTAACCCTAACCCTTCCCCGAAGCCTGACCCTCACCCGTCCCCTAATCCTAACCCGTACGCTCACACTAAGCCGCGCCCTCACACGCACGCTCCCCCTAAAGCGTTGTCGGACCCTCACCTGGACCCTAAACCGTCCCCGTCCCCTAACCCTAACCCTAGCCCGAACCCTAACCCTAACCCTTCCCCGAAGCCTGACCCTCACCCGTCCCCTAATCCTAACCCGTACGCTCACACTAACCCGCGCCCTCACAGGCACGCTCCCCCTAAAGCGTTGTCGGACCCTCACCTGGACCCTAAACCGTCCCCGTCCCCTAACCCTAACCCTAACCCGAACCCTAACCCTAACCCTTCCCCGAAGCCTGACCCTCAACTGTACCCTAATCCTAACCTGTAGGCTCACACTAACCCGCGCCCTCACACGCACGCTCCCCCTAAAGCGTTGTCGGACCCTCACCTGGACCCTAAACCGTCCCCGTCCCCTAACCCTAAACCTAGCCTGAACCCTAACCCTAACCCTTCCCCGAAGCCTGACCCTCACCCGTCCCCTAATCCTAACCCGTAGGCTCACACTAAGCCACGCCCTCACACGCACGCTCCCCATAAAGCGTTGTCGGACCCTCACCTGGACCCTAAACCGTCCCCGTCCCCTAACCCTAACCCTAGCCCGAACCCTAACCCTAACCCTTCCCCGAAGCCTGACCCTCACCCGTCCCCTAATCCTAACCCGTAGGCTCACACTAACCCGCGCCCTCACACGCACGCTCCCCCTAAAGCGTTGTCGGACCCTCACCTGGACCCTAAACCGTCCCCGTCCCCTAACCCTAACCCTAGCCCGAACCCTAAACCTAACCCTTCCGCGAAGCCTGACCCTCACCCGTCCCCTAATCCTAACCCGTACGCTAACACTAAGCCACGGCCTCACACGCACGCTCCCCCTAAAGCGTTGTCGAACCCTCACCTGGACCCTAAACCGTCCCCGTCCCCTAACCCTAACCCTAGCCCGAACCCTAACCCTAACCCTTCCCCGAAGCCTGACCCTCACCCGTCCCCTATTCCTAACCCGTAGGCTAACACTAACCCGCGCCCTCACACGCACGCTCCCCCTAAAGTGTTGTCGGACCCTCACCTGGACCCTAAACCGTCCCCGTCCCCTAACCCTAACCCTAGCCCGAACCCTAACCCTAACCCTTTCCCGAAGCCTGACCCTCACCCGTCCCCTAATCCTAACCCGTAGGCTCACACTAACCCGCGCCCTCACACGCACGCTCCCCCTAAAGCGTTGTCGGACCCTCACCTGGACCCTAAACCGTCCCCGTCCCCTAACCATAACCCTAGCCCGAACCCTAACCCTAACCCTTCCCCGAAGCCTGACCCTCACCCGTCCCCTAATCCTAACCCGTACGCTCACACTAACCCGCGCCCTCACAGGCACGCTCCCCCTAAAGCGTTGTCGGACCCTCACCTGGACCCTAAACCGTCCCCGTCCCCTAACCATAACCCTAGCCCGAACCCTAACCCTAACCCTTCCCCGAAGACTGACCCTCACCCGTTCCCTAATCCTAACCCGTATGCTCACACTAACCCGCGCCCTCACAGGCACGCTCCCCCTAAAGCGTTGTCGGACCCTCACCTGGACCCTAAACCGTCCCCGTCCCCTAATCCTAACCCTAACCCGAACCCTAACCCTAACCCTTCCCCGAAGCCTGACTCTCAACTGTCCCCTAATCCTAACCTGTAGGCTCACACTAACCCGCGCCCTCACACGCACGCTCCCCCTAAAGCGTTGTCGGACCCTCACCTGGACACTAAACCGTCCCCGTCCCCTAACCCTAACCCTAGCCTGAACCCTAACCCTAACCCTTCCCCGAAGCCTGACTCTCACCCGTCCCCTAATCCTAACCTGTAGGCTCACACTAAGCCACGCCCTCACACGCACGCTCCCCCTAAAGCGTTGTCGGACCCTCACCTGGACCCTAAACCGTCCCCGTCCCCTAACCCTAACCCTAGCCCGAACCCTAACCCTAACCCTTCCCCGAAGCCTGACCCTCACCCGTCCCCTATTCCTAACCCGTAGGCTAACACTAACCCGCGCCCTCACACACACGCTCCCCCTAAAGTGTTTCGGACCCTCACCTGGACCCTAAACCGTCCCCGTCCCCTAACCCTAACCCTAGCCCGAACCCTAACCCTAACCCTTCCCCGAAGCCTGACACTCACCCGTCCCCTAATCCTAACCCGTAGGCTCACACTAACCCGCGCCTTCACACGCACGCTCCCCCTAAAGCGTTGTCGGACCCTCACCTGGACCCTAAACCGTCCCCGTCCCCTAACCCTAACCCTAGCCCGAACCCTAACCCTAACCCTTCCCCGAAGCCTGACCCTCACCCGTCCCCTAATCCTAACCCGTAGGCTCACACTAAGCCACGCTCTCACACGCACGCTCCCCTAAAGCGTTCTCGGACCCTCACCTGGACCCTAAACCGTCCCCATCCCCTAACCCTAACCCTAACCCGACCCTAACCCTAACCCTTCCCCGAAGCCTGACCCTCACCCGTCCCCTAATCCTAACCCGTAGGCTCACACTAACCCGCGCCCTCACACGCACGCTCCCCCTAAAGCGTTGTCGGACCCTCACCTGGACCCTAAACCGTCCCCGTCCCCTAAACCTAACCCTAGCCCGAACCTTAACCCTAACCCTTCCCCGAAGCCTGACGCTCACCCGTCCCCTAATCCTAATCTGTACGCTAACACTAACCCGCGCCCTCACACGCACGCTCCCCCTAAAGCGTTGTCGGACCCTCACCTGGACCCTAAACCGTCCCCGTCCCCTAACCCTAACCCTAGCCCGAACCCTAACCCTAACCCTTCCCCGAAGCCTGACCCTCACCCGTCCCCTAATCCTAACCCGTAGGCTCACACTAAGCCACGCCCTCACACGCACGCTCCCCCTAAAGCGTTGTCGGACCCTCACCTGGACCCTAAACCGTCCCCGTCCCCTAACCCTAACCCTAGCCTGAACCCTAACCCTAACCCTTCCCCGAAGCCTGACCCTCACCCGTCCCGTAATCCTAACCCGTAGGCTCACACTAACCTGCGCCCTCACACGCACGCTCCCCCTAAAGCGTTGTCGGACCCTCACCTGGACCCTAAACCGTCCCCGTCCCCTAACCCTAACCCTAGCCCGAACCCTAACCCTAACCCTTCCCCGAAGCCTGACCCTCACCCGTCCCCTAATCCTAACCCGTACGCTAACACTAAGCCACGCCCTCACACGCACGCTCCCCCTAAAGCGTTGTCGGACCCTCACCTGGACCCTAAACCGTCCCCGTCCCCTAACCCTAACCCTAGCCCGAACCCTAACCCTAACACTTCCCCGAAGCCTGACCCTCACCCGTCCCCTATTCCTAACCCGTAGGCTAACACTCACCCACGCCCTCACACGCACGCTCCCCCTAAAGTGTTGTCGGACCCTCACCTGGACCCTAAACCGTCCCCGTCCCCTAACCCTAACCCTAGCCCGAACCCTAAACCTAACCCTTTCCCGAAGCCTGACCCTCAACCGTCCCCTAATCCTAACCCGTCCGCTCACACTAACCCGCGCCCTCACACGCACGCTCCCCCTAAAGCGTTGTCGGACCCTCACCTGGACCCTAAACCGTCCCCGTCCCCTAACCCTAACCCTAGCCCGAACCCTAACCCTAACCCTTCCCCGAAGCCTGACCCTCACCCGTCCCCTAATCCTAACCCGTAGGCTCACACTAACCCGCGCCCTCACACGCACGCTCCCCCTAAAGCGTTGTCGGACCCTCACCTGGACCCTAAACCGTCCCCGTCCCCTAACCCTAACCCTAGCCCGAACCCTAACCCTAACCCTTCCCCGAAGCCTGACCCTCACCCGTCCCCTAATCCTAACCCGTACGCTAACACTAAGCCACGCCCTCACACGCACGCTCCCCCTAAAGCGTTGTCGGACCCTCACCTGGACCCTAAACCGTCCCCGTCCCCTAACCCTAACCCTAGCCCGAACCCTAACCCTAACACTTCCCCGAAGCCTGACCCTCACCCGTCCCCTATTCCTAACCCGTAGGCTAACACTCACCCACGCCCTCACACGCACGCTCCCCCTAAAGTGTTGTCGGACCCTCACCTGGACCCTAAACCGTCCCCGTCCCCTAACCCTAACCCTAGCCCGAACCCTAAACCTAACCCTTTCCCGAAGCCTGACCCTCAACCGTCCCCTAATCCTAACCCGTCCGCTCACACTAACCCGCGCCCTCACACGCACGCTCCCCCTAAAGCGTTGTCGGACCCTCACCTGGACCCTAAACCGTCCCCGTCCCCTAACCCTAACCCTAGCCCGAACCCTAACCCTAACCCTTCCCCGAAGCCTGACCCTCACCCGTCCCCTAATCCTAACCCGTAGGCTCACACTAACCCGCGCCCTCACACGCACGCTCCCCCTAAAGCGTTGTCGGACCCTCACCTGGACCCTAAACCGTCCCCGTCCCCTAACCCTAACCCTAGCCCGAACCCTAACCCTAATCCTTCCCCGAAGGCTGACCCTCACCCGTCCCCTAATCCTAACCCGTAGGCTCACACTAACCCACGCCCTCACACGCACGCTCCCGCTGAAGCGTTGTCGGACCCTCACCTGGACCCTAAACCGTCCCCGTCCCCTAACCCTAACCCTAGCCCGAACCCTAACCCTAACCCTTCCCCGAAGCCTGACCCTCACCCGTCCCCTAATCCTAACCCGTAGGCTCACACTAACCCGCGCCCTCACACGCACGCTCCCCCTAAAGCGTTGTCGGACCCTCACCTGGACCCTAAACCGTCCCCGTCCCCTAACCTTAACCCTAGCCCGAACCCTAAACCTAACCCTTCCGCGAAGCCTGACCCTCACCCGTCCCCTAATCCTAACCCGTACGCTAACACTAACCCGCGCCATCACACGCACGCTCCCCCTAAAGTGTTGTCGGACCCTCACCTGGACCCTAAACCGTCCCCGTCCCGTAACTCTAACCCTAGCCCGAACCCTAACCCTAACCCTTCCCCGAAGCCTGACCCTCACCCGTCCCCTAATCCTAACCCGTAGGCTCACTCTAACCAGCGCCCTCACACGCACGCTCCCCCTAAAGTGTTGTCGGACCCTCACCTGGACCCTAAACCGTCCCCGTCCCCTAACCCTAACCCTAGCCCGAACCCTAACCCTAACACTTCCCCGAAGCCTGACCCTCACCCGTCCCCTAATCCTAAACCGTAGGCTCACACTAACACGTGCCCTCACACGCACGCTCCCCCTAAAGCGTTGTGGGACCCTCACCTGGACCCTAAACCGTCCCCGTCCCCTAACCCTAACCCTAGCCCGAACCCTAACCCTAACCCTTCCCCGAAGCCTGACCCTCACCCATCCCTTAATCCTAACCCGTAGGCTCACACTAACCCGCGCCCTCACACGCACGCTCCCCCTAAAGCGTTGTCGGACCCTCACCTGGACCCTAAACCGTCCCCGTCCCCTAACCCTAACCCTAGCCCGAACCCTAACCCTAACCCTTCCCCGAAGCCTGACCCTCACCCGTCCCCTAATCCTAACCCGTACGCTCACACTAAGCCGCGCCCTCACACGCACGCTCCCCCTAAAGCGTTGTCGGACCCTCACCTGGACCCTAAACCGTCCCCGTCCCCTAACCCTAACCCTAGCCCGAACCCTAACCCTAACCCTTCCCCGAAGCCTGACCCTCACCCGTCCCCTAATCCTAACCCGTACGCTCACACTAACCCGCGCCCTCACAGGCACGCTCCCCCTAAAGCGTTGTCGGACCCTCACCTGGACCCTAAACCGTCCCCGTCCCCTAACCCTAACCCTAACCCGAACCCTAACCCTAACCCTTCCCCGAAGCCTGACCCTCAACTGTACCCTAATCCTAACCTGTAGGCTCACACTAACCCGCGCCCTCACACGCACGCTCCCCCTAAAGCGTTGTCGGACCCTCACCTGGACCCTAAACCGTCCCCGTCCCCTAACCCTAAACCTAGCCTGAACCCTAACCCTAACCCTTCCCCGAAGCCTGACCCTCACCCGTCCCCTAATCCTAACCCGTAGGCTCACACTAAGCCACGCCCTCACACGCACGCTCCCCATAAAGCGTTGTCGGACCCTCACCTGGACCCTAAACCGTCCCCGTCCCCTAACCCTAACCCTAGCCCGAACCCTAACCCTAACCCTTCCCCGAAGCCTGACCCTCACCCGTCCCCTAATCCTAACCCGTAGGCTCACACTAACCCGCGCCCTCACACGCACGCTCCCCCTAAAGCGTTGTCGGACCCTCACCTGGACCCTAAACCGTCCCCGTCCCCTAACCCTAACCCTAGCCCGAACCCTAAACCTAACCCTTCCGCGAAGCCTGACCCTCACCCGTCCCCTAATCCTAACCCGTACGCTAACACTAAGCCACGGCCTCACACGCACGCTCCCCCTAAAGCGTTGTCGAACCCTCACCTGGACCCTAAACCGTCCCCGTCCCCTAACCCTAACCCTAGCCCGAACCCTAACCCTAACCCTTCCCCGAAGCCTGACCCTCACCCGTCCCCTATTCCTAACCCGTAGGCTAACACTAACCCGCGCCCTCACACGCACGCTCCCCCTAAAGTGTTGTCGGACCCTCACCTGGACCCTAAACCGTCCCCGTCCCCTAACCCTAACCCTAGCCCGAACCCTAACCCTAACCCTTTCCCGAAGCCTGACCCTCACCCGTCCCCTAATCCTAACCCGTAGGCTCACACTAACCCGCGCCCTCACACGCACGCTCCCCCTAAAGCGTTGTCGGACCCTCACCTGGACCCTAAACCGTCCCCGTCCCCTAACCATAACCCTAGCCCGAACCCTAACCCTAACCCTTCCCCGAAGCCTGACCCTCACCCGTCCCCTAATCCTAACCCGTACGCTCACACTAACCCGCGCCCTCACAGGCACGCTCCCCCTAAAGCGTTGTCGGACCCTCACCTGGACCCTAAACCGTCCCCGTCCCCTAACCATAACCCTAGCCCGAACCCTAACCCTAACCCTTCCCCGAAGACTGACCCTCACCCGTTCCCTAATCCTAACCCGTATGCTCACACTAACCCGCGCCCTCACAGGCACGCTCCCCCTAAAGCGTTGTCGGACCCTCACCTGGACCCTAAACCGTCCCCGTCCCCTAATCCTAACCCTAACCCGAACCCTAACCCTAACCCTTCCCCGAAGCCTGACTCTCAACTGTCCCCTAATCCTAACCTGTAGGCTCACACTAACCCGCGCCCTCACACGCACGCTCCCCCTAAAGCGTTGTCGGACCCTCACCTGGACACTAAACCGTCCCCGTCCCCTAACCCTAACCCTAGCCTGAACCCTAACCCTAACCCTTCCCCGAAGCCTGACTCTCACCCGTCCCCTAATCCTAACCTGTAGGCTCACACTAAGCCACGCCCTCACACGCACGCTCCCCCTAAAGCGTTGTCGGACCCTCACCTGGACCCTAAACCGTCCCCGTCCCCTAACCCTAACCCTAGCCCGAACCCTAACCCTAACCCTTCCCCGAAGCCTGACCCTCACCCGTCCCCTATTCCTAACCCGTAGGCTAACACTAACCCGCGCCCTCACACACACGCTCCCCCTAAAGTGTTTCGGACCCTCACCTGGACCCTAAACCGTCCCCGTCCCCTAACCCTAACCCTAGCCCGAACCCTAACCCTAACCCTTCCCCGAAGCCTGACACTCACCCGTCCCCTAATCCTAACCCGTAGGCTCACACTAACCCGCGCCTTCACACGCACGCTCCCCCTAAAGCGTTGTCGGACCCTCACCTGGACCCTAAACCGTCCCCGTCCCCTAACCCTAACCCTAGCCCGAACCCTAACCCTAACCCTTCCCCGAAGCCTGACCCTCACCCGTCCCCTAATCCTAACCCGTAGGCTCACACTAAGCCACGCTCTCACACGCACGCTCCCCCTAAAGCGTTCTCGGACCCTCACCTGGACCCTAAACCGTCCCCATCCCCTAACCCTAACCCTAACCCGACCCTAACCCTAACCCTTCCCCGAAGCCTGACCCTCACCCGTCCCCTAATCCTAACCCGTAGGCTCACACTAACCCGCGCCCTCACACGCACGCTCCCCCTAAAGCGTTGTCGGACCCTCACCTGGACCCTAAACCGTCCCCGTCCCCTAAACCTAACCCTAGCCCGAACCTTAACCCTAACCCTTCCCCGAAGCCTGACGCTCACCCGTCCCCTAATCCTAATCTGTACGCTAACACTAACCCGCGCCCTCACACGCACGCTCCCCCTAAAGCGTTGTCGGACCCTCACCTGGACCCTAAACCGTCCCCGTCCCCTAACCCTAACCCTAGCCCGAACCCTAACCCTAACCCTTCCCCGAAGCCTGACCCTCACCCGTCCCCTAATCCTAACCCGTAGGCTCACACTAAGCCACGCCCTCACACGCACGCTCCCCCTAAAGCGTTGTCGGACCCTCACCTGGACCCTAAACCGTCCCCGTCCCCTAACCCTAACCCTAGCCTGAACCCTAACCCTAACCCTTCCCCGAAGCCTGACCCTCACCCGTCCCGTAATCCTAACCCGTAGGCTCACACTAACCTGCGCCCTCACACGCACGCTCCCCCTAAAGCGTTGTCGGACCCTCACCTGGACCCTAAACCGTCCCCGTCCCCTAACCCTAACCCTAGCCCGAACCCTAACCCTAACCCTTCCCCGAAGCCTGACCCTCACCCGTCCCCTAATCCTAACCCGTACGCTAACACTAAGCCACGCCCTCACACGCACGCTCCCCCTAAAGCGTTGTCGGACCCTCACCTGGACCCTAAACCGTCCCCGTCCCCTAACCCTAACCCTAGCCCGAACCCTAACCCTAACACTTCCCCGAAGCCTGACCCTCACCCGTCCCCTATTCCTAACCCGTAGGCTAACACTCACCCACGCCCTCACACGCACGCTCCCCCTAAAGTGTTGTCGGACCCTCACCTGGACCCTAAACCGTCCCCGTCCCCTAACCCTAACCCTAGCCCGAACCCTAAACCTAACCCTTTCCCGAAGCCTGACCCTCAACCGTCCCCTAATCCTAACCCGTCCGCTCACACTAACCCGCGCCCTCACACGCACGCTCCCCCTAAAGCGTTGTCGGACCCTCACCTGGACCCTAAACCGTCCCCGTCCCCTAACCCTAACCCTAGCCCGAACCCTAACCCTAACCCTTCCCCGAAGCCTGACCCTCACCCGTCCCCTAATCCTAACCCGTAGGCTCACACTAACCCGCGCCCTCACACGCACGCTCCCCCTAAAGCGTTGTCGGACCCTCACCTGGACCCTAAACCGTCCCCGTCCCCTAACCCTAACCCTAGCCTGAACCCTAACCCTAACCCTTCCCCGAAGCCTGACCCTCACCCGTGCCCTAATCCTAACCCGTAGGCTCACACTAAGCCACGCCCTCACATGCACGCTCCCCCTAAAGCGTTGTCGGACCCTCAACTGGACCCTAAACCGTCCCCGTCCGCTAACCCTAACACTAGCCCGAACCTTAACCCTAACCCTTCCCCGAAGCCTGACCCTCACCCGTCCCCTATTCCTAACCTGTACGCTAACACTAACCCGCGCCCTCACACGCACGCTCCCCCTAAAGCGTTGTCGGACCCTCACCTGGACCCTAAACCGTCCCCGTCCCCTAACCCTAACCCTAGCCTGAACCCTAACCCTAACCCTTCCCCGAAGCCTGACACTCACCCGTCCCCTAATCCTAACCCGTAGGCTCACACTAAGCCACGCCCTCACACGCACGCTCCCCCTAAAGCGTTGTCAGACCCTCACCTGGACCCTAAACCGTCCCCGTCCCCTAACCCTAACCCTAGCCCGAACCCTAACCCTAACCCTTTCCCGAAGCCTGACCCTCACCCGTCCCCTAATCCTAACCCGTCCGCTCACACTAACCCGCGCCCTCACACGCACGCTCCCCCTAAAGCGTTGTCGGACCCTCACCTGGACCCTAAACAGTCCCCGTCCCCTAAACCTAACCCTAGCCCTAACCCTAAACCTAACCCTTCCCCGAAGCCTGACCCTCACCCGTCCCCTAATCCTAACCCGTAGGCTCACACTAACCCGCGCCCTCACACGCACGCTCCCCCTAAAGCGTTGTCGGACCCTCACCTGGACCCTAAACCGTCCCCGTCCCCTAACCCTAACCCTAGCCTGAACCCTAACCCTAACCCTTCCCCGAAGCCTGACCCTCACCCGTCCCCTAATCCTAACCCGTAGGCTCACACTAAGCCACGCCCTCACACGCACGCTCCCCCTAAAGCGTTGTCGGACCCTCACCTGGACCCTAAACCGTCCCCGTCCCCTAACCCTAACCCTAGCCCGAACCCTAACCCTAACCCTTCCCCGAAGCCTGACCCTCACCCTTCCCCTCATCCTAACCCTTACGCTAACACTAACCCGCGCCCTCACACGCACGCTCCCCCTAAAGCGTTGTCGGACCCTCACCTGGACCCTAAACCGTCCCCGTCCCCTAACCCTAACCCTAGCCCGAACCCTAACCCTAACCCTTCTCCGAAGCCTGACCCTCACCCGTCCCCTAATCCTAACCAGTACGCTAACACTAACCCGCGCCCTCACACGCACGCTACCCCTAAAGCGTTGTCGGACACTCACCTGGACCCTAAACCGTCCCCGTCCCCTAACCCTAACCCTAGCCCGAACCATAACCCTAACCCTTCCCCAAAGCCTGACACTCACCCGTCCCCTAATCCTAACCCGTAGTCTCACACTAACACGCGCCCTCACACGCACGCTCCCCCTAAAGCGTTGTCGGACCCTCACCTGGACCCTAAACCGTCCCCGTCCGCTAACCCTAACCCTAGCCCGAACCTTAACCCTAACCCTTCCCCGAAGCCTGACACTCACCCTTCCCCTATTCCTAACCTGTACGCTAACACTAACCCGCTCCCTCACACGCACGCTCCCCCTAAAGCGTTGTCGGACCCTCACCTGGACCCTAAACCGTCCCCGTCCCCTAACCCTAACCCTAACCCGAACCCTAACCCTAACCCTACCCCGAAGCCTGACCCTCACCCGTCCCCTAATCCTAACCCGTACGCTAACGCTAACCCGCGCCCTCACACGCACGCTCCCCCTAAAGCGTTGTCGGACCCTCACCTGGACCCTAAACCGTCCCCGTCCCCTAACCCTAACCCTAGCCTGAACCCTAACCCTAACCCTTCCCCGAAGCCTGACCCTCACCCGTCCCCTAAATCTAACCCGTAGGCTCACACTAAGCCACGCCCTCACACGCACGCTCCCCCTAAAGCGTTGTCGGACCCTCACCTGGACCCTAAACCGTCCCCGTCCCCTAACCCTAACCCTAGCCCGAACCTTAACCCTAACCCTTCCCCGAAGCCTGACGCTCACCCGTCCCCTAATCCTAATCTGTACGCTAACACTAACCCGCGCCCTCACACGCACGCTCCCCCTAAAGCGTTGTCGGACCCTCACCTGGACCCTAAACCGTCCCCGTCCCCTAACCCTAACCCTAACCCGAACCCTAACCCTAACCCTTCCCCGAAGCCTGACCCTCACCCGTCCCCTAATCCTAACCCGTAGGCTCACACTAACCCGCGCCCTCACACGCACGCTCCCCCTAAAGCGTTGTCGGACCCTCACCTGGACCCTAAACCGTCCCCGTCCCCTAACCCTAACCCTAGCCTGAACCCTAACCCTAACCCTTTCCCGAAGCCTGACCCTCACCCGTCCCCTAATCCTAACCCGTAGGCTCACACTAAGCCACGCCCTCACACGCACGCTCCCCCTAAAGCGTTGTCGGACCCTCACCTGGACCCTAAACCGTCCCCGTCCCCTAAACCTAACCCTAGCCCGAACCCTAACCCTAACCCTTCCCCGAAGCCTGACCCTCACCCGTCCCCTAATCCTAACCCGTAGGCTCACACTAACCCGCGCCCTCACACGCACGCTCCCCCTAAAGCGTTGTCGGACCCTCACCTGGACCCTAAACTGTCCCCGTCCCCTAACCCTAACCCTAGCCCGAACCCTAACCCTAACCCTTCCCCGAAGCCTGACCCTCACCCGTCCCCTAATCCTAACCCGTACGCTCACACTAACCAGCGCCCTCACACGCACGCTCCCCTTAAAGCGTTGTCGGACCCTCACCTGGACCCTAAACCGTCCCCGTCCCCTAACCCTAACCCTAGCCCGAACCCTAACCCTAACTCTTCCCCGAAGCCTGACCCTCACCCGTCCCTTAATCCTAACCCGTACGCTAACACTAACCCGCGCCCTCACACGCACGCTCCCCCTAAAGCGTTGTCGGACCCTCACCTGGACCCTAAACCGTCCCCGTCCCCTAACCCTAACCCTAGCCCGAACCATAACCCTAACCCTTCCCCAAAGCCTGACCCTCACCCGTCCCATAATCCTAACCCGTAGTCTCACACTAACACGCGCCCTCACACGCACGATCCCCCTAAAGCGTTGTCGGACCCTCACCTGGACCCTAAACCGTCCCCGTCCCCTAACCCTAACCCTAGCCCGAACCTTAACCCTAACCCTTCCCCGAAGCCTGACCCTCACCCGTCCCCTATTCCTAACCTGTACGCTAACACTAACCCGCGCCCTCAAACGCACGCTCCCCCTAAAGCGTTGTCGGACCCTCACCTGGACCCTAAACCGTCCCCGTCCCCTAACCGTAACCCTAACCCGAACCCTATCCCTAAACCTTCCCCGAAGCCTGACCCTCACCGATCCCCTAATCCTAACCCGTACGCTAACGCTAACCCACGCCCTCACACGCACGCTCCCCCTAAAGCGTTGTCGGACCCTCACCTGGACCCTAAACCGTCCCCGTCCCCTAACCCTAACCCTAGCCCGAACCCTAACCCTAACCCTTCCCCGAAGCCTGACCCTCACCCGTCCCCTAATCCTAACCCGTACGCTCACAGTAACCCGCGCCCTCACACGCACGCTCCCCCTAAAGCGTTGTCGGACACTCACCTGGAACCTAAACCGTCCCCTAATCCTAACCCTAACCCTAGCCCGAACCTTAACCCTAACCCTTCCCCGAAGCCTGACCCTCACCCGTCCCCTATTCCTAACCTGTACGCTCACACTAACCCACGCCCTCACACGCACGCTCCCCCTAAAGTGTTGTCGGACCCTCACCTGGACCCTAAACCGTCCCCGTCCCCTAACCCTAACCCTAGCCCGAACCCTAACCCTAACACTTCCCCGAAGCCTGACCCTCACCCGTCCCCTAATCCTAAACCGTAGGCTCACACTAACACGTGCCCTCACACGCACGTTCCCCCTAAAGCGTTGTGGGACCCTCACCTGGACCCTAAACCGTCCCCGTCCCCTAACCCTAACCCTAGCCCGAACCCTAACCCTAACCCTTCCCCGAAGCCTGACCCTCACCCGTCCCTTAATCCTAACCCGTAGGCTCACACTAACCCGCGCCCTCACACGCACGCTCCCCCTAAAGCGTTGTCGGACCCTCACCTGGACCCTAAACCGTCCCCGTCCCCTAACCCTAACCCTAGCCCGAACCCTAACCCTAACCCTTCCCCGAAGCCTGACCCTCACCCGTCCCCTAATCCTAACCCGTAGGCTCACACTAACCCACGCCCTCACACGCACGCTCCTCCTAAAGCGTTGTCGGGCCCTCACCTGGACCCTAAACCGTCCCCGTCCCCTAACCCTAACCCTAGCCCGAACCCTAACCCTAACCCTTCCCCGAAGCCTGACCCTCACCCGTCCCCTAATCCTAACCCGTACGCTCACACTAACCCGCGACCTCACAGGCACGCTCCCCCTAAAGCGTTGTCGGACCCTCACCTGGACCCTAAACCGTCCCCATCCCCTAACCCTAACCCTAACCCGAACCCTAACCCTAACCCTTCCCCGAAGCCTGACCCTCACCCGTCCCCTAATCCTAACCTGTAGGCTCACACTAACCCGCGCCCTCACACGCATGCTCCCCCTAAAGCGTTGTCGGACCCTCACCTGGACCCTAAACCGTCCCCGTCCCCTAACCCTAACCCTAGCCTGAACCCTCACCCTAAACCTTCCCCGAAGCCTGACCCTCACCCGTCCCCTAATCCTAACCCGTAGGCTCACACTAACCCGCGCCCTCACACGCACGCTCCCCCTAAAGCGTTGTCGGACCCTCACCTGGACCCTAAACCGTCCCCGTCCCCTAACCCTAACCCTAGCCCGAACCCTAACCCTAACCCTTCCCCGAAGCCTAACCCTAACCCGTCCCCTAATCCTAACCCGTACGCTAACACTAACCCGCGCCATCACCCGCACGCTCCCCCTAAAGTGTTGTCGGACCCTCACCTGGACCCTAAACCGTCCCCGTCCCCTAACCCTAACCCTAGCCCGAACCCTAACCCTAACCCTTCCCTGAAGCCTCACCCTCACCCGTCCCCTAATCCTAACCCGTAGGCTCACACTAAGCCGCGCCCTCACACGCACGCTCCCCCTAAAGCGTTGTGGGACCCTCACATGGACCCTAAACCGTCCCCGTCCCCTAACCCTAACCCTAGCCCGAACCCTAACCCTAACCCTTCCCCGAAGCCTGACCCTCACCCGTCCCTTAATCCTAACCCGTAGGCTCACACTAACCCGCGCCCTCACACGCACGCTCCCCCTAAAGCGTTGTCGGACCCTCACCTGGACCCTAAAGCGTCCCCGTCCCCTAACCATAACCCTAGCCCGAACCCTAACCCTAACCCTTCCCCGAAGGCTGACCCTCACCCGTCCCCTAATCCTAACCCGTACGCTCACACTAACCCGCGCCCTCACAGGCGTGCTCCCCCTAAAGCGTTGTCGGACCCTCACCTGGACCCTAAACCGTCCCCGTCCCCTAACCCTAACCCTAGCCCGAACCCTAACCCTAACCCTTCCCCGAAGCCTGACCCTCACCCGTCCCCTAATCCTAAACCGTACGCTAACACTAACCCGCGCCCTTACACGCACGCTCCCCCTAAAGCGTTGTCGGACCCTCACCTGGACCCTAAACCGTCCCCGTCCCCTAACCCTAACCCTAGCCCGAACCCTAACCCTAACCCTTCCCCGAAGCCTAACCCTCACCCGTCCCCTAATCCTAACCCGTAGGCTCACTCTAACCCGCACCCTCACACGCACGCTCCCCCTAAAGCGTTGTCGGACCCTCACCTGGACCCTAAACCGTCCCCGTCCCCTAACCCTAACCCTAGCCCGAACCCTAACCCTAATCCTTCCCCGAAGGCTGACCCTCACCCGTCCCCTAATCCTAACCCGTAGGCTCACACTAACCCACGCCCTCACACGCACGCTCCCGCTGAAGCGTTGTCGGACCCTCACCTGGACCCTAAACCGTCCCCGTCCCCTAACCCTAACCCTAGCCCGAACCCTAACCCTAACCCTTCCCCGAAGCCTGACCCTCACCCGTCCCCTAATCCTAACCCGTAGGCTCACACTAACCCGCGCCCTCACACGCACGCTCCCCCTAAAGCGTTGTCGGACCCTCACCTGGACCCTAAACCGTCCCCGTCCCCTAACCTTAACCCTAGCCCGAACCCTAAACCTAACCCTTCCGCGAAGCCTGACCCTCACCCGTCCCCTAATCCTAACCCGTACGCTAACACTAACCCGCGCCATCACACGCACGCTCCCCCTAAAGTGTTGTCGGACCCTCACCTGGACCCTAAACCGTCCCCGTCCCGTAACTCTAACCCTAGCCCGAACCCTAACCCTAACCCTTCCCCGAAGCCTGACCCTCACCCGTCCCCTAATCCTAACCCGTAGGCTCACTCTAACCAGCGCCCTCACACGCACGCTCCCCCTAAAGTGTTGTCGGACCCTCACCTGGACCCTAAACCGTCCCCGTCCCCTAACCCTAACCCTAGCCCGAACCCTAACCCTAACACTTCCCCGAAGCCTGACCCTCACCCGTCCCCTAATCCTAAACCGTAGGCTCACACTAACACGTGCCCTCACACGCACGCTCCCCCTAAAGCGTTGTGGGACCCTCACCTGGACCCTAAACCGTCCCCGTCCCCTAACCCTAACCCTAGCCCGAACCCTAACCCTAACCCTTCCCCGAAGCCTGACCCTCACCCGTCCCTTAATCCTAACCCGTAGGCTCACACTAACCCGCGCCCTCACACGCACGCTCCCCCTAAAGCGTTGTCGGACCCTCACCTGGACCCTAAACCGTCCCCGTCCCCTAACCCTAACCCTAGCCCGAACCCTAACCCTAACCCTTCCCCGAAGCCTGACCCTCACCCGTCCCCTAATCCTAACCCGTACGCTCACACTAAGCCGCGCCCTCACACGCACGCTCCCCCTAAAGCGTTGTCGGACCCTCACCTGGACCCTAAACCGTCCCCGTCCCCTAACCCTAACCCTAGCCCGAACCCTAACCCTAACCCTTCCCCGAAGCCTGACCCTCACCCGTCCCCTAATCCTAACCCGTACGCTCACACTAACCCGCGCCCTCACAGGCACGCTCCCCCTAAAGCGTTGTCGGACCCTCACCTGGACCCTAAACCGTCCCCGTCCCCTAACCCTAACCCTAACCCGAACCCTAACCCTAACCCTTCCCCGAAGCCTGACCCTCAACTGTACCCTAATCCTAACCTGTAGGCTCACACTAACCCGCGCCCTCACACGCACGCTCCCCCTAAAGCGTTGTCGGACCCTCACCTGGACCCTAAACCGTCCCCGTCCCCTAACCCTAAACCTAGCCTGAACCCTAACCCTAACCCTTCCCCGAAGCCTGACCCTCACCCGTCCCCTAATCCTAACCCGTAGGCTCACACTAAGCCACGCCCTCACACGCACGCTCCCCATAAAGCGTTGTCGGACCCTCACCTGGACCCTAAACCGTCCCCGTCCCCTAACCCTAACCCTAGCCCGAACCCTAACCCTAACCCTTCCCCGAAGCCTGACCCTCACCCGTCCCCTAATCCTAACCCGTAGGCTCACACTAACCCGCGCCCTCACACGCACGCTCCCCCTAAAGCGTTGTCGGACCCTCACCTGGACCCTAAACCGTCCCCGTCCCCTAACCCTAACCCTAGCCCGAACCCTAAACCTAACCCTTCCGCGAAGCCTGACCCTCACCCGTCCCCTAATCCTAACCCGTACGCTAACACTAAGCCACGGCCTCACACGCACGCTCCCCCTAAAGCGTTGTCGAACCCTCACCTGGACCCTAAACCGTCCCCGTCCCCTAACCCTAACCCTAGCCCGAACCCTAACCCTAACCCTTCCCCGAAGCCTGACCCTCACCCGTCCCCTATTCCTAACCCGTAGGCTAACACTAACCCGCGCCCTCACACGCACGCTCCCCCTAAAGTGTTGTCGGACCCTCACCTGGACCCTAAACCGTCCCCGTCCCCTAACCCTAACCCTAGCCCGAACCCTAACCCTAACCCTTTCCCGAAGCCTGACCCTCACCCGTCCCCTAATCCTAACCCGTAGGCTCACACTAACCCGCGCCCTCACACGCACGCTCCCCCTAAAGCGTTGTCGGACCCTCACCTGGACCCTAAACCGTCCCCGTCCCCTAACCATAACCCTAGCCCGAACCCTAACCCTAACCCTTCCCCGAAGCCTGACCCTCACCCGTCCCCTAATCCTAACCCGTACGCTCACACTAACCCGCGCCCTCACAGGCACGCTCCCCCTAAAGCGTTGTCGGACCCTCACCTGGACCCTAAACCGTCCCCGTCCCCTAACCATAACCCTAGCCCGAACCCTAACCCTAACCCTTCCCCGAAGACTGACCCTCACCCGTTCCCTAATCCTAACCCGTATGCTCACACTAACCCGCGCCCTCACAGGCACGCTCCCCCTAAAGCGTTGTCGGACCCTCACCTGGACCCTAAACCGTCCCCGTCCCCTAATCCTAACCCTAACCCGAACCCTAACCCTAACCCTTCCCCGAAGCCTGACTCTCAACTGTCCCCTAATCCTAACCTGTAGGCTCACACTAACCCGCGCCCTCACACGCACGCTCCCCCTAAAGCGTTGTCGGACCCTCACCTGGACACTAAACCGTCCCCGTCCCCTAACCCTAACCCTAGCCTGAACCCTAACCCTAACCCTTCCCCGAAGCCTGACTCTCACCCGTCCCCTAATCCTAACCTGTAGGCTCACACTAAGCCACGCCCTCACACGCACGCTCCCCCTAAAGCGTTGTCGGACCCTCACCTGGACCCTAAACCGTCCCCGTCCCCTAACCCTAACCCTAGCCCGAACCCTAACCCTAACCCTTCCCCGAAGCCTGACCCTCACCCGTCCCCTATTCCTAACCCGTAGGCTAACACTAACCCGCGCCCTCACACACACGCTCCCCCTAAAGTGTTTCGGACCCTCACCTGGACCCTAAACCGTCCCCGTCCCCTAACCCTAACCCTAGCCCGAACCCTAACCCTAACCCTTCCCCGAAGCCTGACACTCACCCGTCCCCTAATCCTAACCCGTAGGCTCACACTAACCCGCGCCTTCACACGCACGCTCCCCCTAAAGCGTTGTCGGACCCTCACCTGGACCCTAAACCGTCCCCGTCCCCTAACCCTAACCCTAGCCCGAACCCTAACCCTAACCCTTCCCCGAAGCCTGACCCTCACCCGTCCCCTAATCCTAACCCGTAGGCTCACACTAAGCCACGCTCTCACACGCACGCTCCCCCTAAAGCGTTCTCGGACCCTCACCTGGACCCTAAACCGTCCCCATCCCCTAACCCTAACCCTAACCCGACCCTAACCCTAACCCTTCCCCGAAGCCTGACCCTCACCCGTCCCCTAATCCTAACCCGTAGGCTCACACTAACCCGCGCCCTCACACGCACGCTCCCCCTAAAGCGTTGTCGGACCCTCACCTGGACCCTAAACCGTCCCCGTCCCCTAAACCTAACCCTAGCCCGAACCTTAACCCTAACCCTTCCCCGAAGCCTGACGCTCACCCGTCCCCTAATCCTAATCTGTACGCTAACACTAACCCGCGCCCTCACACGCACGCTCCCCCTAAAGCGTTGTCGGACCCTCACCTGGACCCTAAACCGTCCCCGTCCCCTAACCCTAACCCTAGCCCGAACCCTAACCCTAACCCTTCCCCGAAGCCTGACCCTCACCCGTCCCCTAATCCTAACCCGTAGGCTCACACTAAGCCACGCCCTCACACGCACGCTCCCCCTAAAGCGTTGTCGGACCCTCACCTGGACCCTAAACCGTCCCCGTCCCCTAACCCTAACCCTAGCCTGAACCCTAACCCTAACCCTTCCCCGAAGCCTGACCCTCACCCGTCCCGTAATCCTAACCCGTAGGCTCACACTAACCTGCGCCCTCACACGCACGCTCCCCCTAAAGCGTTGTCGGACCCTCACCTGGACCCTAAACCGTCCCCGTCCCCTAACCCTAACCCTAGCCCGAACCCTAACCCTAACCCTTCCCCGAAGCCTGACCCTCACCCGTCCCCTAATCCTAACCCGTACGCTAACACTAAGCCACGCCCTCACACGCACGCTCCCCCTAAAGCGTTGTCGGACCCTCACCTGGACCCTAAACCGTCCCCGTCCCCTAACCCTAACCCTAGCCCGAACCCTAACCCTAACACTTCCCCGAAGCCTGACCCTCACCCGTCCCCTATTCCTAACCCGTAGGCTAACACTCACCCACGCCCTCACACGCACGCTCCCCCTAAAGTGTTGTCGGACCCTCACCTGGACCCTAAACCGTCCCCGTCCCCTAACCCTAACCCTAGCCCGAACCCTAAACCTAACCCTTTCCCGAAGCCTGACCCTCAACCGTCCCCTAATCCTAACCCGTCCGCTCACACTAACCCGCGCCCTCACACGCACGCTCCCCCTAAAGCGTTGTCGGACCCTCACCTGGACCCTAAACCGTCCCCGTCCCCTAACCCTAACCCTAGCCCGAACCCTAACCCTAACCCTTCCCCGAAGCCTGACCCTCACCCGTCCCCTAATCCTAACCCGTAGGCTCACACTAACCCGCGCCCTCACACGCACGCTCCCCCTAAAGCGTTGTCGGACCCTCACCTGGACCCTAAACCGTCCCCGTCCCCTAACCCTAACCCTAGCCTGAACCCTAACCCTAACCCTTCCCCGAAGCCTGACCCTCACCCGTGCCCTAATCCTAACCCGTAGGCTCACACTAAGCCACGCCCTCACATGCACGCTCCCCCTAAAGCGTTGTCGGACCCTCAACTGGACCCTAAACCGTCCCCGTCCGCTAACCCTAACACTAGCCCGAACCTTAACCCTAACCCTTCCCCGAAGCCTGACCCTCACCCGTCCCCTATTCCTAACCTGTACGCTAACACTAACCCGCGCCCTCACACGCACGCTCCCCCTAAAGCGTTGTCGGACCCTCACCTGGACCCTAAACCGTCCCCGTCCCCTAACCCTAACCCTAACCCGAACCCTAACCCTAACCCTACCGCGAAGCCTGACCCTCACCCGTCCCCTAATCCTAACCCCTACGCTAACGCTAACCCGCGCCCTCACACGCACGCACCCCCTAAAGCGTTGTCGGACCCTCACCTGGACCCTAAACCGTCCCCGTCCCCTAACCCTAACCCTAGCCTGAACCCTAACCCTAACCCTTCCCCGAAGCCTGACACTCACCCGTCCCCTAATCCTAACCCGTAGGCTCACACTAAGCCACGCCCTCACACGCACGCTCCCCCTAAAGCGTTGTCAGACCCTCACCTGGACCCTAAACCGTCCCCGTCCCCTAACCCTAACCCTAGCCCGAACCCTAACCCTAACCCTTTCCCGAAGCCTGACCCTCACCCGTCCCCTAATCCTAACCCGTCCGCTCACACTAACCCGCGCCCTCACACGCACGCTCCCCCTAAAGCGTTGTCGGACCCTCACCTGGACCCTAAACCGTCCCCGTCCCCTAAACCTAACCCTAGCCCTAACCCTAAACCTAACCCTTCCCCGAAGCCTGACCCTCACCCGTCCCCTAATCCTAACCCGTAGGCTCACACTAACCCGCGCCCTCACACGCACGCTCCCCCTAAAGCGTTGTCGGACCCTCACCTGGACCCTAAACCGTCCCCGTCCCCTAACCCTAACCCTAGCCTGAACCCTAACCCTAACCCTTCCCCGAAGCCTGACCCTCACCCGTCCCCTAATCCTAACCCGTAGGCTCACACTAAGCCACGCCCTCACACGCACGCTCCCCCTAAAGCGTTGTCGGACCCTCACCTGGACCCTAAACCGTCCCCGTCCCCTAACCCTAACCCTAGCCCGAACCCTAACCCTAACCCTTCCCCGAAGCCTGACCCTCACCCTTCCCCTCATCCTAACCCTTACGCTAACACTAACCCGCGCCCTCACACGCACGCTCCCCCTAAAGCGTTGTCGGACCCTCACCTGGACCCTAAACCGTCCCCGTCCCCTAACCCTAACCCTAGCCCGAACCCTAACCCTAACCCTTCTCCGAAGCCTGACCCTCACCCGTCCCCTAATCCTAACCAGTACGCTAACACTAACCCGCGCCCTCACACGCACGCTACCCCTAAAGCGTTGTCGGACACTCACCTGGACCCTAAACCGTCCCCGTCCCCTAACCCTAACCCTAGCCCGAACCATAACCCTAACCCTTCCCCAAAGCCTGACACTCACCCGTCCCCTAATCCTAACCCGTAGTCTCACACTAACACGCGCCCTCACACGCACGCTCCCCCTAAAGCGTTGTCGGACCCTCACCTGGACCCTAAACCGTCCCCGTCCGCTAACCCTAACCCTAGCCCGAACCTTAACCCTAACCCTTCCCCGAAGCCTGACACTCACCCTTCCCCTATTCCTAACCTGTACGCTAACACTAACCCGCTCCCTCACACGCACGCTCCCCCTAAAGCGTTGTCGGACCCTCACCTGGACCCTAAACCGTCCCCGTCCCCTAACCCTAACCCTAACCCGAACCCTAACCCTAACCCTACCCCGAAGCCTGACCCTCACCCGTCCCCTAATCCTAACCCGTACGCTAACGCTAACCCGCGCCCTCACACGCACGCTCCCCCTAAAGCGTTGTCGGACCCTCACCTGGACCCTAAACCGTCCCCGTCCCCTAACCCTAACCCTAGCCTGAACCCTAACCCTAACCCTTCCCCGAAGCCTGACCCTCACCCGTCCCCTAAATCTAACCCGTAGGCTCACACTAAGCCACGCCCTCACACGCACGCTCCCCCTAAAGCGTTGTCGGACCCTCACCTGGACCCTAAACCGTCCCCGTCCCCTAACCCTAACCCTAGCCCGAACCTTAACCCTAACCCTTCCCCGAAGCCTGACGCTCACCCGTCCCCTAATCCTAATCTGTACGCTAACACTAACCCGCGCCCTCACACGCACGCTCCCCCTAAAGCGTTGTCGGACCCTCACCTGGACCCTAAACCGTCCCCGTCCCCTAACCCTAACCCTAACCCGAACCCTAACCCTAACCCTTCCCCGAAGCCTGACCCTCACCCGTCCCCTAATCCTAACCCGTAGGCTCACACTAACCCGCGCCCTCACACGCACGCTCCCCCTAAAGCGTTGTCGGACCCTCACCTGGACCCTAAACCGTCCCCGTCCCCTAACCCTAACCCTAGCCTGAACCCTAACCCTAACCCTTTCCCGAAGCCTGACCCTCACCCGTCCCCTAATCCTAACCCGTAGGCTCACACTAAGCCACGCCCTCACACGCACGCTCCCCCTAAAGCGTTGTCGGACCCTCACCTGGACCCTAAACCGTCCCCGTCCCCTAAACCTAACCCTAGCCCGAACCCTAACCCTAACCCTTCCCCGAAGCCTGACCCTCACCCGTCCCCTAATCCTAACCCGTAGGCTCACACTAACCCGCGCCCTCACACGCACGCTCCCCCTAAAGCGTTGTCGGACCCTCACCTGGACCCTAAACTGTCCCCGTCCCCTAACCCTAACCCTAGCCCGAACCCTAACCCTAACCCTTCCCCGAAGCCTGACCCTCACCCGTCCCCTAATCCTAACCCGTACGCTCACACTAACCAGCGCCCTCACACGCACGCTCCCCTTAAAGCGTTGTCGGACCCTCACCTGGACCCTAAACCGTCCCCGTCCCCTAACCCTAACCCTAGCCCGAACCCTAACCCTAACTCTTCCCCGAAGCCTGACCCTCACCCGTCCCTTAATCCTAACCCGTACGCTAACACTAACCCGCGCCCTCACACGCACGCTCCCCCTAAAGCGTTGTCGGACCCTCACCTGGACCCTAAACCGTCCCCGTCCCCTAACCCTAACCCTAGCCCGAACCATAACCCTAACCCTTCCCCAAAGCCTGACCCTCACCCGTCCCATAATCCTAACCCGTAGTCTCACACTAACACGCGCCCTCACACGCACGATCCCCCTAAAGCGTTGTCGGACCCTCACCTGGACCCTAAACCGTCCCCGTCCCCTAACCCTAACCCTAGCCCGAACCTTAACCCTAACCCTTCCCCGAAGCCTGACCCTCACCCGTCCCCTATTCCTAACCTGTACGCTAACACTAACCCGCGCCCTCAAACGCACGCTCCCCCTAAAGCGTTGTCGGACCCTCACCTGGACCCTAAACCGTCCCCGTCCCCTAACCGTAACCCTAACCCGAACCCTATCCCTAAACCTTCCCCGAAGCCTGACCCTCACCGATCCCCTAATCCTAACCCGTACGCTAACGCTAACCCACGCCCTCACACGCACGCTCCCCCTAAAGCGTTGTCGGACCCTCACCTGGACCCTAAACCGTCCCCGTCCCCTAACCCTAACCCTAGCCCGAACCCTAACCCTAACCCTTCCCCGAAGCCTGACCCTCACCCGTCCCCTAATCCTAACCCGTACGCTCACAGTAACCCGCGCCCTCACACGCACGCTCCCCCTAAAGCGTTGTCGGACACTCACCTGGAACCTAAACCGTCCCCTAATCCTAACCCTAACCCTAGCCCGAACCTTAACCCTAACCCTTCCCCGAAGCCTGACCCTCACCCGTCCCCTATTCCTAACCTGTACGCTCACACTAACCCACGCCCTCACACGCACGCTCCCCCTAAAGCGTTGTCGGACCCTCACCTGGACCCTAAACCGTCCCCGTCCCCTAACCCTAACCCTAACCCGAACCCTAACCCTAACACTGCCCGGAAGCCTGACCCTCACCCGTCCCCTAATCCTAACCCGTACGCTCACGCTAACCCGCGCCCTCACACGCACGCTCCCCCTAAAGCATTGGCGGACCCTTACCTGGACCCTAAACCGTCCCCGTCCCCTAACCCTAACCCTAGCCCGAACCCTAACCCTAACCCTTCCCCGAAGCCTGACCCTCACCCGTCCCCTAATCCTAACCAGTACGCTAACACTAACCCGTGCCCTCACACGCACGCTCCCCCTAAAGCGTTGTCGGACCCTCACCTGGACCCTAAACCGTCCCCGTCCCCTAACCCTAACCCTAGCCCGAACCCTAACCCTAACCCTTCCCCGAAGCCTGACCCTCACCCGTCCCCTAATCCTAACACGTAGGCTAACACTAACCCACGCCCTCACACGCACGCTCCCCCTAAAGCGTTGTCGGACCCTCACCTGGACCCTAAACCGTCCCCGTCCCCTAACCCTAACCCTAGCCCGAACCCTAAGCCTAACCCTTCCCCGAAGCCTGACCCTCACCCGTCCCCTAATCCTAACCCGTACGCTCACACTAACCAGCGCCCTCACACGCACGCTCCCCCTAAAGCGTTGTCGGACCCTCACCTGGACCCTAAACCGTCCCCGTCCCCTAACCCTAACCCTAGCCCGAACCCTAACCCTAACTCTTCCCCGAAGCCTGACCCTCACCCGTCCATTAATCCTAACCCGTACGCTAACACTAACCCGCGCCCTCACACGCACGCTCCCCCAAAAGCGTTGTCGGACACTCACCTGGACCCTAAACCGTCCCCGTCCCCTAACCCTAACCCTAGCCCGAACCATAACCCTAACCCTTCCCCAAAGCCTGACCCTCACCCGTCCCCTAATCCTAACCCGTAGGCTCACACTAACACGCGCCCTCACACGCATGCTCCCCCTAAAGCGTTGTCGGACCCTCACCTCGACCCTAAACCGTCCCCGTCCCCTAAACCTAACCCTAGCCCGAACCTTAACCCTAACCCTTCCCCGAAGCCTGACGCTCACCCGTCCCCTAATCCTAATCTGTACGCTAACACTAACCCGCGCCCTCACACGCACGCTCCCCCTAAAGCGTTGTCGGACCCTCACCTGGACCCTAAACCGTCCCCGTCCCCTAACCCTAACCCTAGCCTGAACCCTAACCCTAACCCTTCCCCGAAGCCTGACCCTCACCCGTCCCCTAATCCTAACCCGTAGGCTCACACTAAGCCACGCCCTCACACGCACGCTCCCCCTAAAGCGTTGTCGGACCCTCACCTGGACCCTAAACCGTCCCCGTCCCCTAACCCTAACCCTAGCCTGAACCCTAACCCTAACCCTTCCCCGAAGCCTGACCCTCACCCGTCCCGTAATCCTAACCCGTAGGCTCACACTAACCTGCGCCCTCACACGCACGCTCCCCCTAAAGCGTTGTCGGACCCTCACCTGGACCCTAAACCGTCCCCGTCCCCTAACCCTAACCCTAGCCCGAACCCTAACCCTAACCCTTCCCCGAAGCCTGACCCTCACCCGTCCCCTAATCCTAACCCGTACGCTAACACTAAGCCACGCCCTCACACGCACGCTCCCCCTAAAGCGTTGTCGGACCCTCACCTGGACCCTAAACCGTCCCCGTCCCCTAACCCTAACCCTAGCCCGAACCCTAACCCTAACCCTTCCCCGAAGCCTGACCCTCACCCGTCCCCTATTCCTAACCCGTAGGCTAACACTCACCCACGCCCTCACACGCACGCTCCCCCTAAAGTGTTGTCGGACCCTCACCTGGACCCTAAACCGTCCCCGTCCCCTAACCCTAACCCTAGCCCGAACCCTAAACCTAACCCTTTCCCGAAGCCTGACCCTCACCCGTCCCCTAATCCTAACCCGTCCGCTCACACTAACCCGCGCCCTCACACGCACGCTCCCCCTAAAGCGTTGTCGGACCCTCACCTGGACCCTAAACCGTCCCCGTCCCCTAACCCTAACCCTAGCCCGAACCCTAACCCTAACCCTTCCCCGAAGCCTGACCCTCACCCGTCCCCTAATCCTAACCCGTAGGCTCACACTAACCCGCGCCCTCACACGCACGCTCCCCCTAAAGCGTTGTCGGACCCTCACCTGGACCCTAAACCGTCCCCGTCCCCTAACCCTAACCCTAGCCTGAACCCTAACCCTAACCCTTCCCCGAAGCCTGACCCTCACCCGTGCCCTAATCCTAACCCGTAGGCTCACACTAAGCCACGCCCTCACATGCACGCTCCCCCTAAAGCGTTGTCGGACCCTCAACTGGACCCTAAACCGTCCCCGTCCGCTAAACCTAACACTAGCCCGAACCTTAACCCTAACCCTTCCCCGAAGCCTGACCCTCACCCGTCCCCTATTCCTAACCTGTACGCTAACACTAACCCGCGCCCTCACACGCACGCTCCCCCTAAAGCGTTGTCGGACCCTCACCTGGACCCTAAACCGTCCCCGTCCCCTAACCCTAACCCTAACCCGAACCCTAACCCTAACCCTACCGCGAAGCCTGACCCTCACCCGTCCCCTAATCCTAACCCCTACGCTAACGCTAACCCGCGCCCTCACACGCACGCTCCCCCTAAAGCGTTGTCGGACCCTCACCTGGACCCTAAACCGTCCCCGTCCCCTAACCCTAACCCTAGCCTGAACCCTAACCCTAACCCTTCCCCGAAGCCTGACACTCACCCGTCCCCTAATCCTAACCCGTAGGCTCACACTAAGCCACGCCCTCACACGCACGCTCCCCCTAAAGCGTTGTCAGACCCTCACCTGGACCCTAAACCGTCCCCGTCCCCTAACCCTAACCCTAGCCCGAACCCTAACCCTAACCCTTTCCCGAAGCCTGACCCTCACCCGTCCCCTAATCCTAACCCGTCCGCTCACACTAACCCGCGCCCTCACACGCACGCTCCCCCTAAAGCGTTGTCGGACCCTCACCTGGACCCTAAACCGTCCCCGTCCCCTAAACCTAACCCTAGCCCTAACCCTAACCCTAACCCTTCCCCGAAGCCTGACCCTCACCCGTCCCCTAATCCTAACCCGTAGGCTCACACTAACCCGCGCCCTCACACGCACGCTCCCCCTAAAGCGTTGTCGGACCCTCACCTGGACCCTAAACCGTCCCCGTCCCCTAACCCTAACCCTAGCCTGAACCCTAACCCTAACCCTTCCCCGAAGCCTGACCCTCACCCGTCCCCTAATCCTAACCCGTAGGCTCACACTAAGCCACGCCCTCACACGCACGCTCCCCCTAAAGCGTTGTCGGACCCTCACCTGGACCCTAAACCGTCCCCGTACCCTAACCCTAACCCTAGCCCGAACCCTAACCCTAACCCTTCCCCGAAGCCTGACCCTCACCCTTCCCCTCATCCTAACCCTTACGCTAACACTAACCCGCGCCCTCACACGCACGCTCCCCCTAAAGCGTTGTCGGACCCTCACCTGGACCCTAAACCGTCCCCGTCCCCTAACCCTAACCCTAGCCCGAACCCTAACCCTAACCCTTCTCCGAAGCCTGACCCTCACCCGTCCCCTAATCCTAACCAGTACGCTAACACTAACCCGCGCCCTCACACGCACGCTACCCCTAAAGCGTTGTCGGACACTCACCTGGACCCTAAACCGTCCCCGTCCCCTAACCCTAACCCTAGCCCGAACCATAACCCTAACCCTTCCCCAAAGCCTGACACTCACCCGTCCCCTAATCCTAACCCGTAGTCTCACACTAACACGCGCCCTCACACGCACGCTCCCCCTAAAGCGTTGTCGGACCCTCACCTGGACCCTAAACCGTCCCCGTCCGCTAACCCTAACCCTAGCCCGAACCTTAACCCTAACCCTTCCCCGAAGCCTGACCCTCACCCTTCCCCTATTCCTAACCTGTACGCTAACACTAACCCGCTCCCTCACACGCACGCTCCCCCTAAAGCGTTGTCGGACCCTCACCTGGACCCTAAACCGTCCCCGTCCCCTAACCCTAACCCTAACCCGAACCCTAACCCTAACCCTACCCCGAAGCCTGACCCTCACCCGTCCCCTAATCCTAACCCGTACGCTAACGCTAACCCGCGCCCTCACACGCACGCTCCCCCTAAAGCGTTGTCGGACCCTCACCTGGACCCTAAACCGTCCCCGTCCCCTAACCCTAACCCTAGCCTGAACCCTAACCCTAACCCTTCCCCGAAGCCTGACCCTCACCCGTCCCCTAAATCTAACCCGTAGGCTCACACTAAGCCACGCCCTCACACGCACGCTCCCCCTAAAGCGTTGTCGGACCCTCACCTGGACCCTAAACCGTCCCCGTCCCCTAACCCTAACCCTAGCCCGAACCTTAACCCTAACCCTTCCCCGAAGCCTGACGCTCACCCGTCCCCTAATCCTAATCTGTACGCTAACACTAACCCGCGCCCTCACACGCACGCTCCCCCTAAAGCGTTGTCGGACCCTCACCTGGACCCTAAACCGTCCCCGTCCCCTAACCCTAACCCTAACCCGAACCCTAACCCTAACCCTTCCCCGAAGCCTGACCCTCACCCGTCCCCTAATCCTAACCCGTAGGCTCACACTAACCCGCGCCCTCACACGCACGCTCCCCCTAAAGCGTTGTCGGACCCTCACCTGGACCCTAAACCGTCCCCGTCCCCTAACCCTAACCCTAGCCTGAACCCTAACCCTAACCCTTTCCCGAAGCCTGACCCTCACCCGTCCCCTAATCCTAACCCGTAGGCTCACACTAAGCCACGCCCTCACACGCACGCTCCCCCTAAAGCGTTGTCGGACCCTCACCTGGACCCTAAACCGTCCCCGTCCCCTAAACCTAACCCTAGCCCGAACCCTAACCCTAACCCTTCCCCGAAGCCTGACCCTCACCCGTCCCCTAATCCTAACCCGTAGGCTCACACTAACCCGCGCCCTCACACGCACGCTCCCCCTAAAGCGTTGTCGGACCCTCACCTGGACCCTAAACTGTCCCCGTCCCCTAACCCTAACCCTAGCCCGAACCCTAACCCTAACCCTTCCCCGAAGCCTGACCCTCACCCGTCCCCTAATCCTAACCCGTACGCTCACACTAACCAGCGCCCTCACACGCACGCTCCCCTTAAAGCGTTGTCGGACCCTCACCTGGACCCTAAACCGTCCCCGTCCCCTAACCCTAACCCTAGCCCGAACCCTAACCCTAACTCTTCCCCGAAGCCTGACCCTCACCCGTCCCTTAATCCTAACCCGTACGCTAACACTAACCCGCGCCCTCACACGCACGCTCCCCCTAAAGCGTTGTCGGACCCTCACCTGGACCCTAAACCGTCCCCGTCCCCTAACCCTAACCCTAGCCCGAACCATAACCCTAACCCTTCCCCAAAGCCTGACCCTCACCCGTCCCATAATCCTAACCCGTAGTCTCACACTAACACGCGCCCTCACACGCACGATCCCCCTAAAGCGTTGTCGGACCCTCACCTGGACCCTAAACCGTCCCCGTCCCCTAACCCTAACCCTAGCCCGAACCTTAACCCTAACCCTTCCCCGAAGCCTGACCCTCACCCGTCCCCTATTCCTAACCTGTACGCTAACACTAACCCGCGCCCTCAAACGCACGCTCCCCCTAAAGCGTTGTCGGACCCTCACCTGGACCCTAAACCGTCCCCGTCCCCTAACCGTAACCCTAACCCGAACCCTATCCCTAAACCTTCCCCGAAGCCTGACCCTCACCGATCCCCTAATCCTAACCCGTACGCTAACGCTAACCCACGCCCTCACACGCACGCTCCCCCTAAAGCGTTGTCGGACCCTCACCTGGACCCTAAACCGTCCCCGTCCCCTAACCCTAACCCTAGCCCGAACCCTAACCCTAACCCTTCCCCGAAGCCTGACCCTCACCCGTCCCCTAATCCTAACCCGTACGCTCACAGTAACCCGCGCCCTCACACGCACGCTCCCCCTAAAGCGTTGTCGGACCCTCACCTGGAACCTAAACCGTCCCCTAATCCTAACCCTAACCCTAGCCCGAACCTTAACCCTAACCCTTCCCCGAAGCCTGACCCTCACCCGTCCCCTATTCCTAACCTGTACGCTCACACTAACCCACGCCCTCACACGCACGCTCCCCCTAAAGCGTTGTCGGACCCTCACCTGGACCCTAAACCGTCCCCGTCCCCTAACCCTAACCCTAACCCGAACCCTAACCCTAACACTGCCCGGAAGCCTGACCCTCACCCGTCCCCTAATCCTAACCCGTACGCTCACGCTAACCCGCGCCCTCACACGCACGCTCCCCCTAAAGCATTGGCGGACCCTTACCTGGACCCTAAACCGTCCCCGTCCCCTAACCCTAACCCTAGCCCGAACCCTAACCCTAACCCTTCCCCGAAGCCTGACCCTCACCCGTCCCCTAATCCTAACCAGTACGCTAACACTAACCCGTGCCCTCACACGCACGCTCCCCCTAAAGCGTTGTCGGACCCTCACCTGGACCCTAAACCGTCCCCGTCCCCTAACCCTAACCCTAGCCCGAACCCTAACCCTAACCCTTCCCCGAAGCCTGACCCTCACCCGTCCCCTAATCCTAACACGTAGGCTAACACTAACCCGCGCCCTCACACGCACGCTCCCCCTAAAGCGTTGTCGGACCCTCACCTGGACCCTAAACCGTCCCCGTCCCCTAACCCTAACCCTAGCCCGAACCCTAAGCCTAACCCTTCCCCGAAGCCTGACCCTCACCCGTCCCCTAATCCTAACCCGTACGCTCACACTAACCAGCGCCCTCACACGCACGCTCCCCCTAAAGCGTTGTCGGACCCTCACCTGGACCCTAAACCGTCCCCGTCCCCTAACCCTAACCCTAGCCCGAACCCTAACCCTAACTCTTCCCCGAAGCCTGACCCTCACCCGTCCATTAATCCTAACCCGTACGCTAACACTAACCCGCGCCCTCACACGCACGCTCCCCCTAAAGCGTTGTCGGACACTCACCTGGACCCTAAACCGTCCCCGTCCCCTAACCCTAACCCTAGCCCGAACCATAACCCTAACCCTTCCCCAAAGCCTGACCCTCACCCGTCCCCTAATCCTAACCCGTAGTCTCACACTAACACGCGCCCTCACACGCACGATCCCCCTAAAGCGTTGTCGGACCCTCACCTGGACCCTAAACCGTCCCCGTCCCCTAACCCTAACCCTAGCCCGAACCCTAACCCTAACCCTTCCCCGAAGCCTGACCCTCAGCCGTCCCCTAATCCTAACCCGTACGCTCACACTAACCCGCGCCCTCACACGCACGCTCCCCCTAAAGCGTTGTCGGACCCTCACCTGGACCCTAAACCGTCCCCGTCCCCTAACCCTAACCCTAGCCCGAACCCTAACCCTAACCCTTCCCCGAAGCCTGACCCTCACCCGTCCCCTAATCCTAACCCGTAGGCTCACACTAACCTGCGCCCTCACACGCACGCTCCCCCTAAAGCGTTGTCGGACCCTCACCTGGACCCTAAACCGTCCCCGTCCCCTAACCCTAACCCTAGCCCCAACCCTAACCCTAACCCTTCCCCGAAGCCTGACCCTCACCCGTCCCCTAATCCTAACACGTAGGCTAACACTAACCCGCGCCCTCACACGCACGCTCCCCCTAAAGCGTTGTCGGACCCTCACCTGGACCCTAAACCGTCCCCGTCCCCTAACCCTAACCCTAGCCCGAACCCTAACCCTAACCCTTCCCCGAAGCCTGACCCTCACCCGTCCCCTAATCCTAACCCGTACGCTCACACTAACCAGCGCCCTCACACGCACGCTCCCCCTAAAGCGTTGTCGGACCCTCACCTGGACCCTAAACCGTCTCCGTCCCCTAAACCTAACCCTAGTCCGAACCTTAACCCTAACACTTCCCCCAAGCCTGACCCTCAGCCGTCCCCTAATCCAAACCCGTACGCTAACACTAACCCGCGCCCTCACACGCACGCTCCCCCTAAAGCATTGTCGGACCCTCACCTGGACCCTAAACCGTCCCCGTCCCCTAACCCTAACCCTAGCCCCAACCTTAACCCTAACACTTCCCCGAAGCCTGACCCTCACCCGTCCCCTAATCCTAACCCGTACGCTCACACTAACCCGCGCCCTCACATGCACGCTCCCCCTAAAGCGTTGTCGGACCCTCACCTGGACCCTAAACCGTCCCCGTCCCCTAACCCTAACCCTAGCCTGAACCCTAACCCTAACCCTTCCCCGAAGCCTGACCCTCACCCTTCCCCTAATCCTAACCCGTACGCTAACACTAACCCGCGCCCTCACACGCACGCTCCCCCTAAAGCGATGTCGGACCCTCACCTGGACCCTAAACCGTCCCCGTCCCCTAACCCTAACCCTAGCCCCAACCATAACCCTAACCCTTTCCCGAAGCCTGACCCTCACCCGTCCCCTAATCCTAACCCGTAGGCTCACACTAACCTGCGCCCTCACACGCACGCTCCCCCTAAAGCGTTGTCGGACCCTCACCTGGACCCTAAACCGTCCCCGTCCCCTAACCCTAACCCTAGCCCGAACCCTAACCCTAACCCTTCCCCGAAGCCTGACCCTCACCCGTCCCCTAATCCTAACCCGTACGCTAACACTAAGCCACGCCCTCACACGCACGCTCCCCCTAAAGCGTTGTCGGACCCTCACCTGGACCCTAAACCGTCCCCGTCCCCTAACCCTAACCCTAGCCCGAACCCTAACCCTAACCCTTCCCCGAAGCCTGACCCTCACCCGTCCCCTATTCCTAACCCGTAGGCTAACACTCACCCACGCCCTCACACGCACGCTCCCCCTAAAGTGTTGTCGGACCCTCACCTGGACCCTAAACCGTCCCCGTCCCCTAACCCTAACCCTAGCCCGAACCCTAAACCTAACCCTTTCCCGAAGCCTGACCCTCACCCGTCCCCTAATCCTAACCCGTCCGCTCACACTAACCCGCGCCCTCACACGCACGCTCCCCCTAAAGCGTTGTCGGACCCTCACCTGGACCCTAAACCGTCCCCGTCCCCTAACCCTAACCCTAGCCCGAACCCTAACCCTAACCCTTCCCCGAAGCCTGACCCTCACCCGTCCCCTAATCCTAACCCGTAGGCTCACACTAACCCGCGCCCTCACACGCACGCTCCCCCTAAAGCGTTGTCGGACCCTCACCTGGACCCTAAACCGTCCCCGTCCCCTAACCCTAACCCTAGCCTGAACCCTAACCCTAACCCTTCCCCGAAGCCTGACCCTCACCCGTGCCCTAATCCTAACCCGTAGGCTCACACTAAGCCACGCCCTCACATGCACGCTCCCCCTAAAGCGTTGTCGGACCCTCAACTGGACCCTAAATCGTCCCCGTCCGCTAAACCTAACACTAGCCCGAACCTTAACCCTAACCCTTCCCCGAAGCCTGACCCTCACCCGTCCCCTATTCCTAACCTGTACGCTAACACTAACCCGCGCCCTCACACGCACGCTCCCCCTAAAGCGTTGTCGGACCCTCACCTGGACCCTAAACCGTCCCCGTCCCCTAACCCTAACCCTAACCCGAACCCTAACCCTAACCCTACCGCGAAGCCTGACCCTCACCCGTCCCCTAATCCTAACCCCTACGCTAACGCTAACCCGCGCCCTCACACGCACGCTCCCCCTAAAGCGTTGTCGGACCCTCACCTGGACCCTAAACCGTCCCCGTCCCCTAACCCTAACCCTAGCCTGAACCCTAACCCTAACCCTTCCCCGAAGCCTGACACTCACCCGTCCCCTAATCCTAACCCGTAGGCTCACACTAAGCCACGCCCTCACACGCACGCTCCCCCTAAAGCGTTGTCAGACCCTCACCTGGACCCTAAACCGTCCCCGTCCCCTAACCCTAACCCTAGCCCGAACCCTAACCCTAACCCTTTCCCGAAGCCTGACCCTCACCCGTCCCCTAATCCTAACCCGTCCGCTCACACTAACCCGCGCCCTCACACGCACGCTCCCCCTAAAGCGTTGTCGGACCCTCACCTGGACCCTAAACCGTCCCCGTCCCCTAAACCTAACCCTAGCCCTAACCCTAACCCTAACCCTTCCCCGAAGCCTGACCCTCACCCGTCCCCTAATCCTAACCCGTAGGCTCACACTAACCCGCGCCCTCACACGCACGCTCCCCCTAAAGCGTTGTCGGACCCTCACCTGGACCCTAAACCGTCCCCGTCCCCTAACCCTAACCCTAGCCTGAACCCTAACCCTAACCCTTCCCCGAAGCCTGACCCTCACCCGTCCCCTAATCCTAACCCGTAGGCTCACACTAAGCCACGCCCTCACACGCACGCTCCCCCTAAAGCGTTGTCGGACCCTCACCTGGACCCTAAACCGTCCCCGTCCCCTAACCCTAACCCTAGCCCGAACCCTAACCCTAACCCTTCCCCGAAGCCTGACCCTCACCCTTCCCCTCATCCTAACCCTTACGCTAACACTAACCCGCGCCCTCACACGCACGCTCCCCCTAAAGCGTTGTCGGACCCTCACCTGGACCCTAAACCGTCCCCGTCCCCTAACCCTAACCCTAGCCCGAACCCTAACCCTAACCCTTCTCCGAAGCCTGACCCTCACCCGTCCCCTAATCCTAACCAGTACGCTAACACTAACCCGCGCCCTCACACGCACGCTACCCCTAAAGCGTTGTCGGACACTCACCTGGACCCTAAACCGTCCCCGTCCCCTAACCCTAACCCTAGCCCGAACCATAACCCTAACCCTTCCCCAAAGCCTGACACTCACCCGTCCCCTAATCCTAACCCGTTGTCTCACACTAACACGCGCCCTCACACGCACGCTCCCCCTAAAGCGTTGTCGGACCCTCACCTGGACCCTAAACCGTCCCCGTCCGCTAACCCTAACCCTAGCCCGAACCTTAACCCTAACCCTTCCCCGAAGCCTGACCCTCACCCTTCCCCTATTCCTAACCTGTACGCTAACACTAACCCGCTCCCTCACACGCACGCTCCCCCTAAAGCGTTGTCGGACCCTCACCTGGACCCTAAACCGTCCCCGTCCCCTAACCCTAACCCTAACCCGAACCCTAACCCTAACCCTACCCCGAAGCCTGACCCTCACCCGTCCCCTAATCCTAACCCGTACGCTAACGCTAACCCGCGCCCTCACACGCACGCTCCCCCTAAAGCGTTGTCGGACCCTCACCTGGACCCTAAACCGTCCCCGTCCCCTAACCCTAACCCTAGCCTGAACCCTAACCCTAACCCTTCCCCGAAGCCTGACCCTCACCCGTCCCCTAAATCTAACCCGTAGGCTCACACTAAGCCACGCCCTCACACGCACGCTCCCCCTAAAGCGTTGTCGGACCCTCACCTGGACCCTAAACCGTCCCCGTCCCCTAACCCTAACCCTAGCCCGAACCTTAACCCTAACCCTTCCCCGAAGCCTGACGCTCACCCGTCCCCTAATCCTAATCTGTACGCTAACACTAACCCGCGCCCTCACACGCACGCTCCCCCTAAAGCGTTGTCGGACCCTCACCTGGACCCTAAACCGTCCCCGTCCCCTAACCCTAACCCTAACCCGAACCCTAACCCTAACCCTTCCCCGAAGCCTGACCCTCACCCGTCCCCTAATCCTAACCCGTAGGCTCACACTAACCCGCGCCCTCACACGCACGCTCCCCCTAAAGCGTTGTCGGACCCTCACCTGGACCCTAAACCGTCCCCGTCCCCTAACCCTAACCCTAGCCTGAACCCTAACCCTAACCCTTTCCCGAAGCCTGACCCTCACCCGTCCCCTAATCCTAACCCGTAGGCTCACACTAAGCCACGCCCTCACACGCACGCTCCCCCTAAAGCGTTGTCGGACCCTCACCTGGACCCTAAACCGTCCCCGTCCCCTAAACCTAACCCTAGCCCGAACCCTAACCCTAACCCTTCCCCGAAGCCTGACCCTCACCCGTCCCCTAATCCTAACCCGTAGGCTCACACTAACCCGCGCCCTCACACGCACGCTCCCCCTAAAGCGTTGTCGGACCCTCACCTGGACCCTAAACCGTCCCCGTCCCCTAACCCTAACCCTAGCCCGAACCATAACCCTAACACTTCCCCGAAGCCTGACCCTCACCCGTCCCCTAATCCTAACCCGTACGCTCACACTAACCCGCGCCCTCACATGCACGCTCCCCCTAAAGCGTTGTCGGACCCTCACCTGGACCCTAAACCGTCCCCGTCCCCTAACCCTAACCCTAGCCCGAACCCTAACCCTAACCCTTCCCCGAAGCCTGACCCTCACCCGTCCCCTAATCCTAACCCGTACGCTAACAGTAACCCGCGCCCTCACATGCACGCTCCCCCTAAAGCGTTGTCGGACCCTCACCTGGACCCTAAACCGTCCCCGTCCCCTAACCCTAACCCTAGCCCGAACCCTAACCCTAACCCTTCCCCGAAGCCTGACCCTCACCCTTCCCCTAATACTAACCCGTACGCTAACACTAACCCGCGCCCTCACACGCACGCTCCCCCTAAAGCGTTGTCGGACCCTCACCTGGACCCTAAACCGTCCCCGTCCCCTAACCCTAACCCTAGCCCCAACCATAACCCTAACCCTTTCCCGAAGCCTGACCCTCACCCGTCCCCTAATCCTAACCCGTAGGCTCACACTAACCCGCGCCCTCACACGCACGCTCCCCCTAAAGCGTTGTCGGACACTCACCTGGACCCTAAACCGTCCCCGTCCCCTAACCCTAACCCTAGCCCGAACCATAACCCTAACACTTCCCCGAAGCCTGACCCTCACCCGTCCCCTAATCCTAACCCGTACGCTCACACTAACCCGCGCCCTCACATGCACGCTCCCCCTAAAGCGTTGTCGGACCCTCACCTGGACCCTAAACCGTCCCCGTCCCCTAACCCTAACCCTAGCCCGAACCCTAACCCTAACCCTTCCCCGAAGCCTGACCCTCACCCGTCCCCTAATCCTAACCCGTACGCTAACAGTAACCCGCGCCCTCACATGCACGCTCCCCCTAAAGCGTTGTCGGACCCTCACCTGGACCCTAAACCGTCCCCGTCCCCTAACCCTAACCCTAGCCCGAACCCTAACCCTAACCCTTCCCCGAAGCCTGACCCTCACCCGTCCCCTAATCCTAACCCGTAGGCTCACACTAACCCGCGCCCTCACACGCACGCTCCCCCTAAAGCGTTGTCGGACCCTCACCTGGACCCTAAACCGTCCCCGTCCCCTAACCCTAACCCTAGCCCGAACCATAACCCTAACACTTCCCCGAAGCCTGACCCTCACCCGTCCCCTAATCCTAACCCGTACGCTCACACTAACCCGCGCCCTCACATGCACGCTCCCCCTAAAGCGTTGTCGGACCCTCACCTGGACCCTAAACCGTCCCCGTCCCCTAACCCTAACCCTAGCCCGAACCCTAACCCTAACCCTTCCCCGAAGCCTGACCCTCACCCGTCCCCTAATCCTAACCCGTACGCTAACAGTAACCCGCGCCCTCACATGCACGCTCCCCCTAAAGCGTTGTCGGACCCTCACCTGGACCCTAAACCGTCCCCGTCCCCTAACCCTAACCCTAGCCCGAACCCTAACCCTAACCCTTCCCCGAAGCCTGACCCTCACCCTTCCCCTAATACTAACCCGTACGCTAACACTAACCCGCGCCCTCACACGCACGCTCCCCCTAAAGCGTTGTCGGACCCTCACCTGGACCCTAAACCGTCCCCGTCCCCTAACCCTAACCCTAGCCCCAACCATAACCCCCTTCCCCGAAGCCTGACCCTCACCCGTCCCCTAATCCTAACCCGTACGCTAACACTAACCCGTGCCCTCACACTCACGCTCCCACTAAAGCGTTGTCGGACCCTCACCTGGACCCTAAACCGTCCCCGTCCCCTAACCCTAACCCTAGCCCGAACCCTAACCCTAACCCTTCCCCGAAGCCTGACCCTCACCCGTCCCCTATTCCTAACCCGTAGGCTAACACTCACCCACGCCCTCACACGCACGCTCCCCCTAAAGTGTTGTCGGACCCTCACCTGGACCCTAAACCGTCCCCGTCCCCTAACCCTAACCCTAGCCCGAACCCTAAACCTAACCCTTTCCCGAAGCCTGACCCTCACCCGTCCCCTAATCCTAACCCGTCCGCTCACACTAACCCGCGCCCTCACACGCACGCTCCCCCTAAAGCGTTGTCGGACCCTCACCTGGACCCTAAACCGTCCCCGTCCCCTAACCCTAACCCTAGCCCGAACCCTAACCCTAACCCTTCCCCGAAGCCTGACCCTCACCCGTCCCCTAATCCTAACCCGTAGGCTCACACTAACCCGCGCCCTCACACGCACGCTCCCCCTAAAGCGTTGTCGGACCCTCACCTGGACCCTAAACCGTCCCCGTCCCCTAACCCTAACCCTAGCCTGAACCCTAACCCTAACCCTTCCCCGAAGCCTGACCCTCACCCGTGCCCTAATCCTAACCCGTAGGCTCACACTAAGCCACGCCCTCACATGCACGCTCCCCCTAAAGCGTTGTCGGACCCTCAACTGGACCCTAAACCGTCCCCGTCCGCTAAACCTAACACTAGCCCGAACCTTAACCCTAACCCTTCCCCGAAGCCTGACCCTCACCCGTCCCCTATTCCTAACCTGTACGCTAACACTAACCCGCGCCCTCACACGCACGCTCCCCCTAAAGCGTTGTCGGACCCTCACCTGGACCCTAAACCGTCCCCGTCCCCTAACCCTAACCCTAACCCGAACCCTAACCCTAACCCTACCGCGAAGCCTGACCCTCACCCGTCCCCTAATCCTAACCCCTACGCTAACGCTAACCCGCGCCCTCACACGCACGCTCCCCCTAAAGCGTTGTCGGACCCTCACCTGGACCCTAAACCGTCCCCGTCCCCTAACCCTAACCCTAGCCTGAACCCTAACCCTAACCCTTCCCCGAAGCCTGACACTCACCCGTCCCCTAATCCTAACCCGTAGGCTCACACTAAGCCACGCCCTCACACGCACGCTCCCCCTAAAGCGTTGTCAGACCCTCACCTGGACCCTAAACCGTCCCCGTCCCCTAACCCTAACCCTAGCCCGAACCCTAACCCTAACCCTTTCCCGAAGCCTGACCCTCACCCGTCCCCTAATCCTAACCCGTCCGCTCACACTAACCCGCGCCCTCACACGCACGCTCCCCCTAAAGCGTTGTCGGACCCTCACCTGGACCCTAAACCGTCCCCGTCCCCTAAACCTAACCCTAGCCCTAACCCTAACCCTAACCCTTCCCCGAAGCCTGACCCTCACCCGTCCCCTAATCCTAACCCGTAGGCTCACACTAACCCGCGCCCTCACACGCACGCTCCCCCTAAAGCGTTGTCGGACCCTCACCTGGACCCTAAACCGTCCCCGTCCCCTAACCCTAACCCTAGCCTGAACCCTAACCCTAACACTTCCCCGAAGCCTGACCCTCACCCGTCCCCTAATCCTAACCCGTAGGCTCACACTAAGCCACGCCCTCACACGCACGCTCCCCCTAAAGCGTTGTCGGACCCTCACCTGGACCCTAAACCGTCCCCGTCCCCTAACCCTAACCCTAGCCCGAACCCTAACCCTAACCCTTCCCCGAAGCCTGACCCTCACCCTTCCCCTCATCCTAACCCTTACGCTAACACTAACCCGCGCCCTCACACGCACGCTCCCCCTAAAGCGTTGTCGGACCCTCACCTGGACCCTAAACCGTCCCCGTCCCCTAACCCTAACCCTAGCCCGAACCCTAACCCTAACCCTTCTCCGAAGCCTGACCCTCACCCGTCCCCTAATCCTAACCAGTACGCTAACACTAACCCGCGCCCTCACACGCACGCTACCCCTAAAGCGTTGTCGGACACTCACCTGGACCCTAAACCGTCCCCGTCCCCTAACCCTAACCCTAGCCCGAACCATAACCCTAACCCTTCCCCAAAGCCTGACACTCACCCGTCCCCTAATCCTAATCTGTACGCTAACACTAACCCGCGCCCTCACACGCACGCTCCCCCTAAAGCGTTGTCGGACCCTCACCTGGACCCTAAACCGTCCCCGTCCCCTAACCCTAACCCTAACCCGAACCCTAACCCTAACCCTTCCCCGAAGCCTGACCCTCACCCGTCCCCTAATCCTAACCCGTAGGCTCACACTAACCCGCGCCCTCACACGCACGCTCCCCCTAAAGCGTTGTCGGACCCTCACCTGGACCCTAAACCGTCCCCGTCCCCTAACCCTAACCCTAGCCTGAACCCTAACCCTAACCCTTTCCCGAAGCCTGACCCTCACCCGTCCCCTAATCCTAACCCGTAGGCTCACACTAAGCCACGCCCTCACACGCACGCTCCCCCTAAAGCGTTGTCGGACCCTCACCTGGACCCTAAACCGTCCCCGTCCCCTAAACCTAACCCTAGCCCGAACCCTAACCCTAACCCTTCCCCGAAGCCTGACCCTCACCCGTCCCCTAATCCTAACCCGTAGGCTCACACTAACCCGCGCCCTCACACGCACGCTCCCCCTAAAGCGTTGTCGGACCCTCACCTGGACCCTAAACCGTCCCCGTCCCCTAACCGTAACCCTAACCCGAACCCTATCCCTAAACCTTCCCCGAAGCCTGACCCTCACCGATCCCCTAATCCTAACCCGTACGCTAACGCTAACCCACGCCCTCACACGCACGCTCCCCCTAAAGCGTTGTCGGACCCTCACCTGGACCCTAAACCGTCCCCGTCCCCTAACCCTAACCCTAGCCCGAACCCTAACCCTAACCCTTCCCCGAAGCCTGACCCTCACCCGTCCCCTAATCCTAACCCGTACGCTCACAGTAACCCGCGCCCTCACACGCACGCTCCCCCTAAAGCGTTGTCGGACCCTCACCTGGAACCTAAACCGTCCCCTAATCCTAACCCTAACCCTAGCCCGAACCTTAACCCTAACCCTTCCCCGAAGCCTGACCCTCACCCGTCCCCTATTCCTAACCTGTACGCTCACACTAACCCACGCCCTCACACGCACGCTCCCCCTAAAGCGTTGTCGGACCCTCACCTGGACCCTACACCGTCCCCGTCCCCTAACCCTAACCCTAGCCCGAACCCTAACCCTAACCCTTCCCCGAAGCCTGACCCTCACCCGTCCCCTAATCCTAACCCGTACGCTCACAGTAACCCGCGCCCTCACACGCACGCTCCCCCTAAAGCGTTGTCGGACCCTCACCTGGAACCTAAACCGTCCCCTAATCCTAACCCTAACCCTAGCCCGAACCTTAACCCTAACCCTTCCCCGAAGCCTGACCCTCACCCGTCCCCTATTCCTAACCTGTACGCTCACACTAACCCACGCCCTCACACGCACGCTCCCCCTAAAGCGTTGTCGGACCCTCACCTGGACCCTAAACCGTCCCCGTCCCCTAACCCTAACCCTAACCCGAACCCTAACCCTAACACTGCCCGGAAGCCTGACCCTCACCCGTCCCCTAATCCTAACCCGTACGCTCACGCTAACCCGCGCCCTCACACGCACGCTCCCCCTAAAGCATTGGCGGACCCTTACCTGGACCCTAAACCGTCCCCGTCCCCTAACCCTAACCCTAGCCCGAACCCTAACCCTAACCCTTCCCCGAAGCCTGACCCTCACCCGTCCCCTAATCCTAACCAGTACGCTAACACTAACCCGTGCCCTCACACGCACGCTCCCCCTAAAGCGTTGTCGGACCCTCACCTGGACCCTAAACCGTCCCCGTCCCCTAACCCTAACCCTAGCCCGAACCCTAACCCTAACCCTTCCCCGAAGCCTGACCCTCACCCGTCCCCTAATCCTAACACGTAGGCTAACACTAACCCGCACCCTCACACGCACGCTCCCCCTAAAGCGTTGTCGGACCCTCACCTGGACCCTAAACCGTCCCCGTCCCCTAACCCTAACCCTAGCCCGAACCCTAAGCCTAACCCTTCCCCGAAGCCTGACCCTCACCCGTCCCCTAATCCTAACCCGTACGCTCACACTAACCAGCGCCCTCACACGCACGCTCCCCCTAAAGCGTTGTCGGACCCTCACCTGGACCCTAAACCGTCCCCGTCCCCTAACCCTAACCCTAGCCCGAACCCTAACCCTAACTCTTCCCCGAAGCCTGACCCTCACCCGTCCATTAATCCTAACCCGTACGCTAACACTAACCCGCGCCCTCACACGCACGCTCCCCCTAAAGCGTTGTCGGACACTCACCTGGACCCTAAACCGTCCCCGTCCCCTAACCCTAACCCTAGCCCGAACCATAACCCTAACCCTTCCCCAAAGCCTGACCCTCACCCGTCCCCTAATCCTAACCCGTAGTCTCACACTAACACGCGCCCTCACACGCACGATCCCCCTAAAGCGTTGTCGGACCCTCACCTGGACCCTAAACCGTCCCCGTCCCCTAACCCTAACCCTAGCCCGAACCCTAACCCTAACCCTTCCCCGAAGCCTGACCCTCAGCCGTCCCCTAATCCTAACCCGTACGCTCACACTAACCCGCGCCCTCACACGCACGCTCCCCCTAAAGCGTTGTCGGACCCTCACCTGGACCCTAAACCGTCCCCGTCCCCTAACCCTAACCCTAGCCCGAACCCTAACCCTAACCCTTCCCCGAAGCCTGACCCTCACCCGTCCCCTAATCCTAACCCGTAGGCTCACACTAACCCGGCCCTCACACGCACGCTCCCCCTAAAGCGTTGTCGGACCCTCACCTGGACCCTAAACCGTCCCCGTCCCCTAACCCTAACCCTAGCCCCAACCCTAACCCTAACCCTTCCCCGAAGCCTGACCCTCACCCGTCCCCTAATCCTAACACGTAGGCTAACACTAACCCGCGCCCTCACACGCACGCTCCCCCTAAAGCGTTGTCGGACCCTCACCTGGACCCTAAACCGTCCCCGTCCCCTAACCCTAACCCTAGCCCGAACCCTAACCCTAACCCTTCCCCGAAGCCTGACACTCACCCGTCCCCTAATCCTAACCCGTACGCTCACACTAACCAGCGCCCTCACACGCACGCTCCCCCTAAAGCGTTGTCGGACCCTCACCTGGACCCTAAACCGTCTCCGTCCCCTAAACCTAACCCTAGTCCGAACCTTAACCCTAACACTTCCCCGAAGCCTGACCCTCAGCCGTCCCCTAATCCAAACCCGTACGCTAACACTAACCCGCGCCCTCACACGCACGCTCCCCCTAAAGCATTGTCGGACCCTCACCTGGACCCTAAACCGTCCCCGTCCCCTAACCCTAACCCTAGCCCCAACCTTAACCCTAACACTTCCCCGAAGCCTGACCCTCACCCGTCCCCTAATCCTAACCCGTACGCTCACACTAACCCGCGCCCTCACATGCACGCTCCCCCTAAAGCGTTGTCGGACCCTCACCTGGACCCTAAACCGTCCCCGTCCCCTAACCCTAACCCTAGCCCGAACCCTAACCCTAACCCTTCCCCGAAGCCTGACCCTCACCCTTCCCCTAATACTAACCCGTACGCTAACACTAACCCGCGCCCTCACACGCACGCTCCCCCTAAAGCGATGTCGGACCCTCACCTGGACCCTCAACCGTCCCCGTCCCCTAACCCTAACCCTAGCCCCAACCATAACCCTAACCCTTTCCCGAAGCCTGACCCTCACCCGTCCCCTAATCCTAACCCGTAGGCTCACACTAACCCGCGCCCTCACACGCACGCTCCCCCTAAAGCGTTGTCGGACACTCACCTGGACCCTAAACCGTCCCCGTCCCCTAGCCCTAGCCCTAGCCCGTACCCTAACCCCAACCCTTCCCCAAAGCCTGTCACTCACCCGTCCGCTAATCCTAACCCGTACGCTAACACTAACCCACGCCCTCACACGCACGCTCCCCCTAAAGCGTTGTCGCACCCTCACCTGGACCCTAAACCGTCCCCGTCCCCTAACCATAACCCTAGCCTGAACCCTAACCATAAACCTTCCCCGAAGCCTAACCCTCACCCGTCCCCTAATCCTAACCCGTACGCTAACACTAACCCGTGCCCTCACACGCACGCTCCCCCTAAAGCGTTGTCGGACCCTCACCTGGACCCTAAACCGTCCCCGTCACCTAACCCTAACCCTAGCCCGAACCCTAACCCTAACCCTTCGCCGAAGCCTGACCCTCAACCGTCCCCAATCCTAAACCGTACGCTAACAGTAACCCGCGCCCTCACACGCACGCACCCCTAAAGCGTTGTCGGACCCTCACCTGGACCCTAAACCGTCACCGTCCCCTAACCCTAACCCTAGCCCAAACCCTAACCCTAACCCTTCCCCGAAGCCTGACCCTCACCCGTCCCCTAATCCTAACCCGTACGCTAACAGTAACCCGCGCCCTCACATGCACGCTCCCCCTAAAGCGTTGTCGGACCCTCACCTGGACCCTAAACCGTCCCCGTCCCCTAACCCTAACCCTAGCCCGAACCCTAACCCTAACCCTTCCCCGAAGCCTGACCCTCACCCTTCCCCTAATACTAACCCGTACGCTAACACTAACCCGCGCCCTCACACGCACGCTCCCCCTAAAGCGTTGTCGGACCCTCACCTGGACCCTAAACCGTCCCCGTCCCCTAACCCTAACCCTAGCCCCAACCATAACCCTAACCGTTTCCCGAAGCCTGACCCTCACCCGTCCCCTAATCCTAACCCGTAGGCTCACACTAACCCGCGCCCTCACACGCACGCTCCCCCTAAAGCGTTGTCGGACACTCACCTGGACCCTAAACCGTCCCCGTCCCCTAACCCTAGCCCTAGCCCGTACCCTAACCCCAACCCTTCCCCAAAGCCTGACACTCACCCGTCCGCTAATCCTAACCCGTACGCTAACACTAACCCACGCCCTCACACGCACGCTCCCCCTAAAGCGTTGTCGGACCCTCACCTGGACCCTAAACCGTCCCCGTCCCCTAACCATAACCCTAGCCTGAACCCTAACCATAAACCTTCCCCGAAGCCTGACCCTCACCCGTCCCCTAATCCTAACCCGTACGCTAACACTAACCTGTGCCCTCACACGCACGCTCCCCCTAAAGCGTTGTCGGACCCTCACCTGGACCCTAAACCGTCCCCGTCACCTAACCCTAACCCTAGCCCGAACCCTAACCCTAACCCTTCCCCGAAGCCTGACCCTCACCCGTCCCCTAATCCTAACCCGTACGCTAACACTAACCCGCGCCCTCACACGCACGCTCCCTCTAAAGCGTTGTCGGACCCTCACCTGGACCCTAAACCGTCCCCGTCCCCTAACCCTAACCCTAGCCCGAACCCTAACCCTAACCCTTCCCCGAAGCCTGACCCTCAACCGTCCCCAATCCTAAACCGTACGCTAACAGTAACCCGCGCCCTCACACGCACGCACCCCTAAAGCGTTGTCGGACCCTCACCTGGACCCTAAACCGTCACCGTCCCCTAACCCTAACCCTAGCCCAAACCCTAACCCTAACCCTTCCCCGAAGCCTGACGCTCACCCGTCCCCTAATCCTAACCCGTACGCTAACAGTAACCCGCGCCCTCACACGCACGCTCCCCCTAAAGCATTGTCGGACCCTCACCTGGACCCTAAACCGTCCCCGTCCCCTAACCCTAACCCTAGCCCGAACCCTAACCCTAACCCTTCCCCGAAGCCTGACGCTCACCTGTCCCCTAATCCTAACCCGTACGTTAACACTAACCCGCGCCCTCACACGCACGCTCCCCCTAAAGCGTTGTCGGACCCTCACCTGGACCCTAAACCGTCCCCGTCCCCTAACCCTAACCCTAGCCCGAACCCTAACCCTAACCCTTCCCCTAAGCCTGACCCTCACCCGTCCCCTAATCCTAACCCGTAGGCTATCACTAACCCGCGCCCTCACACGCACGCTCCCCCTAAAGTGTTGTCGGACACTCAACTGGACCCTAAACCGTCCCCGTCCCCTAACCCTAACCCTAGCCCGAACCCTAACCCTAACCCTTCCCCGAAGCCTGACCCTCACCCGTCCGCTAATCCTAACCCATAGGATCACACTAACCCGCGCCCTCACACGCACGCTCCCCCTAAAGCATTGGCGGACCCTTACCTGGACCCTAAACCGTCCCCGTCCCCTAACCCTAACCCTAGCCCGAACCCTAACCCTAACCCTTCCCCGAAGCCTGACCCTCACCCGTCCCCTAATCCTAACCCGTACGCTAACACTAACCCGTGCCCTCACACTCACGCTCCCACTAAAGCGTTGTCGGACCCTCACCTGGACCCTAAACCGTCCCCGTCCCCTAACCCTAACCCTAGCCCGAACCCTAACCCTAACCCTTCCCCGAAGCCTGACACTCACCCGTCCCCTAATCCTAACACGTAGGCTAACACTATCCCGCGCCCTCACACGCACGCTCCCCCTAAAGCGTTGTCGGACCCTCACCTGGACCCTAAACCGTCCCCGTCCCCTAACCCTAACCCTAGCCCGAACCCTAACCCTAAACCTTCCCCGAAGTCTGACCCTCACCCGTCCCCTAATCCTAACCCGTACGCTAACACTAACCCGTGCCCTCACACGCACGCTCCCCCTAAAGCGTTGTCGGACCCTCACCTGGACCCTAAACCGTCCCCGTCACCTAACCCTAACCCTAGCCCGAACCCTAACCCTAACCCTTCCCCGAAGCCTGACCCTCACCCGTCCCCTAATCCTAACCCGTACGCTAACACTAACCCGCGCCCTCACACGCACGCTCCCCCTAAAGCGTTGTCGGACCCTCACCTGGACCCTAAACTGTCCCCGTCCCCTAACCCTAACCCTAGCCCGAACCCTAACCCTAACCCTTCCCCGAAGCCTGACCCTCAACCGTCCCCAATCCTAAACCGTACGCTAACAGTAACCCGCGCCCTCACACGCACGCACCCCTAAAGCGTTGTCGGACCCTCACCTGGATCCTAAACCGTCACCGTCCCCTAACCCTAACCCTAGCCCAAACCCTAACCCTAACCCTTCCCCGAAGCCTGACCCTCACCCGTCCCCTAATCCTAACCCGTACGCTAACAGTAACCCGCGCCCTCACACGCACGCTCCCCCTAAAGCGTTGTCGGACCCTCACCTGGACCCTAAACCGTCCCCGTCCCCTAACCCTAACCCTAGCCCGAACCCTAACCCTAACCCTTCCCCGAAGCCTGACGCTCACCTGTCCCCTAATCCTAACCCGTACGTTAACACTAACCCGCGCCCTCACAGGCACGCTCCCCCTAAAGCGTTGTCGGACCCTCACCTGGACCCTAAACCGTCCCCGTCCCCTAACCCTAACCCTAGCCCGAACCCTAACCCTAACCCTTCCCCGAAGCCTGACCCTCACCCGTCCCCTAATCCTAACCCGTACGCTCACACTAACCCGCGCCCTCACACGCACGCTCCCCCTAAAGCGTTGTCGGACCCTCACCTGGACCCTAAACCGTCCCCGTCCCCTAACCCTAACCCTAGCCCGAACCCTAACCCTAACCCTTCCCCGAAGCCTGACCCTCACCCGTCCCCTAATCCTAACCCGTAGGCTCACACTAACCCGCGCCCTCACACGCACGCTCCCCCTAAAGCGTTGTCGGACCCTCACCTGGACCCTAAACCGTCCCCGTCCCCTAACCCTAACCCTAGCCCGAACCCTAACCCTAACCCTTCCCCGAAGCCTGACCCTCACCCGTCCCGTAATCGTAACCCGTACGCTAACACTAAGCCACGCCCTCACACGCACGCTCCCCCTAAAGCGTTGTCGGACCCTCACCTGGACCCTAAACCGTCCCCGTCACCTAACCCTAACCCTAGCCCGAACCCTAACCCTAACCCTTCCCCGAAGCCTGACCCTCACCCGTCCCCTATTCCTAACCAGTAGGCTAACACTCACCCGCGCCCTCACACGCACGCTCCCCCTAAAGTGTTGTCGGACCCTCACCTGGACCCTAAACCGTCCCCGTCCCCTAACCCTAACCCTAGCCCGAACCCTAACCCTAACTCTTTCCCGAAGCCTGACCCTCACCCGTCCCCTAATCCTAACCCGTCCGCTCACACTAACCCAGCCCCTCACAGGCACGCTCCCCCTAAAGCGTTGTCGGACCCTCACCTGGACCCTAAACCGTCCCCGTCCCCTAACCCTAACCCTAACCCGAACCCTAACCCTAACCCTTCCCCGAAGCCTGACCCTCAACTGTCCCCTAATCCTAACCTGTAGGCTCACACTAACCCGCGCCCTCACACGCACGCTCCCCCTAAAGCGTTGTCGGACCCTCACCTGGACCCTAAACCGTCCCCGTCCCCTAACCCTAACCCTAGCCTGAACCCTAACCCTAACCCTTCCCCGAAGCCTGACCCTCACCCGTCCCCTAATCCTAACCCGTAGGCTCACACTAAGCCACGCCCTCACACGCACGCTCCCCCTAAAGCGTTGTCGGACCCTCACCTGGACCCTAAACCGTCCCCGTCCCCTAACCCTAACCCTAGACAGAACCCTAACCCTAACCCTTCCCCGAAGCCTGACCCTCACCCGTCCCCTAATCCTAACCCGTAGGCTCACACTAACTCGCGCCCTCACACGCACGCTCCCCCTAAAGCGTTGTCGGACCCTCACCTGGACCCTAAACCGTCCCCGTCCCCTAACCCTAACCCTAACCCGAACCCTAACCCTAACCCTTCCCCGAAGCCTGACCCTCAACTGTCCCCTAATCCTAACCTGTAGGCTCACACTAACCCGCGCCCTCACACGCACGCTCCCCCTAAAGCGTTGTCGGACCCTCACCTGGACCCTAAACCGTCCCCGTCCCCTAACCCTAACCCTAGCCTGAACCCTAACCCTAACCCTTCCCCGAAGCCTGACCCTCACCCGTCCCCTAATCCTAACCCGTAGGCTCACACTAAGCCACGCCCTCACACGCACGCTCCCCCTAAAGCGTTGTCGGACCCTCACCTGGACCCTAAACCGTCCCCGTCCCCTAACCCTAACCCTAGCCCGAACCCTAACCCTAACCCTTCCCCGAAGCCTGACCCTCACCCGTCCCCTAATCCTAACCCGTAGGCTCACACTAACTCGCGCCCTCACACGCACGCTCCCCCTAAAGCGTTGTCGGACCCTCACCTGGACCCTAAACCGTCCCCGTCCTCTAACCCTAACCCTAGCCCGAACCCTAACCCTAACCCTTCCCCGAAGCCTGACCCTCACCCGTCCCCTAATCCTAACCCGTAGGCTCACACTAACCCGCGCCCTCACACGCACGCTCCCCCTAAAGCGTTGTCGGACCCTCACCTGGACCCTAAACCGTCCCCGTCCCCTAACCCTAACCCTAGCCTGAACCCTAACCCTAACCCTTCCCCGAAGCCTGACCCTCACCCGTCCCCTAATCCTAACCCGTAGGCTCACACTAAGCCACGCCCTCACACGCACGCTCCCCCTAAAGCGTTGTCGGACCCTCAACTGGACCCTAAACCGTCCCCGTCCCCTAACCCTAACCCTAGCCCGAACCCTAACCCTAACCCTTCCCCGAAGCCTGACCCTCACCCTTCCCCTAATCCTAACCCTTACGCTAACACTAACCCGCGCCCTCACACGCACGCTCCCCCTAAAGCGTTGTGGGACCCTCACCTGGACCCTAAACCGTCCCCGTCCCCTAACCCTAACCCTAGCCCGAACCCTAACCCTAACTCTTCCCCGAAGCCTGACCCTCACCCGTCCCCTAATCCTAACCCGTACGCTAACACTAACCCGCGCCCTCACACGCACGCTCCCCCTAAAGCGTTGTCGGACACTCACCTGGACCCTAAACCGTCCCCGTCCCCTAACCCTAACCCTAGCCCGAACCATAACCCTAACCCTTCCCCAAAGCCTGACCCTCACCCGTCCCCTACTCCTAACCCGTAGTCTCACACTAACACGCGCCCTCACACGCACGCTCCCCCTAAAGCGTTGTCGGACCCTCACCTGGACCCTAAACCGTCCCCGTCCGCTAACCCTAACCCTAGCCCGAACCTTAACCCTAAACCTTCCCCGAAGCCTGACCCTCACCCGTCCCCTATTCCTAACCTGTACGCTAACACTAACCTGCGCCCTCACACGCACGCTCCCCCTAAAGCGTTGTCGGACCCTCACCTGGACCCTAAACCGTCCCCGTCCCCTAACCCTAACCCTAAACCGAACCCTAACCCTAACCCTACCCAGAAGCCTGACCCTCACCCGTCCCCTAATACTAACCCGTACGCTAACGCTAACCCGCGCCCTCACACGCACGCTCCCCCTAAAGCGTTGTCTGACCCTCACCTGGACCCTAAACCGTCCCCGTCCCCTAACCTTAACCCTAGCCTGAACCCTAACCCTAACCCTTCCCCGAAGCCTGACCCTCACCCGTCCCCTAATCCTAACCCGTAGGCTCACACTAAGCCACGCCCTCACACGCACGCTCCCCCTAAAGCGTTGTCAGACCCTCACCTGGACCCTAAACCGTCCCCGTCCCCTAAACCTAACCCTAGCCCGAACCCTAACCCTAACCCTTCCCCGAAGCCTGACCCTCACCCGTCCCCTAATCCTAACCCGTAGGCTCACACTAACCCGCGCCCTCACACGCACGCTCCCCCTAAAGCGTTGTCGGACCCTCACCTGGACCCTAAACCGTCCCCGTCCCCTAACCCTAACCCTAGCCCGAACCCTAACCCTAACCCTTCCCCGAAGCCTGACCCTCACCCGTCCCCTATTCCTAACCCGTAGGCTCACACTAACCCGCGCCCTCACACGCACGCTCCCCCTAAAGCGTTGTCGGACCCTCACCTGGACCCTAAACCGTCCCCGTCCCCTAACCCTAACCCTAGCCCGAACCCTAACCCTAACCCTTCCCCGAAGCCTGACCCTCACCCGTCCCCTAATCCTAACCCGTAGGCTCACACTAACACGCGCCCTCACACGCACGCTCCCCCTAAAGCGTTGTCGGACCCTCACCTGGACCCTAAACCGTCCCCGTCCCCTAACCCTAACCCTAGCCCGAACCTTAACCCTAACCCTTCCCCGAAGCCTGACGCTCACCCGTCCCCTAATCCTAATCTGTACGCTAACACTAACCCGCGCCCTCACACGCACGCTCCCCCTAAAGCGTTGTCGGACCCTCACCTGGACCCTAAACCGTCCCCGTCCCCTAACCCTAACCCTAACCCGAACCCTAACCCTAACCCTTCCCCGAAGCCTGACCCTCACCCGTCCCCTAATCCTAACCTGTAGGCTCACATTAACCCGCGCCCTCAAACGCACGCTCCCCCTAAAGCGTTGTCGGACCCTCACCTGGACCCTAAACCGTCCCCGTCCACTAACCGTAACCCTAACCCGAACCCTATCCCTAACCTTTCCCCGAAGCCTGACCCTCACCGATCCCCTAATCCTAACCCGTACGCTAACGCTAACCCGCGCCCTCACACGCACGCTCCCCCTAAAGCGTTGTCGGACCCTCACCTGGACCCTAAACCGTCCCCGTCCCCTAACCCTAACCCTAGCCCGAACCCTAACCCTAACCCTTCCCCGAAGCCTGACCCTCACCCGTCCCCTAATCCTAACCCGTACGCTCACAGTAACCCGCGCCCTCACACGCACGCTCCCCCTAAAGCGTTGTCGGACCCTCACCTGGAACCAAAACCGTCCCCGTCCCCTAACCCTAACCCTAGCCCGAACCTTAACCCTAACCCTTCCCCGAAGCCTGACCCTCACCCGTCCCCTATTCCTAACCTGTACGCTCACACTAACCCACGCCCTCACACGCACGCTCCCCCTAAAGCGTTGTCGGACCCTCACCTGGACCCTAAACCGTCCCCGTCCCCTAACCCTAACCCTAACCCGAACCCTAATCCTAACACTGCCCCGAAGCCTGACCCTCACCCGTCCCCTAATCCTAACCCGTACGCTAACGCTAACCCGCGCCCTCACACGCACGCTCCCCCTAAAGCATTGGCGGACCCTTACCTGGACCCTAAACCGTCCCCGTCCCCTAACCCTAACCCTAGCCCGAACCCTAACCCTAACCCTTCCCCGAAGCCTGACCCTCACCCGTCCCCTAATCCTAACCAGTACGCTAACACTAACCCGTGCCCTCACACGCACGCTCCCCCTAAAGCGTTGTCGGACCCTCACCTGGACCCTAAACCGTCCCCGTCCCCTAACCCTAACCCTAGCCCGAACCCTAACCCTAACCCTTCCCCGAAGCCTGACCCTCACCCGTCCCCTAATCCTAACACGTAGGCTAACACTAACCCGCGCCCTCACACGCACGCTCCCCCTAAAGCGTTGTCGGACCCTCACCTGGACCCTAAACCGTCCCCGTCCCCTAACCCTAACCCTATCCCGAACCCTAAGCCTAACCCTTCCCCGAAGCCTGACCCTCACCCGTCCCCTAATCCTAACCCGTACGCTCACACTAACCAGCGCCCTCACACGCACGCTCCCCCTAAAGCGTTGTCGGACCCTCACCTGGACCCTAAACCGTCCCCGTCCCCTAACCCTAACCCTAGCACGAACCCTAACCCTAACTCTTCCCCGAAGCCTGACCCTCACCAGTCCATTAATCCTAACCCGTACGCTAACACTAACCCGCGCCTTCACACGCACGCTCCCCCTAAAGCGTTGTCGGACACTCACCTGGACCCTAAACCGTCCCCGTCCCCTAACCCTAACCCTAGCCCGAACCATAACCCTAACCCTTCCCCAAAGCCTGACCCTCACCCGTCCCCTAATCCTAACCCGTAGTCTCACACTAACACGCGCCCTCACACGCACGATCCCCCTAAAGCGTTGTCGGACCCTCACCTGGACCCTAAACCGTCCCCGTCCCCTAACCCTAACCCTAGCCCGAACCCTAACCCTAACCCTTCCCCGAAGCCTGACGCTCACCCGTCCCCTAATCCTAACCCGTACGCTCACACTAACCCGCGCCCTCACACGCACGCTCCCCCTAAAGCGTTGTCGGACCCTCACCTGGACCCTAAACCGTCCCCGTCCCCTAACCCTAACCCTAGCCCGAACCCTAACCCTAACCCTTCCCCGAAGCCTGACCCTCACCCGTCCCCTAATCCTAACCCGTAGGCTCACACTAACCCGCGCCCTCACACGCACGCTCCCCCTAAAGCGTTGTCGGACCCTCACCTTGACCCTAAACCGTCCCCGTCCCCTAACCCTAACCCTAGCCCGAACCCTAACCCTAACCCTTCCCCGAAGCCTGACCCTCACCCTTCCCCTAATCCTAACCCGTACGCTAACACTAACCCGCGCCCTCACACGCACGCTCCCCCTAAAGCGTTGTCGGACCCTCACCTGGACCCTAAACCGTCCCCGTCCCCTAACCCTAACCCTAGCCCCAACCATAACCCTAACCCTTTCCCGAAGCCTGACCCTCACCCGTCCCCTAATCCTAACCCGTAGGCTCACACTAACCCGCGCCCTCACACGCACGCTCCCCCTAAAGCGTTGTCGGACACTCACCTGGACCCTAAACCGTCCCCGTCCCCTAACCCTAGCCCTAGCCCGTACCCTAACCCCAACCCTTCCCCAAAGCCTGACACTCACCCGTCCGCTAATCCTAACCCGTACGCTAACACTAACCCACGCCCTCACACGCACGCTCCCCCTAAAGCGTTGTCGGACCCTCACCTGGACCCTAAACCGTCCCCGTCCCCTAACCATAACCCTAGCCTGAACCCTAACCATAAAACTTCCCCGAAGCCTGACCCTCACCCGTCCCCTAATCCTAACCCGTACGCTAACACTAACCCGTGCCCTCACACGCACGCTCCCCCTAAAGCGTTGTCGGACCCTCACCTGGACCCTAAACCGTCCCCGTCACCTAACCCTAACCCTAGCCCGAACCCTAACCCTAAACCTTCCCCGAAGCCTGACCCTCACCCGTCACCTAATCCTAACCCGTACGCTAACACTAACCCGCGCCCTCACACGCACGCTCCCTCTAAAGCGTTGTCGGACCCTCACCTGGACCCTAAACCGTCCCCGTCCCCTAACCCTAACCCTAGCCCGAACCCTAACCCTAACCCTTCCCCGAAGCCTGACCCTCACCCGTCCCCAATCCTAAACCGTACGCTAACAGTAACCCGCGCCCTCACACGCACGCACCCCTAAAGCGTTGTCGGACCCTCACCTGGACCCTAAACCGTCACCGTCCCCTAACCCTAACCCTAGCCCAAACCCTAACCCTAACCCTTCCACGAAGCCTGACCCTCACCCGTCCCCTAATCCTAACCCGTACGCTAACACTAACCCGCGCCCTCACACGCACGCTCCCCCTAAAGCGTTGTCGGACCCTCACCTGGACCCTAAACCGTCCCCGTCCCCTAACCCTAACCCTAGCCCCAACCATAACCCTAACCCTTTCCCGAAGCCTGACCCTCACCCGTCCCCTAATCCTAACCCGTAGGCTCACACTAACCCGCGCCCTCACACGCACGCTCCCCCTAAAGCGTTGTCGGACACTCACCTGGACCCTAAACCGTCCCCGTCCCCTAACCCTAACCCTAGCCCCAACCCTAACCCTAACCCTTCCCCGAAGCCTGACCCTCACCCTTCCCCTAATCCTAACCCGTACGCTAACAGTAACCCGCGCCCTCACACGCACGCTCCCCCTAAAGCGTTGTCGGACCCTCACCTGGACCCTAAACCGTCCCCGTCCCCTAACCCTAACCCTAGCCCGAACCCTAACCCTAACCCTTCCCCGAAGCCTGACGCTCACCTGTCCCCTAATCCTAACCCGTACGTTAACACTAACCCGCGCCCTCACACGCACGCTCCCCCTAAAGCGTTGTCGGACCCTCACCTGGACCCTAAACCGTCCCCGTCCCCTAACCCTAACCCTAGCCCGAACCCTAACCCTAACCCTTCCCCTAAGCCTGACCCTCACCCGTCCCCTAATCCTAACCCGTAGGCTAACACTAACCCGCGCCCTCACACGCACGCTCCCCCTAAAGTGTTGTCGGACACTCAACTGGACCCTAAACCGTCCCCGTCCCCTAACCCTAACCCTAGCCCGAACCCTAACCCTAACCCTTCCCCGAAGCCTGACCCTCACCCGTCCGCTAATCCTAACCCATAGGATCACACTAACCCGCGCCCTCACACGCACGCTCCCCCTAAAGCATTGGCGGACCCTTACCTGGACCCTAAACCGTCCCCGTCCCCTAACCCTAACCCTAGCCCGAACCCTAACCCTAACCCTTCCCCGAAGCCTGACCCTCACCCGTCCCCTAATCCTAACCCGTACGCTAACACTAACCCGTGCCCTCACACTCACGCTCCCACTAAAGCGTTGTCGGACCCTCACCTGGACCCTAAACCGTCCCCGTCCCCTAACCCTAACCCTAGCCCGAACCCTAAACCTAACCATTCCCCGAAGCCTGACACTCACCTGTCCCCTAATCCTAACACGTAGGCTAACACTATCCCGCGCCCTCACACGCACGCTCCCCCTAAAGCGTTGTCGGACCCTCACTTGGACCCTAAACCGTCCCCGTCCCCTAACCCTAACCCTAGCCCGAACCCTAACCCTAAACCTTCCCCGAAGCCTGACCCTCACCCGTCCCCTAATCCTAACCCGTACGCTAACACTAACCCGTGCCCTCACACGCACGCTCCCCCTAAAGCGTTGTCGGACCCTCACCTGGACCCTAAACCGTCCCCGTCACCTAACCCTAACCCTAGCCCGAACCCTAACCCTAACCCTTCCCCGAAGCCTGACCCTCACCCGTCCCCTAATCCTAACCCGTACGCTAACACTAACCCGCGCCCTCACACGCACGCTCCCTCTAAAGCGTTGTCGGACCCTCACCTGGACCCTAAACTGTCCCCGTCCCCTAACCCTAACCCTAGCCCGAACCCTAACCCTAACCCTTCCCCGAAGCCTGACCCTCAACCGTCCCCAATCCTAAACCGTACGCTAACAGTAACCCGCGCCCTCACACGCACGCACCCCTAAAGCGTTGTCGGACCCTCACCTGGATCCTAAACCGTCACCGTCCCCTAACCCTAACCCTAGCCCAAACCCTAACCCTAACCCTTCCCCGAAGCCTGACCCTCACCCGTCCCCTAATCCTATCCCGTACGCTAACAGTAACCCGCGCCCTCACACGCACGCTCCCCCTAAAGCGTTGTCGGACCCTCACCTGGACCCTAAACCGTCCCCGTCCCCTAACCCTAACCCTAGCCCGAACCCTAACCTTAACCCTTCCCCTAAGCCTGACCCTCACCCGTCCCCTAATCCTAACCCGTAGGCTAACACTAACCCGCGCCCTCACACGCACGCTCCCCCTAAAGTGTTGTCGGACCCTCACCTGGACCCTAAACCGTCCCCGTCCCCTAACCCTAACCCTAGCCCGAACCCTAACCCTAACCCTTCCCTGAAGCCTCACCCTCACCCGTCCCCTAATCCTAACCCGTACGCTAACACTAAGCCACGCCCTCACACGCACGCTCCCCCTAAGGCGTTGTCGGACCCTCACCTGGACCCTAAACCGTCCCCGTCCCCTAACCCTAACCCTAGCCCGAACCCTAACCCTAACCCTTCCCCGAAGCCTGACGCTCACCTGTCCCCTAATCCTAACCCGTACGTTAACACTAACCCGCGCCCTCACACGCACGCTCCCCCTAAAGCGTTGTCGGACCCTCACCTGGACCCTAAACCGTCCCCGTCCCCTAACCCTAACCCTAGCCCGAACCCTAACCCTAACCCTTCCCCGAAGCCTGACCCTCACCCGTCCCCTAATCCTAACCCGTAGGATCACACTAACCCGCGCCCTCACACGCACGCTCCCCCTAAAGCATTGGCGGACCCTTACCTTGACCCTAAACCGTCCCCGTCCCCTAACCCTAACCCTAGCCCGAACCCTAACCCTAACACTTCCCCGAAGCCTGACCCTCACCCGTCCCCTAATCCTAACCCGTACGCTAACACTAACCCGTGCCCTCACACGCACGCTCCCCCTAAAGCGTTGTCGGACCCTCACCTGGACCCTAAACCGTCCCCGTCCCCTAACTCTAACCCTAGCCCGAACCCTAACCCTAACCCTTCCCCAAAGCCTGACCCTCAACCGTCCCCTAATCATAACCCGTACGCTCACACTAACCAGCGCCCTCACACGCACGCTCCCCCTAAAGCGTTGTCGGACCCTCACCTGGACCCTAAACCGTCCCCGTCCCCTAACCCTAACCCTAGCCCGAACCCTAACCCTAACCATTCCCCGAAGCCTGACACTCACCCGTCCCCTAATCCTAACACGTACGCTAACACTAACCCGCGCCATCACATGTACGCTCGCCCTAAATCATTCTCTTACCCTCACCCGGACCCTAAACCATCCCCGTCCCCTAACCCCAACCCTAGCACGAAACCTAACCCTAACAGTTCCCCGAAGCCTGACCCTCACCCGTCCCCAAATCCTAACCATTACGCTAACACTAACGCGCGCCCTCACACGTATGGTCGCCCTAAAGCTTTGTCGAACCCTCACCTGGACCCTAAACCGTCCCCGTCCCCTAACCCTAACCGTAGAACGAACCCTAACCCTAACCCTTCCCCGAAGGCTGACCCTCACCCGTCTCCTAATCCTAACACGTATGCTAACACTAACTCGCGCCCTCACACTTACGCTCCCCCTAAAGCGTTGTTGTACCCTCACCTGGACCCTAAACCGTCCCCATCCCCTAACCCTAACCCTAGCCCTAACCCCAACCCTAACCATTCCCCGAAGCCGGACCCTCACCTGTCCCCTAAACCCAACCCGTACGCTAACACTAACAAGCGCCCTCACAGGTACGCTCCCCCTAAAGCGTTGCCGTACCTTCACCTGGACCCTAAACCGTCCCCGTCCCCTAACCCTAACCCTAGTGCGAACCCTAACCCTAACACTTCCCCGAAGCCTGACCCTCACCCGTTCCCTAATCCTAACCCGTACGCTAACACTAACCCGCGCCCTCACACGTACGCTCCCCCTAAAGCGTTGTCGTACCCTCACCTGGACCCTAAACCATCCCCGTACCCTAACCCTAACGCTAGCCCGAACCCTAACCCTAACTCTTCCCCTAAGCCTGACCCTCACCCGTCCCTTAATCCTAACCCGTACGCTAACACTAACCTGTGCCATCACACGTACGCTCCCCCTAACGCATTGTCGTACCCTCATCTGGAACCTAAACCGTCCCCGTCCCCTAACCCTAACCCCAGCCAAAACCCTAAACAGAACCCTTCCCCGAATCCTGACCCTCACCCGTCCCCTAATCTTAACCCGTACGCTAACACTAACCCGCGCCCTCACACGTAAGCTCCACCTAAAGCGTTGTCGTACCCTCACCTGGACGCTAAACCGTCCCCGTCCCCTAACCCTAACCCTAGCCCGAACCCTAACCTTAACCCTTCCCCGAAGCCTGACACTCACCCGTCCCCTAATCCTAATCCGTACGCTAACACTAACGCACGCCCTCACATGTGCGCTCCACCGAAAGCGTTGTCCTACCCTCACCTACCCTAAACCGTCCCCATCCCCGTCCCCTAACCCTAACACTAACCCTAAACCGTCCCCGTCCCCTAACCCTAAACATAGCCGGAACCCTAAACCTAACCCTACCCCGAAGCCTGACTCTCACCCATCCCCTAATCCTAACCCGTACGCTTACACTAACCCGCGCCCTCACACGTCCGCTCCCCCTAAAGCGTTGTCGTACCCTCACCTGGACCCTAAACCGTCCCCGTCCCCTAACCCTAAACCTAGCCCGAACCCTAACCCTAACCCTTCCCCTAAGACTGACCCTCACCAGTCCCCTAATCCTAATCCGTACGCTAACACTAACTCGTGTCCTCACACGTACGCTCCCCCTAAAGCGTTGTCGTACCCTCACGTGGACCCTAAACCGTCCCCGTTCCCTAACTCTAACCCTAGCCCGAACCCTAACTCTAAACCTTCCCCGAAGCCTGACCCTCACCCGTCCCCTAATCCTAACCCGTACGCTAACACTAACCCGCGCCCTCACACGTACGCTCCCCCTAAAGCTTTGTCGTACCCCCACCTGGACCCTAAACTGTCCCCGTCCCCTAACCCTAACGCTACCCCGAAACCTAACCGTAACCCTTCCCCGAAGCCTGACCCACCACCGTCCCCTAATGCTAACCCGTACGCTAACACTAACCCACGCCCTCACACGTACGCTCCCCATAAAGCGTTGTTGTACCCTCACCTGGACCCTAAACCATCTCCGTCCTCTAACCCTAAGCCTAGCCCGAAACCTAAACCTAACACTTCCCTGAAACCTGACCCTCACCCGTCCCCTAATCCTAACCCGTACGCTAACACTAACCCGCGCCCTCACACGCACGCTCCCCCTAAAGCGTTGTCGTACCCTCATGTGGACCCTAAACCGTCCACGTCCCCTAACCCTAACCATAGCCCGAACCCTAACCCTAACCCTTCCCCTAAGCCTGACCCTCACCCGTCCCCTAATCCTAATCCGTACGCTAACACTAACCCGTGCCCTCACACGTACGCTCCCCCTAAAGCGTTGTCGTACCCTCACCTGGACCCTAAACCGTCCCCGTCCCCTAACCCTAACCCTAGCCCGAACCCTAACCCTAACCCTTCCCCGAAGCCTGACCCTCACCCGTCCCCAATCCTAAACCGTACGCTAACACTAACCCACGCCCTCACACGTACGCTCCCCCTAAAGCGTTGTCATACCCTCACCTGGACCCTAAACCGTCCCCGTCCCCTAACCCTAACCCTAGCCCGAACCGTAACCACAACCCTTCTCCGAAGCCTGACCATCACCCGTCCCCTAATCCTAACCCGTACGCTAACGCTAACCGGCGCCCTCACACGTACTCTCCCCCTAAACCGTTGTTGTACCCTCACCTGGACCCTAAACCGTCCCCGTCCCCTAACCCTAACCCTAGCCCGAACCCTAACCCTAACCCTTCCCCGAAGCCTGACCCTCACCCGTGCCATAATCCTAACTCGTACGCTAACACTAACCCGCGCCCTCACTCGTAAGCTCCCCCTAAAGCATTGTTGTACCCTTACTTGGACCCTAAACCGTCCCCATCCCCTAACCCTAACCCTAGCCTGAACCCTAATCCTAAACTTTCCCCGAAGCCTGACCCTCACCCGTCCCCTAATCCTAACCCGTACGCTTACACTAACCCATACCCTCACACGTACACTCCCCCTAAAGCGTTGTCGTACCCTCACCTGGACCCTAAACTGTCTGCTTCCCCAACCCTAACCCTAGCCCGAACCCTAACCCTAACCCTTCCCCGAAGCTTGACCCTCACCCGTCCCCTAATCCAAACCCGTACGCTAACACTAACACGTGTCCTCACACGTACGCTCACCCTAAACCATTGTCGTACCCTCACCAGGACCCTAAACCTTCCCCGTCCCCTAACCCTAGCCGTAGCCCGAACCCTAACCGTAGCCCGAACCCTAACCCTAACCTTCCCCGAAGCATGACCCTCACCCGTGCCCTAATCCTAACACGTACGCTCACACTAAAGCGCCCTCACACGTACGCTCCCCCGAAAGCATTGTCGTACACTCAGCTGGACCCTAAACCTTCCCCGTGCCCTAACCCTAACCCTTCCCCGAAGCCTGACCCTCACCCGTCCCCTAATCCTAACCTGTATGCAAAAACTAACCCGTGCCCTTACACGTACGCTGCACATAAAAGTTTGTCGTACCTCCACCTGGACCCCAAACCGTCCCCGTCCCCTAACACTAACCCTAGCCCGAACCCTAACCCTAATCCTTCCCCGAAGCCTTACCCTCAGCCGTCCCCTAATCCTAACCCGTACGCTAACACTAACCCGTGCCCTCACACGTACGCTCTCCTTAAACCGTTGTCGTACCCTCATCCGGACCCTAAACCGTCCCCGTCCCCTAACCGTAACCCTAGCCCGAACCCTAACACTAACCCTTCCCCGAAGCCTGACCCTCACCCGTCCCCTACACCTAACCCGTACGCTAACGCTAACCCGTGCCCTTACACGTACGCTCACCCTATACCGCTGTCGTACACTCACCCGGACCCTAAACCGTCCCCGTCCCCTAAACCTAACCCTAGCCCGAACCCTAACCCTAACCCTTCCCCGAAGCCTGACCCTCACCCGTCCCCTAATCCTAACCCGTACGCTAACACTAACCCGTGCCTTCACACATACGCTCATCCTAAACTGTTGTCGTACCCTCACCCGGACCCTAAACCATCCCCGTCCCATAACCCTAATCCTAGCCCGAACCCTAACCCTAACCCTTCCCCGAAGCCTGACCCTCACCCGTCCCCTAATCCTAACCCGTAGGCTCACACTAACCCGCGCCCTCATACGCACGCTCCCCCTAAAGCGTTGTCAGACACTCACCTGGACTCTAAACCGTCCCCGTCCCCTAACCCTAACCCTAGCCCGAACCCTAACCCTAACCCTTCCCCGAAGCCTGACCCTCACCCGTACCCTAATCCTAACCCGTACGCTAACACTAACCCGCGCCCTCACACGTACGCTCCCCCTAAAGCTTTGTCATACCCTCAACTGGACCCTAAACCGTCACCGTCCGCTAACACTAACCCTAGCCCGAAACCTAACCCTAACACTTCCCGGAAGCCTGACCCCCACCCGTCCCCTAATCCTAACTTTACGCTAACACTAACCCGCGCCCGCAGACGTACGCTCGCCCTAAAGCGTGGTCGTACCCTCACCTGGACCCTAAACCGTCCCCATCCCCTAACCCTAACACTAGCCCGAACCCTAACCGTAACACTTCCCCTAAGCCTGACCCTCACCCGTCCCCTAATCCTAACATGTACGCTAACACTAACCCGTGCCCTCACACGTACGCTCCCCCTAACCCGTTGTCGTACCCTCATCTGGACCCTAAACCGTCCCCGTCCCCTAACCCTAACCCTAGCCCAAACCCTAAACACAACCCTTCTGCGAAGCCTGACTCTCACTCGTCCCCTAATCCTAATCCGTACGCTAACATTAACCCGTGCCCTCACACGTACGCTCCCCCTAAAGAGTTTGCGTACCCTCACCTGGACCCTAAACCGTCCCCGTCCCTAACCCTAACCCTAGCCCGAACCCTAATCCTAACACTTCCCCGAAGCCTGACCCTCACCCGTCCCCTAATCTTAACCCGTACGTTAACACTAACCCACGCCCTCACACGTACGCTCCCCCTAAAGCGTTGTCGTACCCTTACCTGGACCCTAAACCGTCCCCGTTCCCCAAACCTAACCCTAGCCCGAACTCTAACCCTAACACTTCCCCTAGGCGTGACACTCACCTGTCCCCTAATCCTAATCCGTACGCTAACATTAACCCGTTCCATCACACGTACGCTCCCCCTAAAGCGTTGTCTTACCCTCACCTGGACCCTAAACCATCCCCGTCCCCTAACGCTAACCCTAGCCCGAACCCTAACCCTAACCCTTCCCCGAAGCCTGACCGTCACCCGTCACCTAATCCTAACCCGTACGCTAACACTAACCCGTGCCCTCACACGTACGCTCCCCCTAAAGCGTTGTCGTACCCTCAGCTTGACCCTAAACCGTCCCCGTCCCCTAACCCTAACCGTAGCCCAAACCCTAAACACAACCCTTCCCCGAATCCTGACCCTCACCCGTCTCCTAATCTTAACCCGTACGCTAACACTAACCTGCGCCCTCACATGTATGCTCCACCTAAAGCGTTGTTGTACCCTCACCTGGACCCTAAACCGTCCCGTCCCCTAACCCTAACCCTAGCCCGAACCATAACCTTAACCCTTCCCCGAAGCCTGACACTCACCCGTCCCCTAATCCTAACCCGTACGCTCACACTAACCCACGCCCTCACACGTACGCTCCCCCTAAAGCGTTGTCGTACCCTCACCTGGAGCCTAAACCGTCCCCGTCCCCTAACTCTAACCCTAGCCCTAACCCTAACCCTAACCCTTCCCCTAAGCCTGACCCTCACCCGTCCCGTAATCCTAATCCGTACGCTAACACTAACCCGCGCCCTCAAACGTACGCTCCCCCTAAAGCGTTGTCGTACCCTCACCTGGACCCTAAACCGTCCCCGTCCCCTAACCCTAACCCTAGCCCGAACACTAACCCTAAACCTTCCTGTAAGTCTGACCCTCACCCGTCCCCTAATCCTAATCCGTACGCTAACACTAACGCACGCCCTCACATGTGCGCTCCCCCGAAAGCGTTGTCGTACCCTCACCTACCCTAAACCGTCCCCGTCCCCTAACCCTAACCCTAGACCGAACCCTAACTCTAACCCTTCCCCAAAGCCTGACCCTCACCCGTCCCCTAATCCTAACCCGTACGCTAACACTAACCCGCGCCCTCACACGTATGCTCCCCCTAAAGCGTTGTCGTACCCTCACCTGGACCCTAAACTGTCCCCTAACCGTAACCCTAGCCCGAACCCTAACCCTAACCCTTCCCCGAAGCCTGACCCTCACCCGTCCCCTAATGATAACCCGTACGCTAATCTAAACCGTGCCCTCACACGTACGCTCCCCCTAAAGCGTTGGTGAACCCTCACCTGGACCCTAAACCGTCCCCATCCCCTAAACCCCAACCCTAGTCCGAACTCTAACCGTAACTCTTCCCCGAAGCCTGACCCTCACCCGTCCCCTAATCCTAACGCGTACGCTAACACTAACCCGCGCCCTCACACGTACGCTCCCCCTAAAGCGTTGTCGTACCCTCACCTGGACCCTAAACCGTCCCCATCCCCTAACACTAACCCTAACCTGAACCCTAACCCTAACCCTTCCCCGAAGCCTAACCCTAACCCGTCCCCTAATCCTAACCCGTACGCTAACACTAACCTGCGCCCTCACACGTACGCTCCCCCGAAAGCGTTGTCGTACCCTCACCTGGACCCTAAACCGTCCCCGTCCCCTAACCCTAACCCTAGCCCGAACCCTAACCCTAACCCTTCCCCGAAGCCTGACCCTCACCCGTCCCCTAATCCTAACACGTACGCTAACACTAACCCGCGCCCTCACACGTATGCTCCCCCTAAAGCGTTGTCGTACCCTCACCTGGACCCTAAACTGTCCCCTAACCCTAACCCTAGCCCGAACCCTAACCCTAACCCTTCCCCGAAGCCTGACCCTCACCCGTCCCCTAATCCTAACCCGTACGCTAACACTAACCCGTGCCCTCACACGTACGCTCCCCCTAAAGCGTTGTCGGACCATCACCTGGACCCTAAACCGTCCCCGTCCCATAACCCTAACCCTAGCCCGAACCATAACCCTAACCCTTCCCCGAAGCCTGACCCTCACCCATACCCTAATCGTAACCCGTACGCTAACACTAATCCACGCGCTCACTCGTACGCTCCCGCTAAAGCGTTGTCGTACCGTCCCCTGGACCCTAAACCGTCCCCGTCCCCTAACCCTAACCCTAGCTCGAACCCTAACCCTAACCCTTCCCCGAAGCCTGACCCTCACCCGTCCCCTAATCCTAACCCGTACGCTAACACTAACCCGCGCCCTCACACGTACGCTCCCCCTAAAGCGTTGTCGTACCCTCAGCTGGACCCTACACCGTCCCCGTCCCCTAACCCTAACCCTAGACTGAACCCTAACACTAAACCTTCCCCGAAGGCTGACCCTCACCCGTCCCCTAATCCTAACCCGTACGCTAACACTAACCCACGCCCTCACATGTGTGCTCCCCCTAAAGCGTTGTCGTACCCTAACCTGGACCCTAAACCGACCCCGTCCCCTAACCCTAACCCTAGCCTGAACCCTCACCCTAACCCTTCCCCGAAGCCTTACCCTAACCCGTCGCCTAATCCTAACCCGTACGCTAACACTAACCCGTGCCCTCACACGTACGCTCACCCTAAACCGTTGTCGTACCCTAACCTTTCCCCTTAACCGTCCCTGTCCCCTAACCCTAGCTCTAACCCTAACCCTAACCCTTACTCGAAGCTTTACCCTCACCCGTCCCCTAATCCTAACCCGTACGCCAACACTAACCCGTGCCCTCACATATATGCTCACCCTAAACCGTTGTCATACCCTAACCTGTGCCCTAAACCGCCCCCGTCCCCTAACCCTAACCCTAACCCTAAACCCTAACCCTAACCTTAACCCTAACCCTAACCCTAACCCTAACCCCTAACCCTAACTCTAACCCTAAACCCTAACCCTAACCCTCACCCTTAACCTAACCCCTAACCCTAACCCGTAACCCCTAACCTTAACCGTAACCCATCCCTAACCCTAACCCTAACCCGTAACCCCTATCCCTAACCCTAAACCTTAAACCCTAACCCCTAACCCTAACCCTAACCCCTAACCCTAAACCGAACCGTAACTCTTACCGGATGCCTTACTCTAAGGCGTACCTTAATCCTAACCCATATACTAAAACTAACACGTACCCCAACACGAACACTCACCCTAGAGTGTTGTCGTAGAATAACCTGTACCCTAAACCCTACCCATTCCGTAATCCTAACCCTAACCCTAACTGTAACTCCAACCCTAACCTGAAGCATTACTCTAAGCCGTACCTTAATACTAAGCCATACAATAACACTAACCCATACCCTAGCATGTACACTCACACTAATTCGCTCTCATACACTAAACTGTACCCTAAACCTTACCCCTTCCCTAACCCTAACCCTAACCGTAACCGTAACTCTTACCCAAAGCCTTACCCTAACTCGTACGCTAACCCTAGAGTGTTGACGTTCCCTAACTTGTACCCTAAACCATACCCGTTTCCTAACTTAACCCTAACCCTTAACCCTAAACATAACCCTCACCCGAAGCCTTACCCTAACCCATATCATAATCCTAACGCATACAATAAAACTAACACATAACCTAATACGTACACTAACCCTAGTGCGCTGTCGTACACTAACCTGTACCCTACACCGTACCCATTCCCTAACCCTAACCCTAACCATAACCATAACCCTAACCCTTACCTGAAGCCTTACCCTAACCCGTACCTTAATCCTAACCCGTAAATTAACACTAACCTGTACCCTAACACGTACACTAACCCTAGAGCGTTGCCGTACTCTAACCTGTACCCTAAACCATACCCGTTCCCTAACCCTAAGCCTAAGCCTAACTGTAACTGTAACCCTTACCGGAAGCCTTACCCTAACCCGTACCTTAATCCTAACCCATACAATAACACTGACGAGTACCCTAACACTTACACTCACCCTAAACTGTTGTCGCACCCTAATCTGTACCCTAAAGCGTACCCATTCCCTAACCCTAACCATAACCGTAACCGTGACCCTTACCTGAAGCCTTACCCTAACCCGTACCTTAATCCTAACCTGTACACTAACACTAACATGTACCCTAACACGTATGCTAACCCTAGAGCTTTGTCATACACTATCCTGTACCCTAAACCATACCCGTTCAATAACGCTAACCCTAACCCTAACCGTAACCGTAACTGTAACCGTTGCCCGAAGCCTTACCCTAACCCGTACTTTAATCCTAACCCATACACTAACACTAATAACACTAACCCATACCCTAACACGTACGCTAACCCTAAACTTTTGTCGTAACCTAACTTGTATCCTAAACTGGACCCGATCCCTAACCCTTCCCCAAAGCCTTACCCTAAACTGTACCCTAATCCTAACCCATACAATAACACTAACCCGTACCCTAACACGTACACCAATCCTAAAATATTTTCGTACCCTAACCTGTACCCTAAACCCTACCTGTGCCCTAACCATAACCATAACCCTACCCATAACCCTAAACCTTTCCCGAAGCCTTACCCTAACCTATATCTTTATCCTAACCCGTACACTAACAGTTACACATACCGTAACACGTACACTCACCCTAAATCGTTGTCGTATCCTAACATGTACCCTAAACCGTATCCGTTCCCAAACACTAACCCTAACCAGTACCCTACAACTTACCCGAAGCCTTACCCTAACCCGTACCTTAATCCTTACCTGTACACTAACACAATCCCGTACCCTAACACGTACACTAAACCTAAAGCATTGTCGTAACCTAGCCTCTACCCTAAACCGTACTTGTTCCCTACACCTAACCCTACCTTTAATGCTAACCCTAACCCTTCCCTGAATCCTTACCCTAACCCGTACCCTAATCTTTACCCATGCAGAAACACTAACCCTTATGCTAACACGTACACTAACCCTAAAACGTTGTCGTACCCTAACCTCAACACTAAACCATACCCACTCCCTAGCCCTAACCCTTACCCTAATCCTAACCATTCCCCGAAGCCTTACCCTAAACCGTACCCTAAACCTAAACCGTACAAAAACACTAACATGTACGCTAACACATACGCTAACCCTAAAATGTTGTCGTACACTAACCTGACCCTAAACTGTACCGGTTCCCTAACCGTAACCCTAACCCTAACACTAACCGTAACCGTTACCCTTACCCAAAGCCTTACCCTAACCCATACTTTATCCTAACCCATACACTAACACTAACCCATACCCTAACATGCACCCTAACCCTAAACTGTGATCATACCCTAAACTGTACCCTAAACCGTACCCATTCCCTAACCCTTACCCTAACCCTAACCCTAAAACTAACAGTAACCCTTCCCCAAAGCCTTGCCCTAACTCGTACCCTAATCCTAACCCATACAATAACGCTATCACATACCCTAACACGTACGTTAACCATAAAATTTTGTCGTACCCTAACGGGTGCCTTAAACTGTTCCCGTTTCCTAACCCTAACACTAACCCTAACCGTATCCCTAACCCTTATGCCGAGCCTTACCCTAACCCGTACCTTTATGCTAACCCATACACTAACACTAACCTGTACCCTAACACGTAAACTCACCCTAAATCTTTGTCGTACCCTAACCTGTACCCTAAATCGTACCTGTTCCCTAACCCTAACCCTAATCCTAACCGTAACCCTTACCCGAAGCCCTACCCTATCCCATACCTTAATCCTAACACATACACTACCACTAACCCATACCCTAACATGTACGCTAACCCTAAAGCGTTGTCGTACACTAACCTGTACCCTAAACCGTACCTGTTCCGTAACACTAACACTTCCCTGTAGGCTTACCCTAACCCATACCCTAATCCTAACCCATACAATAACACTAACCCATACCCTAATACATACGCTAACCCTAAAGCATTGTTGTACCCTAACATGTACCCTACACCATACCCGTTTCCTAACCCTAACCCTAACCCTAACCGTAACACTTACCCGAAGCCTTACCCTAATCCGTACCTTAATCCTAACCCTTACACTAACACTAAGCCATACCCTAACACGTACGCTATCCCTAAAGCGTTGTCACACTAACCTGTACCCTAAACTGTACCTGTTCCCTAACCCTAACCCTAACCCCAAGGCTTACCCTAACCCATACCCTAATCCTATCCCATACACTAACACTAACCCGTACCCTAACACATACCCTAACCCAAACCCGTTGTCATACCCGAAACCATACCCACACCCTATCCTTCACCCGTACACGTAACCAAACCCTACCCCTTACCACAATCCTAACACATACTCTAACTCTAACACGTCCCATAACACATACCCTAACCCTAATCTGTAGCTGTACCCTAACCTGTACCCTAACCCCTACCCGAACCCTAACCCTACCTCTACCCTAACTCGTACCCTAATCCTAACGCATACCTTAACACTAACCCATACCCTAAACCGTACACTAACCCTAAACCATAGCCGTACACTAAACTGTACCCAAACTCTAATCTGTACCTTAACCCTAACCCTAACCCTAACCCTAACCCTATCCCGTACAGTAACCCTAACCCATACCCTAACCCTAACATGTACCCTAACACACACCCTAACCCTATCCCGTAGCCATACCCTAAACTCTACCCTATCCTGTACCCGAACCCAAACCCTAACCCTAACACGTACCAGAACCCTATCCCATACCCTAACCCTAACACATACCCTAACCCTAACATGTACCCTAACACATACCCTAACCCTAAACCGTACCCTAACCTGTACCCTAACCCCTACCCAAACCCTAACCCTAACCCATAGCCTTACCTGTACCCTAACCCCTACCTGAACCCTAACCCTAACCCTAACCCATACCATAACCCTAACCCATATCCTAACACTACCCCATACTCTAACCGGTACACTAACCCTAAACCATAGCCATACACTAAACTGTACCCTAACTCTAACCCATATCCTAACCCTAACCTGTACCCTACCCCGTACCCTAACCCTAACCTTTACCCTAACCATAACATGTACCCTAACCCATATCCATACCCTAACCTGTACCTACCACATACCCGACCTGTAACTGGTACCTGTAACCGTACCCGAACCCTACCCCGTACCCTAACCCTAACCTGTACCCTAACTCTAATAGGTACCCTACCCACAACTTAAACCTAACCCATAGCCATACCCTAACCTGTACCCTAACCCGTACCTGAACCCAAACCCTAACCCGTACCCGACCCCTACCCCGTATCCTAACCGTAGCACGTACTCTAACTCTAATGGATACCCTAACACATATCCTAACCCTAAACCGTAGCCATACCCTACTCTGTACCCTAACCCCACCCGAACCCTAACCCTAACCCTTACCCTAACTGTACCCTAACCCTACACTGTACCCTAACCCGTACCCGTACCCTAACCCTCACTCTGACCTCTACCCTAATCCTAACCTCTACCCTAACACTAACATGTACCCTAACCCGTAGCCGTACCCTATCCTGTACCCTAACCCATACCCGAACCCTAACCTGTACCCGTACCTGTACCCGAACCCTGCCCCATTCCCTAACCCTAACCCGTAGCCATACCCTAACCTGTACCCTAACTCGTACCTGAACCCAAACCCTAACCCTATCCCATACCCGTACCCAAACCCTACCCCGTTCCCTAATCCTAACACGTACCCTAACCCTAATACATACCCTAACCCTAAACCATAGCCATACCCTAACCTGTTCCCTAACCCCACCCGAACCCTAACCCTAACCCATCCCCTAACCCTAACCCATCCCCTAACCCTAACCCATACCCTAACTCTAACCCATACCATAACCCTAACATGTACATTAACCCATACCCTAACCCTAACCCATACCCGTAACCTAACCTCTACCTTAACCCGTACCCTAACCCTTATGCTAACCCTAACCTGTACCCTAATCCTAACCTGTACCCTAACCCTAACCCATACCCTAAACCCTAATCCTTACCCTTAACTTAATTTTTTTTTGTATTTAAAAAAATATTTTTCTGGGGTTAAAACAAATTAGCAGAACAATAAAATAAGACAGAAAGTAACCTGAGTGTCCCTCCAAAAGCTAAGTCTGAAATACTTGGTACTTCTGTTCTATGGACTTTTATGTAGCCTATAAAAGGTGTGAGAGTTCAATCTGTTTTTCTACAGTGAGAAACATGATGTTCCACATGTAAGGAACACCTGAATAAAATGAGAAAGCTATACATTATGCTGGTCATTTCAGGGAGAGCGGAAGGATGGCAAGTGTTAAAATATTTTCTTTTCCTTTAATCTTTTTAAATTTCACTTGTTACAAAGAACTTGAATTATAATTGTACTTTTAAAAAGTAACAATGGAAATTTAAAAGAAAAAATGTATATTGTGTGTTTAACTACATTTCGTAGAACTATTATCCCTGAATCATAATTCTGTTAGTACACCAGTATAGAGATTAGTTCTTTTTTTTTTTTTTTTTTTTTTTTTTGCGGTACGCGGGCCTCTCACTGCTGTGGCCTCTCCCGTTGCGGAGCACAGGCTCCGGCCGCTCCGCGGCATGTGGGATCTTCCCGGACCGCGGCACAAACCCGTGTCCCCTGCATCGGCAGGCGGACTCTCAACCACTGCGCCACCAGGGAAGCCCGAGATTAGTTCTTAATATTTAGGTGAGAACCATTTCCTTCTGTTTTTGAGAATAATTCTGTGAACTCATTTCCAGTAATGGCACTCTTCCCCAAATCAAAGGTTTAATAAGGGAGATGCAGGCAGAATAATCATGAAAACACAAAGCAATACAACAGCAACAAAAAATTTCTAACTTCCAATAACAGCTCAATTTACAAGAGGGTTTATATATTCAGAAGAAAAGCATTCCCCCTTGACTTTCTGACCAGTCAAAATCTATGTATTCTACAGAAAATCTGTGATGTTATTCCCATAAATCTACCCTTTACTGCTTCTGTCTCCATTAGATTTCCTAAGCACTAGGGTTTTAATGTACAGGTTAAAAACAAAATCCTAATGTGATTTATTTATAATGTGTGTGTTCTTTGTCTTATCCTAGAGTCTAAAGTCTTCTCCTTGGCTGGACCCCAAATAATATTCCTTTCCGTGCTAAGTGATATCTGGAGAATGGAAGAGGTTTAATAAATACCCTAACTCTAAAGCATACCCTAACCCTAACCTGTACCCTAACCCATACCCTAACCCATACCCTAATCCTAACCCGTACCCTAACCCTAACCCATACCCTAACCCTAACCCATAGCCGTACCCTAACCTGTACCCTAACTCGTACCCTAACCTGTACCCTAAGCCTAACCCTAACCCCTAACCCCTAGCCCTAGCTCTAACCCATAACCCCTAACCCTAACCCCTTACCCCTAACCCTAAGCAAGTCCAGCAGTAAACCTCTTGCCCTCCTGGAGAGAGTGATTTAATTTTAAAGAGTAAAGACACAATCAGCTCAGTAATTGGCCACGGGGTCTTGAGGGGCCAAGGCTAACCTGAGCTGGAGGAACATGGATGCTTGCCTGGATGCTCAGAGGCCAAGGGCTGTTCTGAGACCTGCTTATACACCCATGCAGATGGAACAAAGGATCCATCCAGTCCCAGGAGGGCCCCACCAGCCCTCAAGAACACAGCACCGGACTTCCCTGGTCGCGCAGTGGTTAAGAATCTACCTGCCAATGCAGGGGACATGGGTTTGAGCCCTGGCAGAGGAAGATCCCACATGCCGCGGAGCAACTAAGCCCGTGCGCCACAACAACTGAGCCTGAGCTCTAGAGCCTGCGAGCCACCATTACTTAGCCTGCGCTCTAGAACCCGCGAGCCACAACTGCTGAAGCCCACGTGCCTAGAGCCTGTTCTCTGCAACAAGAGCAGCCACTGCAATGAGAAGCCCCCACTCACCGCAACTAGAGAAAGCCTCCGTGCAGCAATGAAGACCCAACACAGCCAAAAATAAACTAATTAATTAATTTTTTTAAAAAAAGGCAGCACCTGGGGGCTGGCAGATTGATGCACCAAATCTTATATAAACACACACACGTCTACTTAGTACCTGCATGTCAGGGCCATGCTGGACCTGGGGCTGCCCAGACAGAGTGGGGCCTGCATCACACTTCCCAGAACGGAGGGTGGAGGGAAACCCTGCATGACCTCTGAAGCCCTAAGAACACTTGACTAAGGCTGAGCTCAATTTGAAACAGTGAGTGACCAGAGCAGACATTTCATTCATCTATCAATCAGAATCCAAGACTGGAGGAGCAGAAAACAACAGCCGAGCTCAACCTTGACGCTAATCCTGACATGGATCCTCACCCTAAACTCTGGTCCTGACCCGAAGTCCTGACCTAACCTTAGCCCTAACCCGTACCCTAAACCTGTACCTTACCCTAACCCATACTCTACCCGTATCGTACCTGTACCTCAATTCTAACCCATACCCTAACACCCACTCTAACACAGAACGCTAACACCCTGAGACCAAAACCATAAACCTTAAGCAAAACCATAACCATAACCAAACCATAAACCATAAAATACATTCATTAACCATACACATAAATAAGTCATAACCATAAAACATAACCATAAAACGTAAACCCTAACAGCAATCATAAACCATACACAGCCTCAGCCCTCACACCAGTCCCAGCCCTAATGCTAACCCTCCAAACCACTTACACTGAGCCAAATCTAATCAAATTATACAAATACATCTTAAAAAAGAAAACTATGGAATTCTCTGGTGGCCCAGTGGTTAGGACTCTGTGTTTTCACTGCCAAGGGCTCGGGTTCGATCCCTGACTGGGGAACTAGGATCCCACAAGCCATGGGATGTGGCCAAAATAAATAAATAAATAAAATGAAATAAAACCACTATTTAAAAAAAGATTTAAAAATAAAGACAAAAAAGAAAACTACCCCAATATAACTTATAAATATGAATGTAAAAATCTATCATAAAATAATAGCAACATGAAACCAACAGAACTTTAAATGGATAATGCCATAAGCAAGTATCTCTACACCAGAAGTTTCAGGTTGCTCAACATATTAAAAGTAAGCAATGTAATAAATCACAATAATGGTATGAAGTAAAAACACATACTCATATCAATTAATGCAAAAAAACTACAATGAAAATCCAGTGTTATTTCATGATAAACACTCAAGAAAGCAGGACTAAAAGGAAATTTGTTCAATATGGAAAAGAGTAGTACAAAAAGCCACAGCAAACATCATGCTCAGCGTTAAACACTGAAAGATTTACTCCTGAAATCAGGAGCAAGGCCAGGAAGCTGGCCCCCATCACCGTTACTCAGTAGTGACTGGAAGTTCTACCCAGACTCTTGAGGAAAAAATTAAAGGCATCCGTGGGTGAATGGAAAAATTAAAACTGTGTCTCTTCACAGAACATAGGTCACATCATCTTATATATAAAACTACCTAAAATCAGCAAAGAAATTATTTGAGCTAATCAACTAATTAAGCAAAGTTATAGAACAAAATATCAATTCATGAAAATCTGTCTTATATGTATATGCTAGCAAAAAATAATCTGAAAAAGAATTTATGAAAACAATTCCATTTTAAATAATGTCAACATCAATATTTAGGAGTATATTTAATCAAGGTACAAGCCTTTTTTTATGCATGTAAAGTTGTATGTTTGAAATTACTGGAAAGTAAATTACTTTTCAAAATATCATGTATGCCAATAGCACGCCAGAAAAGCAGAGAAAAAATCAAACTTCCATATAGAAGCCAAGATTTACCCAGATCCAGTTCACCCAAAGTCCACATGTCATTTAGAGGCACTGTGGGAAGGTTATATTAGGAGCCACTGTCCTCCGTGTTGTGGACGACCTGGATATGATAGAAACAGTGGGATTTTTGAATTCCAATTTTCCACCTCATTCCACAAAAAAAACTATTAGAACTAATAAATGAATTCAGTAAAGTTGCAAAATCAATACACAGAAATCAGTTGCATTTCTAAACACTAATAATGAACCATCAGAAAGAGAAAGAAAGCAACCCTATTTACAAATGCATCAAAAAGAACAAAATACCTGAGAATAAAGTTAACCAAGGATGTGAAAGACCTGCACACTGAAAACTTTAAGACATTGATGAAGAAATTGAAAAACACACGAATAAATGGAAAGACATCCTGTTCTCAGGGAATGGAACAATTAATATTGTTAAAATACCCATTCTACCCAAAGCAATGGACACAGTGAATGCAACCCCTCCCAAAATTCCACGGTATTTTCCCCCAAAATAGAGCAAATCCTCCTAGTATCTGTGTGGAGCCACAAAGGACCCCAAATAGCCAAAGCGACCCTGAGAAAAGAGAACAGGCTGGAGGCATATCCTTCCCTGACTTCACACTACATTACGAACCTACAGTCACCAAAACAGTGTGGAAGTGGCTCAAAACAGGCACAGGGACCATAGGAACAGGACAGAGAGCCCAGAATTCAACCCACACGGACGGGCTCAGTTAATTTATGACAAAGGGACCAAGGACACACCACGGAGCACGACACTCCCCACAATAAATGGTGCTGGGAAAACTGGACACCCCATAACTCATGCTGGCTACCCTGCACACAAACCTGACCAAAAACCCAGCTTTCCACACCAAGCCCTTCCTCGGTCACATGAAGAGGGACCCCCTCAGCCGTCAGTCTCCCACAGGAAGCTTCTCCCCACTTTTCCTCACTGTCTCTTCTCCTTTCCCTCAGGCATCACCTGGGTCCTCAGGTAACCTGTTCCCTAGTCAGCGTGGACGCAGCTCCACTTTGTCCTGAAGTCGAAACCCCAGCGAGTCCTAAGGAGACGGAGACCGAGCTCCTCTCAGCAGAGACGCTGAGCCGGGCGTCCCACCCGAAGCCCCCGCCCCCGCGCCTGAGGAGGCACAACTCCTCTCAGCTGCGCTCAGAATCGAGTCCGCAGGGAACGGGCATACGCTGTGGGTCAGAGAGGGGAGCTTGGCGCCACCATGTGGTCAGTGCAGGAAGTGCAGGCAGCGCCTCCTTCACAGATCACTGGAGACAGCGCGCCCTACTGACAGAACTACGGAATCCATTAAACTGGAAATTCAAACTGAAATGGAGTCTCTATCCCAAACGTTTTCTAAAATTAGTTAAGGAACAATTAATTGGAAACCATTTGGAATGAAATGAATGTAGATGCAAACTTTACAACTTATACCAAATTCACTCAAAGTTATTCAGAGGCAAATTTTATTTTATTTTATTATTTATTTTTGACTACGTTGGGTCTTCGTTGCTCCATGGGGGCTTTCTCTAGTTGCGTCGAGTGGGGCTACTCTTCGTTGCGGTGCACGGGCTTCTCATTGCGGTGGCTTCTCTTGTTGGGGAGCACGGGCTCTAGGCGCGCAGGCTTCAGTAATTGTGCCGAGCAGGCTTAGTTGCTCTGCAGCATGTGGGATCTTCCCGGACCAGGGATCGACCCCTTGTTCCCTGCATTGGCAGGCGGACTCTTAACCACTGCGCCACCAGGGAAGTCCCCACAGGCAAATTTTAAATACAAAACTATTCAAAATTATAGAAGAAAATTGACATGAGCTTGGGTTTGCCCATGTAAATCATGAACTTTGGAGTTTTAACACACAACACAAAAAGGCAATCTAAAAATGAAAACAAGCAATAACATGGACTTAATTAAAGATTTGTACTCTGTGAATGACCTTACTCAGAAAATCAAAAGACAAGTCACAAACCAGGAGAAAAATATTTGCAAACACATATCGAATAAACGTTTTGTATCAAAACATACAAATAACTCTAACACAAACAACCCAATTAAAATAGGGAAAGATCTGAATGGACACCTGGCCAAAGAAGATACACAGACAGTACACAAAACTATGCCCAGGACTAGGGGGCAGAAAAACAATGGTCCAGCTCAACTCCCTGAGCCATTTGTAACTGTGGACTAGTCCTGTCCTTCGTGGAGGTGTCAGAGACATGGAGAGAGAGGAAGGGGAAGAGGCCCAGTTATGCTTAAACCTAACTCTAACCCTGACCATTCCGGCCACTTTCATTTGACATGGTTTAAGAAGTCCTAGTCATAGTAATTAGATTTTAAAAAAATAAAAATAAAAGGAATCTCATGGCAGAAGAGAAAGTAAAACTGTCACTGTTTGCAGATGACAGGGTGCTCTATACAGAAAACCTTGAAGATGACACCCAAAACCAAATAGAACTCATCAGGAAGCACTGTTAAGTTGCAGCACACAAAATCAATCTACAGAGATCGGTTGCGTCTCTATACACTCACAACCAAATGTCAGAAGGAGAAATTAAGAAAACAACCCCATGGACAATGACATTAACAAAGATAAAATGCCTGGGAATACATCTAACCGAGGAGGTGAAAGACCTATACTCAGAAAACTGGAAGACATTGATGAAAGAGACTGAAGACGACACAAATGGAAAGACATAACCATGCTCATGGATTAGAAGAATTCGTATTGTTAAAAGGATTCCACACTCCAAGGCTATCTAGAGATTTGATGCCATTTCTAGCAAAATACCAATGGAATTTTTAGGAGAACTAGAACAAGACATGAAGCCATAAAACTCCTAGAAGAAAACAAGTAGTACACTCTTTGACATCAGTCTTAGCAATATTTTTTGGACCTGTCGCCTCAAGCAAGGGAAACAAAGGCAAAATAAGGCAATGGGACTCCATCCAACTGAAAAGTTTTTCAATGGCAAAGGAAACCATCCACAAAACAAAAAGGCAGCCTACTGAATGTGAGAAATATTTACAAACAATATGTCTGGTAAGTGGTTCATACACAAAATAGACCAATAACTCACTCACACAAGTCAGCCTCCAAAAAAAAAACCCAAATAAAATATTGGCAGAAGACCAAACATGTTTCCAAAGAATATATAGAGTTGACCAAAAGACACATGAAAAGATGGTTAACATCACTCATCATCAGGGAAATGCACATCCAAACCACAGTGAGATTATCACCTCACACCTCAAAGAATGGCTACCATCTAAAAGACAACAAATAACAAGTATTGCTCAGGATGTGGAGAAAGGGGAACCCTCATGCACTTTTGTTGGGAATGTTCATTGGTACAACCACTATGGAAAACAGTATGGAGGTTCCTCAAGTAATTAAAAATAGACCTACCATATGATGCAGGAATTACACTTGGGAGTATCTTTCTGAAGGAAACCAAAACACAAATTCAGAAAGATACATGCAGTCTTATGTTCATGGCAGCTTTATTGGCAATAGTCAAGATGTGGAAGCCACCAAAGTGTCCATCAATAGACAATTGGATAAAGAAGTTTTCATGTATATGTATGAAAACTGGACACACACACACACACACACACACACACACACTGGAATATTACTCAGCCATAAAAAGAATGAAATCTTATGGCAACATGAATGGACCTAGAGGGCATTATGCTAAGTGAGATGTAGCAGACAGAGAAAGACAATTACCTTACGATATCACTTATATGTAGAATCTACAAAACAAAACAAATGAACAAACACCACAAAACAGAAATGGACTCATAGATGCCAAGAACACGCTGGTGGCTGCCAGATGAGAGGGAGTGGAGGGATGAGTGCACTAGTTGAGAAAGATTGAGAAGTTCCAAATTCCAGTTATAAAACAAAAGTCCTGGGGTGTAGTTTACAGCATAGGGAATAGAGTCCGTAATACTGTAATAACATTGTATGGTGACAAATTGTAACTAGACTTATCTTGGTGATCATTTTGTAGAGTATAAAAATATCAAGTCACTATGTTGTGTTCCAGAAAACTAATATATAATATTGCCTGTCAAGTATACACCAATTTTACAAAAGAAGAGGAAACACTATCTTAAAAAGAGGAGGGGGTTATAAAGCAGAAACTAGCACACCATTGTAAAGCAATTATACTCCAATAAAGATTTAAAAAAAAAAAAACCTCAGGTATAAAGAGAAAAAAAAAAAGAGAAGGGGGAACTTCCCTGGTGGCGCAGTGGGTAAGACTGTGCTACCAATGCAGGGGGCCGGGGTTTGATCCCTGGTCAGGGAACTAGAACCCACATGCATGCCACAACTAAGAGTTCACATGCCACAACTAAGAAGCCCACCTGCTGCAACGAAGTAGCCCACATGCTGCAACTAAGGAGCCTGCCTGCCGCAACTAAGACCTGTTGCAACCAAATATATAAATAAATATATATTCTTTAAGTGTTGGGGAATTCCCTGGTGGTCCAGTGGTTAGGACTCTGTGCTTTCACTGCTGAGGGTGCAGGTTCAATCCCTGGTCAGGGAACTAACATCCGGCAAGCTGCACGCTGCAGGGAAAAAAAATTTTTTTAATTAAAAATGTGTAAAAATGAGTGTGGTGAGATAAAGAGCGGGCGTCAGATGAAACTTTGAAAGGATGCTGATTGAAAGGCCAAGTGCCTCCTGAAGTTTGACTCTCAAGTGGCCCAGGCAAATTGAGGACTTGAAGAGGAGGAGTCATGTGATGCTACTGGAATGTTCATTTGTTTCTTTGTTTAAATGGGGTTTATTATTTTTTTAAAGAAGGTTTGAATTCACGGCAAAATTGGGCAGAGTACAGAGAGGTGCCACGTGCCCCCTGCTCTGCTGTTACTGCTCTCTCCATCCACCCCCTCTGCCCACCCACACAGGTGATCAGAGTTTCCCTCTCCCCAACTATCCTATCAACATTCTGTGTGTTGGTCATTATCACTGAATCTACATGGACACATCATGGTCATCAGAGTCCAGAGTTTACACTAGGGTTCACTCCTGGTGTTGTACATTCTATGGGTTTTGACAAATGTATCTCGCCATGAATGTATCACAATGAATAGTTTCACTGCCTTGAAAGTCCTCTGTGCTTGAGCTGTTTATCATACCCCACCCCTTAACCCCGCCACAAACCCCTAGCAACCCACCCTTTCCGTGGTTTGCCTTTTCCCAAATGTCATAGGTAGTTGGTACCCTAAGCTATGCCACCTTTCCAGACTGGCTTCTTTCAGTGAGTGACATGCAGTTAAGGTGCCCCACCTGTCACCCCGTGGCTCCCTCTCTCTCTCATTTTTCTTTTCAGTGCTGAAGAACATTCTGCTGCATGGATGGAGCCCCGTCTATCTGTCCATTCACCTCCCGAAGGACATCTTGGTTGCTTCCAGGTTCTGGCAGTTATGAATAAAGCTGCCGTAAACGTCCAGAGGCAAGTTTCTGTGTAGATGGAAGCATTCGACTCGTTTAGGTCCATCAGTACCAAGGAGTTTGAGGGCTGGATCGTAGAGGAAGAATGCGTTTCATTTTGAAAGACAGAGCCCACGTTCACAGAGCTTCTGAAGATGGTCGCTGAGAGCATGTCAGCATGCTGGGGAGTCAAGCCAAGGAAGGAGGTAGAATTCAAAGGTGCCGGCAGGGAAGATGTGGCCAAGATCGAACCTGACCTCCACCTTCTTAGAGCTGACGGCTGGTCCTGAGAATTAAATGGGCGTGAAACAGACTCACAGGACGGAACCATACACATTTATTTCCCACAAGTTTTACCTGACCCAGGGCGCCCTCCTAAGGAAATGAAGAAAGACCCAGAGAAGTGGCAGAAATTCTTTTCTGTTGTGTTGAACACAGAGAGGCGATTGTGGAAAAGAACCTACACTATGTGGGGAGGCTAAGGAGGTTGAGAATTATGTTGAACAAGGTCTGTTTGCACAGAATTCTCTCACTCTCCACTCTCTGCCCTTGACAATCGCAATGTCACTCTCCTTCCAGCAGAGGGAAGGCGTCTTCCTGGGGGTGGGGCGGGGGGACATGTTATCTGCTGCTTCCAGGAAGAAAGAGGAGAAGGCTCAGAACGCCCTTCTGCACCTGCTGTATTGTGGAGGGAGGAGGAGTTGTTTTTGCTTTGTTTTTTGAAGTGTCCGTAGCTCAAGACAATATTCTGGTTTCCTTTACATCTAAGTCCTTTACCTGGGGTTAGGCTTCTGACAAGAGGAGGGACACATGTTTCTGACATGACGGGCGGGGCAGGCAAGGAGGGATAAGATGGGTGCGGGCCTGTGCCTGTTCTCATGTGTTGGGAAGATGATTCTGCTCTTGCCAAATGGGATCTAACTTCTCCATGAACGATCTAGCAAGATATCAGCTGAAAAGAGGAAGAGTAAAGGTCAGTAAAATGCGGAGAAGGTCGCTGACAGACGCTGGGGTCTCCTGAGCAATGACTTTATCGGAGGCGCATGCACATCTCTGGTCTCTGAACCACCGTGTTTAAGGCGGATTTGGTGTGTAGGCCATTTTCAATGTACGGTGGTACCATCAGGCCACTTCGGGGTACTGTCTCCGGCTCACCTGAATGGTGCCGTCATGCCCACGTAAGACGGGGCTCACCCGGGGTTGGCATGGTGCCAGAGAAAGGGAGACAGCGGTATGTCATTGAGCTTAAGGTATTTCTAAGAGAGTGGCTCTCTGGAGAGGTTGAGGTGGAAGGAGGCCAGCTGGATGTCTGTCTGCTTGTTTGTTGGGTATTGGGGGGGAGGGGCGTGTGCTGTTTATTTTCTGGATGAGGCGAAAGAACTCTTCAAATGCAGGTGTTTGTACAAGGGGTCTGGCAGGATGGGAGGGTGGGGCTCGGTCCATGTGCCAAGAAATCTAGAGAATCTATAGCGGCTCAGACTCAGGCCTTTTCTCATAAACAGGCAGGGAGAGGAGTTGGCTTTGTCATCACAAAGCTAACTAGCACCACAGTAGTCACGACAGAAGGTTCCCAGAATGAACTGATTTGCAGGAGCGAACACACACAAACTGGAAAAGCATTCCTCATAACCAAGGCCGGAGAATACCTGTGGTCCAAAAACCTCTTGAAGATCAATGTTCTAAAAAGAGAGCAAACACATGCAATTCCACTGAGAGGCCGTGCATATGGCCAGTGTATGTGAGAGATGCTCAGCCTCTCAGATGAGGACACGTGCAAACTAAACACTGTGGAGACAGCTTTCGTCACCGTCACACTGGCAGGTTTCTAGTCTGGTGACCACCAGCCCAGGGGACAAAGTGAGGAAGAAGAGGCCCCAGCAGATCCCCTAGAGGGAAGAGTGACCAGACACTCCTCTCTGGGAGAACAGTGTGCAGGACCCATCAAAGTCCCACAGGTGCGACTCTTTACTAGCAGTGCTGACTCTTAGAGTCGATCCCAGTACAATCCCTGAACCATTTTTCAAAGATGTCATTTCAAGGATACTCATCACAGCACTGGCTGAAACAGAAGGTGATTGGAAACAACACTAATGTTCATGGAGAGGGGGTGAGATCCATCAGTCCTGGTCCACACGGATGAATGGATGCTGTGCAGCTGGGAAAGTGGTTGCAGGGTCTCTACCTGACGACAGGGGAGACTTCAGGGTGTATATGTGGGATGCATGTAACCAACCGTCTGCACCCAGGATCCCATCTGTAAGACTGCATATATGTGAAATCAACATAGATGTAAATGAATCTGCTTGTGTGTGAGAGAGAGAGAGACAGAGAGAGAGACAGAAGGAGAGACAGAGCCTGAGAGAGATGCACCAAGCCATCCATGACAGTCGCCTCTGGGGGTGGGGTTTGCAAAGCTCTTCTCTTCTCCCTTAGGTGATACTTCAATTTTTATAATGTGTGTATTACTTTAATAATTCTACAAAGATTAAAGTCGTATGTCGCGTGATCCATTTGTTTTCATCTATGGAGTAACTAAAGTACATTATTTCTTTTTTATTTTTAAAAGATTTATTACAAGGACAATAAATACTTATGACAATAATGAATTCTAAAGGAATTAAGAATTAAGTAAATAACAAAGGCTTTCGGTGACTCAGTTCCAGGCCAGCTAGGTGGCAGTACACGGCAGGGTTGGGGCAAGTTTCTCCAGGAGGTTGTGTATGTTCTGAATCAGCATTCAGTAGAAGTGAGGAAAAAGGGGGATAAGACTTGTACACTGATCTGATGACACTGAGAAAACGCAAAAAGACTTGCACACTGAAAACAACAATAGCTTGTTAAAGAAATTAAGAAAAATTTCTAAATTTCTGGAAAATAATCCCATAGTCATGGGTCAGAAGGCTTAATTCTGTTAAGGTGGAACTACTCCGTGAATAGATCTAAAGAGTCAAAGAATTGCTACCAAAATCCCAGGTTGTGTTTTGCAGAAACTGACAACCAATCTAAAATTCACGTGAAAAATGCAAGGGGCTCAAAACAGATCAAGGAATCTTGAAAAAGAAGAAAACGTTGGAGGTATGGAGAGTCAGGTGGAACCCCACGATTGGTATAAAGACAATTAACCCTGAATATACTTGACATTCAACAGATACAGAAAAAAAGCCTTCTCGGAGTTCCCCTTATCTGAATAAAAGCAGAAACTTTTGAGAAATGACCACGGCCATAAATTCCTTCTTCAGGGTGGCTTCTATTCCCAGGAGAGAGACCAAAATAAACCTACCATAAATCCCTTCTGTGAGGTGTTTTATGACCCTGAAGAAGATGCAGAGAACACTCACGCACAGAGAGACAAACATGATCACAAACTTTCTTATAACACGTTGTTTTCCAAAGAACTCGTTAGTCTCTCCTGAAGAAACCCATCTGTTCTTCCCATAGAAGCCAATTCTCCCTCTCCCTTTCCCCTATGAAGTGAGGTTTATAATCCTTTAACTTTCATCATTAACACGTTAGTTACTTTTTTGATTGGTTCCTGTGTGCCTAGAAATAAACCTTTCCTCTGTTCATCTACTCTTTACTTCTTTGGCTGTCTTTGGGAGTGACTCTGGATCATGGGGGCTGCTCTCTTTTCACCTTCTTTAGTGACATCTTTCTGTCCATGGTTAAGCTATAAAAAGGCTTATTGGTTTTGAGCCACATATGGAATAGTTATACCTTTGGAGACCTCCTGGAAGGAAATAAAAGTTCGATACTGCCAGGAGAATTTACTGGTTGTCCTGGCCAAATACATAATGAGACAATATTTGCAAGGATATTTTTTTCAAGATTCTCACCCTAAGACAAACATCCTATGGAACACTCTCCATTTTGAAAATTCCTGGCTAGATGATGACTTGTCATTGGAGACCCAGCTCAGAGGTCACCTCCTCCATGAAGCCCTTCATGATCCTCACCACCCCCTACAGCCCCCTCTGCCCTCACCTGGGACCTGCTCACACTCTGATTACCTCTCCAGTCTGTGAGCTCTGTAAGGGGACTGGGCCTGATGCAGGAAGGGACTCAGAAAAATGTAATGAGGATTAAAACACCAAATAGATGAAAGGACTAAACACGGGCCATGTGTCCACCAAGTTCACCTTCTCCGTCCCTCCAGGCCTAGGGCTCCATCATCAACAGGAACCAGAGGGAACTGCTCTCACCCTCGTGCTCATTTAGACCACTAACTGTCTGGATTTTTTTTTCCAATATTAATTTTTTAAAACTTGGAAGCCATGTCACAACAAGTCCCCTCAGTAGTGACCAACTTAATCACTACTTGAGGAGTGGGATCCGTGTGTCATGCCTGAGCTGAGACTGGATGAAGTGGAAACGCAGGATGTGGAGGACGAGACTGCTCAGGGCTGGGTCTCGGGCACAGGAAGGGGAGATGGAGAGAGAGGGGGAAGCAGAGGTGCCAGGGCCTGGGTCACGGCAGGAGAAGGGGAGCCCAGGGGTTCCCAGGGTCCCTCCTGTCACTTCCTGTATGCAAATCCTTCCACTTTTGCCAAAGATGGGACCATGCCGTTCAGTAGCTCTCACTTACCAGTTTCTGCCAGAAAAGCAAGGAAGAGTTGGCCCAAAAAAGTGGCTGATCATTTTACATTCAATTGTATAAATTAGGCTGCTGTAAGTTGTAGCACTTTGGAGTGGAAGCCCATCAAAACCTTCCCAAATCAGTGCCTGCAGTGTTTCTCCCTCCAGCCAAACCTCCTTGTGGATGGAGACCACAAAGCTCCTTCATCCTCTTAAAGAATCCGCATAGAGAGCCTGGGAGGGTGGCAGACACATTAAAGTTTTCTCCACTTTTTTTTTCTCCATTAAAGCCGAGTGTGTTGAGGCAACCAGGTCCCAGCCCTCCTGCTGTCTTGTGCTCACCAGGACAAAATGCCATCTCTCCAACTATGTCAGCATGTTACTATTGCCAAAGACTGCTTTTCTTTATTTCTCTCGTGCAGTGCTGTCTCTATTGGATCTACCCAAACCTAAAGCACAGATTTTTCAAATCATCCATAGTGAAAGAGGGATTCCACAGTTTGCTCTGTACATGTTTGCACTGTTTGAATTTTTATAATGAGAATGTATGTGTTGATTGAGGACTTCAAAACAGACAAATAAGTGAAGCAGGGAGAGGCAGGTGGGAATGGGTTGCCCCTGGACAATCTGGTGCTAGGTCTCCTGGGTCTGTCCACATTCACATCATATTGATGCTTCAAGGGGGCTGATGCAAGCCTTAATATTTGATACTTTTTCAAGAGAAATTATCTCTGACTTGAATTCAAGTATTGCAGGCATGTTCAGGCCATGTAGAATAGAATGCCCAAGCTGTAATCAAGCCCTGATTTTAAGTTGTCTTGTCAGCACTATAAGGAAGATTTCAGGGGACTTCCCTGGTGGTCCAGTGGTTAAGAATCCGCCTTCCAATGAAGGGGATGCAGGTTCAATCCCTGGTCAGGGAACTAAGATCCCACATGCCCCGGGGCACCTAAGCCCACGTGCTCTAGAGCCCGCACACCACAACTAGAGAGAAGCCCATGAACCACAACAAAGAGGCCATGCGCTGCAACGAAACATCCCATGTGCTGCAACTAAGACCCGACACAGACAAATAAATTAAAAAAAAAAAAATTCAAACTTGTTTAGAGCAGCAAGGTTTATTTCATATTAAAACCTTCCAGCTAAATACATCCTAGGAGTCACTCCAGCTTCAGGTGCCCCCACGAGGTCAGCTGAGGCCTCTGTGGGTCCCGTATCACAGCGCAATTTCTCCCTCTGCCCAACCCTGCCTCCTTCTCATCCCTTCCCTTCCACAGGTGTTGATACAAGACCTCTGCCTGGCAAATATCCTGCATGTTGACCTTTGAGTTAGTGAAACCATGCCCAGTAGGATTAACAGAAGCTGGTACCGCAACAGGAATCCTTCAGTATGTCTCACACAGCAGCAGATAAGGGAACAGCTTGTTAGAAGCTCCTCTGCGTGTAACTTGCCTTTACTGATTAAGGCTGCTGCCCAGTGGCAGCAAGCCAAAGCCCGAGACGCTGAGGTTTGCAGCAGAGAAAGGGTTTACTCACGAGGCAGGCAAGTGAGGAGACGGGAAAACATTGGGCCAAATACCAAACTTTCACTCCACCATACAAAACACTGTTCAGTGTTCATTCAGTAAAGGTAACCTTAAAACTTCCTTTAGCTCTCTATAAGATGCTACCTATTCCTTCATCAAACGTATGGGCAGGTTCAAATTCATTAAATTTTTATTGTCCCCTCTATGCAGGACCAACCACTGTGAAAACTATTTTGAGTATTTTTGCATCAATACCCATGAGGGATATTAGTTAGTAGTTTTCTTTTTTTTCATAGTATCTTTTTCTGGCTTTGGTAACAAGGTTATGATGGTCTAAAATGGTGAGTTAGAAGTGTTCCCTCCTCTTCAATTTTTAGGAAAAACATGACAAGAATGAGTATTAGTTTTTCTTTAAATGTTTGGTAGAATTCATCAGTGAAGCCATGGCTTTTTGTGTGTGTGGAGATTTTTTTTATTACTAGTTCAATCTCCTTACTACTTATGGGTCTATTCAGATTTTCTATTTCTTTGTGATTTAGTCTTGGCAGGTTTTGTGTTTCTAGGAACTTGTTCATTTCTTCTAGGTTATCCAATCTATTGGTGTACAATTGTTCATAGTGTTCTCTTACAATCCTTATTTCTGTAGAACCAGTAGTAATGTCTCCACTTTCATTTCTGATTTTAGTAACTTGGTGTTCTCTTTTTTTCTTACTCCCATCCAGCTATAGCTTTGTCAATTTTGTTGATCTTTTTAAAAAACCAACTTTTGGTTTCATTGTTTTTTTCCTATTGTTTTTCTATTCTCTATTTCATTTATCTCTGCTTTAATCTTTATTATTTCCTTCCTTCTGCTGGCTTTGTGTTTAGCTTGTTTTCCTTTTCCAGTTCCATAAATTGTAAAGTTAGGCTGTTGATTTGAGATCTTTCTTGTTTTTTTTTTTTACCACAAACATTTATAACTATAAACTTCATCCCTTTGTGGTCAGAGAAGACACTTTTTAAATCTATTGAAACTTAATTTGTGGGCTCACATATGATCTATCCTGGAAAATGTCCCCTGTGCACTTGAGAAGAGTGTACGTTCTGTTGTTTTGGGCTGGAGGGTTCTGTGTCTGTCTGCTGGCGCTAGTTGGTTTATTAAGTCCTCGATTCCCTTGCTCTTCTTCTGTCTGGTTGTTTGACCGATCATTGTGACTGGGGTACTGAAATTTCCAACTATTACTGTAAAACAATTTCTCCCTTCATTCAGTCAGTTTTCACTTCATATATTTTGACGACCTGTCATTAGGGACATAAACGTGTATAACTGTTATGTTAAACCTTTTATTAAGCCTGTGTTAGAACTTTTATTCACATGTAACGTCCCACACTAAATCTCTCCCAGACTGAACCAAGAGGGGGTTGGACCCTGCTCTGCACCCAAGTGCAGCCTGAGCCCGACTTTAACAGCCCCCTCCTGAAGGATCCCCATCGCCAGAATTCACATCCTACTACAGCATCAGTCCCTGGAGGCCCAAGTTGTCTCACACCAACCTATGGGGTGCAACTCAGATTTGGCCACCACCTCGGGGATGCGAGTCAATGTCCTTCCATTTGCTTCGAGCCACTGCTGGCTTCCACCTGTGGCATTAGCCACGCAGGCCCCAGCCTTCCAAGGCCAAGCTCACTCACACTGGGAGCAAGCGACCTCAGAGTTCCAGGCACACCCATCAACCAAGAGCACATCAGCAGAGAGTAGATTTTTCACGTGTAAATAGGCTTTCTCCATTTTGTCTGCTGAGTCTAGGAAAGTGGTAAATAGGCAAGAGGTTCCTTTGTCCTCAAAACTAACTTGGAGAATGCTAATCATATTTTGTTGTGTTAAGCTTCTAATGGGAGCAGTCAAATAACTATACCGAGGAAAAAAGCATGTAAATTTAACCTGTGAATTCTATGAGTACAGGTCACTAGGTGGAATTAGGAAACGAAGATCTTGGGCTCTGCTCATGATTCCAGCAATAAGTATTTGTGTTTCCTTGAACATTTTTCTCACCTTCAACCCTGAGGTAATATCTGAGGGTTATTTTCATGAAGAGTGTTAACAGCACTGGTTAAAGTCTTGTTACAAACGGGCACACAGGGCACATGAAAGCCTTCCAAAAACAGGCATCATACATCCTTATTTCCAATCTTTATATTGGGAAAAGCCCAGTAACCATATCAAAACTAGGAATGCACTTGATTCTCATGTTTATATTGATTCTTATTTAATTTGTGCTGTTTAAAAAATTGTCCAAAACTTGGAACTAAGGCAAAAGAGTGATTTCACAGCTTTCTCTGTCAGGTCTGACTGGGTAAGGATTATTGAGTGTTTGATCTGTTATCTCTTTTTGATTTGGACCCACACACATGAAGTTGTATGCTAACATGTAGATTTTTGTATAGTAGAGATGTGAATGATTTCTGTCCGACAGGAAAGACAAACTCAAAGGTTATAGGTTTACTGCCCTGTATTTAACCACTTTTGTATCTAACTAGCATTCTTTCTTCTATGGCTATACATTCTCAGTCTTATGAATTCTCTTTGAATGAGCTTTATTCTTCTTATTCCCTTGAGTTAATAAATCTCTGATATGTGTTCACTTTATATTTGTGTGAGAGTCATGTTTTTAACCTTTGAAAGTATACTGACATTCACCAAAGTTGTACTCATTAAAATACTAACATCATTTTAGTTAACATTATTTTGCATTATTATAAATTAAGTAGGGAGAGTTATCTGTCTTGTTTTTATTACTCTTAAAGTGGATAAGTTAATTGTATTCGATCTATATTATAATCTGGGCTGCTTTTATTATTTCTCTTACAGGAAGCATTCCTTAATTTATGTTTCAGTCATTTTTATAATTCATCACATGTATATTAATGCACTAGTTTGAATTGAAAAACTGTCTTTTTTTCTGACAGAAAAGTCAGTCTGATTTTGACCACTTCATTTGACAATGTGCACAGGGTTTGGGTTTGCAATCGTGATTCTGTGTAGGTTTTGAGTATGTGCAGAGGCTCAATGTCATTATCCTTTATGCACATATGACAAATGACAAAGCCCAATGACATTTTGGTTGTGTGTTGGGTCCTCATCCCCAGAACTGTTAAGGTTGTCACTTCTCGCTGCAATTTTAGTTCACCTGCCTCCACCAATTCATTCCCTTCTTCAAGTTTGGCACCTGGAATCTAGTGTAAGTTGAGAAAACACCCAGATTAGTTATTAAAAAGTATGTGTTAAGTAGGAGCCTTAAACTAGATTGTGTTTGAAAGCCTGTAAGTCCTCATTTTAGTGGGTTGTGTAAGAGTTATTTCTGCTTTCTTTGCATACTTTCAAGTTTAGGGCACTATTCTGAGAAGCTTTAAAATACCAAAATTTCAATAATTGGGAGCTCCGTTTGTGTTATTCATCTTGAAGTATTTATATATTCTAGAGCTACAATAGCTTTGTTTACATTTCAATTCAAAATAATGGCAGGTTTTTTGGTGTTTTGTTATTTTTTGTTGTTGTCTATTCATAAAGAAAACATCAATGAAAAAGACGCAGAGTTACTGCCCCAGCACAATCTAGATATTGGCTTCCAGAAGTTGCCCTGTGCTAGAGGCTTGTGCAGAGTTCAGCTGGAATAATCAACTCATTCTAACACAGAAGAAAACAAAGTAAAGAACTTGTTCAAGCTACAGCCTGCAGCCACAACGAGCCTTGTTTCTAAAGGTGAATTTCGTAACAGAAGGTAAAAAGGCCCCAGAGGCTTCTTAAAGGAAAGGAATCCAGAACTCCGGCACTCCAGCAGTGTCCTCACACGCCACAGCTGCCTCTAGATGGAAGGGACTCCTTTCTGCAGATGGACTAAAGGAACAGGTACACATCTACACATTGATATTTCACTGACACGTCACTCCAACTGATCTTCACCAATGGCAGAAATAATAAACTGATATCTTGCTAACAGTCTCTGGGCTCTAACCAGCTCTTTAACTGGAAATTGTGTGATATGGATGACAAATTAAACCACCTTTCAGGAGGTGGCCTCACAAGTGACAATAAAAGGCTGCGACAACAACACAGGGTTGCAAGTTATTTTGGTAACGCTGACGTAACAGCAACACTTACAATAAAATTATTAAAGACTTTTAAAATACAGACTTAAAATAAGAAAATCAGCACTCCATCTATTCCCAAGCTGAATTTCACAACATAGCTTCATATTCAAGATAACGATCTCAAAAGTTCTTAAAATATAAAACTTGATCTTCAAAGATCTCATTTCTACCTTTAAAATTTACAGCTTTAAACGTGTTTTTATTTGCATTTTTATTATTAAAGCTTTAGATTTTTTTGTTTATTGGACATTTATGTTCTTCTTTTCTAAATAATCTGTGTCCTTTGCCTGTATTTCTAGTGGCGTTTCAACTTTTATTTTTTGACACAGAACTTTTTCATAAGTTAGGAGACAAGAGTTCGTTTCAGGGTTGGGCCTTGGGGGATGGGAAGCGTTTGCCTAGGTAAAGACGAATGGTGTTCATTTATTTGTGGTCCCGTCACCCATTCCCCCTCCCCCTCCCCTCCCAGAAGTGAGTTTACAGTGAACCTGGGCAGGTTCTCTTCAGCCCAGGCGATGCCTCCCTCCAGGAGTCCACGCAGCTCAGGTAAAAGATAACTGAAAACTGTAAAGCCTTTAATTATGTGGAAGGTCTTCTTTTAAAGCTATTAAATCTAGGGCTTCCTTGGTGGTGCTGTGGTTAAGAATCCGCCTGCCAGTGCAGGGGACACGGGTTCGAGCCCTGGTCCTGGAAGATCCCACATGCCGCGGAGCAACTAAGCCCGTGCGCCACAACGACTGAGCCTGCACCTTAGAGCCCATGCTCCGCAACAAGAGAAGCCAACGCAATGAGAAGCCCGCTCGCCGCAACTAGAGAAAGCCCGCGCGCAGCAACAAAGACCCAACACAGCCAAAAATAAATAACTAAATTAAAACCGGTCAAAAGTATGGATCATTTTGCTGCAAAAACCTGAAAATTTCCTAGAAAGCACCCCAGTTACTATTTAGACTATTTCCAGAAATTAAAAGAATGCAAGGTTTTAAATTTGGCGTGAAAGTGAGCATAAAACAAAAAACATAGGCATAGACCAGAGGTGCCTGCAAGTGAGGTAGTGGATGCCGTTGGCTCTCACAGGGAACCTGGCGGCCAGCCGTTTTCCTCCCTACGCAGCACTGTCTCGGCGGGGCACTTAAGCGCTACGGAGCTGTTAACTTTAAAGAACCCGGCCAAAGACAGAAACAAATCCCAAACTCAGAGCGGCCGGGTGGTCCCAGGCCGCGGCTCGGACCCGCGACTCGGCGGGAAGGACAGGTACGGCCACCCTGCCAGCCCTCACCGTCCACGGCACCAGAGACAGTCCCTGAAGCCCGCCTGCTCGCTGTAACTTCTAGGGCGGAGCCGGGGCGGGCGCGTCCGGGGGGGCGGAGTGGGAGCACGCGTCACTTCCGGGGGCGGGGCGGGCCGCTCAACAGACCAGCGCTCTCTCCACAAAGCGGCGCTCCGCGACCAGCGATCTGATTGGTCTTCGCGGGAGGGCGCGCGGCGCCAAACTCGCTTCCCGTCAGCCCCCTCCGGCCCATTCTGTGGCCGCGCACACGTTCGCGCGCCCGGAGCTCGCGCCTGCGCCTCGTCGCCATTCGGGAGGCCGCCGCGCCGCAGGGCCTCGCGGAGCCGCCTCGGACCGCGAGCCCGGCCTCCCGCAGTCCTTCCCCGCCTGGACGCCGCCCGCGGCCCACCGGTGAGAAGCGGGGCGGGCAGGGAGGGGCGTCGTCTGGGCCGCAGTCCCGAGGAAGCCTGGGGCGGCCGCCGAGGAGGGGCCCGGCCGCTGGCGCCGGCGGAAGGACCCCTCCCCCCAGAGCCGCGGGCGGGGTAGGGCTGCCGGCACTAGGGGTGGGAGGCCCTGCGTCATCCCGTGGAGGCACGAAATGTTTTGTTTAAAACCGCGCTGGGAAGGCGGGACCCGGCCCCGCGAGGGTCCGGTCCTGGAGGCAGTTTTCTCTGCCGCCCTCGGCTGCGTGGGCTTTGTCATCAGTGCTGTTCAGAAGTCGGCGGGGTAACCCACGGAGTGGGAGAAATGTGGTGTGCATCTGATAACCCAGCAACAAAAAGCTGTGTAAAAGTGGGCAGAGGGCTTGAGTGGGGGTCTCTCCCGGGAAGATGTGCAGATCGCCAGGCAGCACATCAAAGGATGCTCTTAGCCGGCAGAGTTACGGAAAGGGAATCCAGAACGAGATGCCGCTTCACACCCAGAGTGTTGGTTCGGAAGTGGAGAAATTGGAACACTCCTGCACTGGTGGCTGGGAATTAAAATGGAGCGGCCATCAGCTGTGGAAAAATGGTTCAGTGGTTCCTCAAAAGTGTCAACATGGAGTTGCCCATGGTCCAGCACTTCCCCTCCTAGGTGTGAACTCCAAAGAATTGAAAGCAGGGACCCAGGTACTTGGACACCAGTGTTCAGAGCAGCCTTCTTCGAAGCAGCCAAAAGGCGGTGACTCTAAATGACCATCAGCAGGTGAACGGGAAAAAGTTGGAATGCTGCTTATCCTTAAAAAAGAATAAAATTATGATACATGATTCAGTTTAGACGTGCTAAGTGAAATAAGCCAGACACAAAAGAGCAAGTGTTGTATGATTTGACTCAAAGAGGGTATTGTTGAACGGGTATAGAGTTTCTGCTTTAGTTAACAGTAACATACGTTATTTGTTTATCAGTTGTGACTCAAAGAGGGTATTGTTGAACGGTTATAGAGTTTCTGCTTTAGTTAACAGTAACATGTTATTTGTTTATCGGTTGTAACAAGTCTACCGCACTAATACAGGGTGTTAATAATAGGACAAAGGATGTGCAGGGGAGGAAAGGAGGTATATGAGAGCAGAGAACTTTCTGTTCAGTTTTTCTTGAAACCTAAAACGTCTCTAAAGTTTAATAATTTTTTAAAAATCAGCAAGGATGAAGAGCCGTGCTACTGTATATATATTAATAGAGCAAATTAGCTATAGACATGCTCTGCATATTGAGTTTACATGGGAGAGCTGTGCATCAAAATGTTTTAAAAGACCAATGGTGCTAGATGTTAAGAAAGAAACTGGATGGGAAATGGAAATAGGTGTGATACCATATGGTAGAACTTCTCTGAAAAATACAGGATGGTGGACTGGCAAAACACTCGTGATTAAAACTTATGTTTTTTAGACACAATATGTGGTCTGTAGAGGTGAAATGTAGGATGAGAGATTTTTATTAACCTGCACAATGTAGAGTTACTTTCATAATTAGGCTAAGGAACTCTGAAACTTAGGGGAAAAAAATGCTATAATCTGGAAGCTGGAAGTAATCTCAGTTTCTAGCCTCTACCCAGCAGCTGAATTCTGAACTCAATTCTGCAACATCCCCATGGGGAAGACATCATTATTGTTACAGCAGAGATCCAGAGTGAGGAAATCAGGGTCTTCTGTTGCTTTCTTTGACCTAACTGTTGTGATCTTTAACAAGTCACTTCTCTCCCTCAGCATCACTTTTCTCAATTATAAAATGATGCGGTTGGACTTAAGTCCTCTGAGGACCCTTCTGGTCCTGTACTAATCATTGGCTCCCAGTTATGGAGGGCTCCTGCCTGACAGCGCAGCTCACTCTACTCCATGATTGAGTGCTTGGTAAAACTTTATGTTGAGCTGAAATCTCTTTTCCTGCTGGCTTCTGCTTGTTTTTGGACAGCTTGTGTATTATCCATAATTCTTCCTCTTTTGAAGTTAAGTGTCTGTGCTCACCAATGACATGTTTTTAAAGACTTCCTACCATTCTGTTTGCTTTCTTTTGCATATTCCCACTGCTTGGACTCAAGATCTTAAAGTGTCCTTCCTGCCCAGAGCTGGAGACAGTGATCCACTGGGATACTCTGCCTAGTGCAGTTCACTATAGTCCTATGTTTTGTAATTGATATTTGGATTCTAAATGTTTGATAAATTTCATCTGTCTGATTTGGGCCCATTTACTGGCTTTTCAGGATCTTACTAAATTCCACTGTATTAGGTTGGTCAAGATATTTGAGGAAGAACCTGGATAGATAGCAGAACATGGTCTGCTATGGTCCTTCATCAGACGCGGACTGCCTAACCTTGAGCAAGTTATTAATGTCTGGGTTTGAGTTTCCTCAACTATAAGAAGTTTTAATTGACAGAATAGCCTGTAGTCACGGCAGGAGTCTTCTGAGTGCTTGTCATGTTAGCTGAAGTTAGATGATGGGTTTGAGAAGGGTTTGGTTGGGTGAGGGTCAGGCATTAATTCCATAGAGGATCATTAAAATAAAATTCAACAAGGATGGCGTCGTGGATAGTATCTACTGTAGTCTTTGGTGTCGTTTCATTAAAGTTAGTGTCCAGGCCTTGGATTGGACCCCTCTTGCTATTGGAAGGGGCAGGGTAGTGAGGGAAATGGGCAGAATTCTGTTACAGAGGGCACAAATTTTCACAGAGAAGTAATCTGGATTCCCCTTCCCTTTTGTTTCTCAGGTCCAACTGCTCATCTTGTCCTTCATGTACTACACACTGTCTTCTGTGGTTTAGTCGAAAAGCCATGTAGACTTGCCTGCCCTTTGAAGACCACTTTTAAGACTTCTAGTAAGACAGCTGGTAAGTCTACTAGGGGAAAAGCATGTTGGTCTGTATTTCTTCCCCATTCTAAAAGTACTTGTCCTGGATTTATATTGTAAATTAAATATACAATATTTAATAACGGTATTGTACCAGCATTGCTTTGCATGTATTTTTGTGTGCTTTTAACATTTCTTTCTAACGTTTAAGAGAATATTTTATGATGAGTATGTTTTTGAAAAGTGCTTGGAGTTCTTGAGGGAAAACTATAAAAGCATACACACCCATATATATAATGATGCATGAACGTGTGCTAAATACGTTAGTTACAGAATCTGTTTTAGCAGTTGTTGGATACCCATGCTAAGAAGAGCATACCAGATGGAGCTGGTGGGGAATAGAATAGAGCCCAGAATAGCATCATACACAAAACTTAGTAATTGCTAAATAGAACATTACATGTCATTGGTTACATGTGTAATCAATGTTGAGATGACTGAACTATCCATTTGGGGTCAAATATAGGCTGGATCACAGAGGATTAAAGATACAAATGTAAGAAAAGAATGAAATTGTCATAGGGAAAATATTGAGTGATTAAAAAAATAATGGAATGGAAGGCATAACTTAAAACACAGTCATAAGGGAAGCACTTTTAAGTTTTTAATTTTTATGTAAACCAATTGTATGTAGCAAAAAAAAAAATCATAAAGTCGAGACAAATAATAAAGTGAGAAGATAGTTTCCATAAAAGGACTGACTTCTTTCACATACAAAGACTATTTACAAATAATGAGGAAAAATGGGCAAAGCACATCCTAGAAAAAGAAATACACATGGCTGGGCTTCCCTGGTGGCACAGTGGTTGAGAGTCCGCCTGCCGACACAGGGGACATGGGTTCGTGCCCTGGTCTGGGAAGATCCCACATGCCGCGGAGCGGCTGGGCCCGTGAGCCATGGCCGCTGAGCCTGCGCGTCCGGAGCCTGTGCTCTGCAACGGGAGAGGCCACAGCAGTGAGAGGCCCGCATACCGCAAAAAAAAAAAAAAAAAAGAAATACACATGGCTAATAAACAAGGGGAAATATTCAGTCTTTGTCATTAAACTACATTAAAACACTAGTGAGATATCAGTTTTCACCTAAGAAGTAGAAAGGATTCGAAGTTTAATGATGCTCTGATGCTGAGGGAGCTGGGGAATTAGTCTTCACATCAACATTCTTGGTTGGTGTGTAATAGTACAACAACTTTTTGAGAGTTTGGTAAAATGTCAGTTTCAATTGCAAATAGCCTTGAACCAGGTAATCCATTTCTAGGAATTTCCCTTTCAGAAATACTCTCACATTCAAAGGAAATTCAGTGCTTACTCTGTATGTAAAAATATCCTAGAAAATGCCTTCTAATTCAACAGAACTCCTGAAACCTGTATCTGCCCTTACTATAGAAACACAGAAACCTGGCCCAGTTGTTTCCAGAATCACCAAAACATGTACCTCTCACTTCCCTGGAGTCTGGCCCTGTTGTTTCTCCTGAGCCACAGACACCTTCTCTTCCTTAAATGAGCGCTCGTTGCAGAAAAATATGCTTAATATCTCATTTGTGTAGAATGTGTAAACATAGACATTCTCTTCGGTGACACATAAGTACAGTGGCTACCCCTGGGGAGTGATACTATGTGAGTACCTTGTACTGCGTGAATGAGTATGTTTTTAACTGTGAGCTTCTGTTACTTTTACCACCTTAACAAGGCTAGCTTAAAAGTTTAAAAGTCTTGTTTTCTGGCAAGCAAGTTGCCTCAAGTGTGTCCTCCATCTGAATTGCCGTTTGTGGCACACTCCATCGCATCATTCAGGATCTCTGCTTGAGTGCCTTCCTGTGCTGCCCTCCACATTCTTACCTCCCCAATTGATATAAGCACCATATTGCAAGACACGCCTTTAAACCCAAGCGCCTAGAAAAGCCTGGGGCACAAAATAATTAATTTATTAAATGAATGGATAAAGTATATTAGGATGGATAAAACATTACAAGATACGTTGACTTTTTTTTAAAGCTGTCTTTTCATGTTAGATTTAGTTTAACAAGTGCTTTCTGAAATGGACCTAAAGTTTCTTGCTCTGCCTTAATAGCCTAGCTTTAGCTTTGATATTTACTCAGCTTTGCGTACTGACAGCTTGTTGATTCGCGGTTTTAGAGTCAAAGTGTAAGGCACATGGAATAGATAATTCTGGAGTGAAGCTTGGGTCCCTGATAGTCCTGTAACCTGGGTAAGTCGTTTCTTTGAACATTAATTTCTTCATCTGTAAATGAAAGTAATATTTGAGTCATGTTGTTAGGAGTGTTAAATGAGATGATGTATGTAAAAATAGCAGAGTTCCTGGGACTCAGTTTAAAATTAATTATTATTTTTCCCATCTCTTCAAAATCTTTATAGAGATATTATCTAATAGATGCACGTGCCATTCTAGACTTATGCAAGTAAGAATGGACTAGAAACAGCATTTTATTCAAAAACGTTCTCTGAAAATCATTTATTTCTGCTTTATTGCAGCACTGTTTTTAAAGAATATAATCGTGTATGTTAGAAAAATGGAAGTATTCCAGGAACTTCGTAAGCCATCGGCACGTTTGGAGTGTGACCACTGCAATTTCAGAGGCACGGATTATGAAAATGTACAAATCCACATGGGTACCATCCATCCAGAATTTTGTGATGAAATGGATGCTGGTGGGTTAGGTAAAATGATATTTTACCAGAAAAGTGCAAAGCTATTTCACTGCCATAAATGCTTTTTCACCAGCAAGATGTACTCTAATGTATACTATCACATCACATCCAAACATTCAGCCCCAGAGAAATGGAATGAGAAACCAAAAAATCAGTTAAACAAAGAAGCAGATCCTGTGAAAAGCCCTTCTGTTCCTGAACACCAGAAAATGGCCTCTAATTCAGCAGAACTCCTGAAACCTATGCCTGCCCTTTCCATAGAAACACAGAAACCTGGCCCAGTTATGGCTCCAGAGTCCCCAAAACCTACTCCTCTCGCTTCCCTGGACTCTCAGAAGCCTGGCCCTGTTGCTTCTCCTGAGCCACAGGCACCTTCTCTTCCTTCTCCCGAGCCTCCGAAACCTGCCCCTGTTTCTTCTCCTGAACTTCCAAAACCAGTCCCTCTTGTTTCTGAATCTCAGAAACCAGTCCCTGTTCCTTCTCCAGAACCACAGAAACTTGCTCCCGTATCTCCTGAGCCAGTGAAGGCAACTCTTACTAATCCCAAACCCCAGAAACACTCTCATTTCCCAGAAACATTGGGGCCACCTTCAGCCTCATCTCCAGACTCACCAGTCCTGGCTGCCTCCCCTGAACCTTGGGGACCTTCCCCAGCAGCGTCTCCAGAGTCTCGGAAGCCGGCCCGGACTGTCTCCCCTGAGCCAAGGAAGCTGTCCCCGTCGGAGTCTCCTGAGCCTTGGAAGCCATTCCCTGCTGTGTCCCCAGAGCCTCGGAGACCAGCCCCAGCTGTGTCACCAGGTTCCTGGAAGCCAGGGCCACCTGGGTCCCCCAGGTCTTGGAAGTCCAGTCCGTCAGCATCATCAGGACCTTGGAAGCCAGCTAAACCTGCTCCATCTGTGTCTCCTGGACCTTGGAAACCAATTCCTTCTATATCACCTGGACCTTGGAAACCAACTCCATCCATGTCCCCTGCGTCCTGGAAGTCTTCATCAGTCTCACCTGGTTCCTGGAAATCTCCCCCCGCATCTCCTGAGTCATGGAAGTCTGGCCCACCAGAACTCCGAAAGACAGCGCCCACCTTGTCACCTGAACACTGGAAGACAGTTCCTCCAGTGTCTCCTGAGCTCCGTAAATCAGGACCTCCCTTGTCTCCTGAGCTTCGCAAACCAGGCCCACCACTGTCCCCAGAGATCCGTAGTCCAGCGGGATCTCCAGAGCTCAGAAAACCCTCAGGGTCTCCAGAGCTTTGGAAGCTTTCCCCTGATCAGCGGAAAACTTCTCCTGCTTCACTTGATTTTTCTGAGTCCCAGAAGAGTTCCCGTGGTGGTTCCCCTGATCTCTGGAAGTCTTCCTTTTTTATTGAACCTCAGAAACCTGTCTTCCCTGAGACCCGGAAACCAGGTCCTTCTGGGCCATCTGAGTCCCCTAAAGCTTCCTCTGATATCTGGAAGCCTGTTCTCTCTATTGATACTGAGCCTAGAAAACCTGCCCTGTTTTCTGAGCCTACCAAAACAGCCTCTCGTGCTTCTCCTGAACCACGAAAACGTGCTCTTTTTCCAGAGCCCCGGAAACATGCCCTTTTCCCCGAACTTCCCAAAGCTGCTGTCTTCTCAGAATCTCAGAAGGCAGTTGAGCTTGGTGATGAACTACAGGCAGATGCCATAGACGATCAAAAGTGTGATGTTTTGGTTCAGGAAGAACTACTAGCTACACCTAAGAAACTCTTAGAAGACACTTTATTTCCTTCCTCAAAGAAGCTCAAGAAAGACAACCAGGAGAACTCGGATGCTGAGCTTAGTAGCAGTGAGTATATAAAAGCAGATCTGGATGCGATAGATAGTAAGGGCCAAGAATCGAGCAGTGATCAAGAGCAGGTTGACGTGGAATCGATTGATTTTAGTAAAGAGAACAAAATAGACATGACTAGTCCAGAGCAGTCCAAGAATGTACTGCAGTTTACTGAAGAAAAAGAGGCTTTTATCTCTGAAGAGGAGATTGCAAAATACATGAAGCGTGGAAAAGGAAAGTATTACTGCAAAATCTGTTGCTGTCGTGCTATGAAAAAAGGTGCTGTTTTGCATCATTTGGTTAACAAGCATAATGTCCACAGTCCCTACAAATGTACAATTTGTGGAAAGGCTTTCCTTTTGGAATCTCTCCTTAAAAATCATGTAGCAGCTCATGGGCAAAGTTTACTTAAATGTCCACGTTGTAATTTTGAGTCAAATTTTCCAAGAGGCTTTAAGAAACATTTAACTCATTGTCAAAGCCGGCATAATGAAGAGGCAAATAAAAAGCTAATGGAAGCTCTGGAACCTCCACTGGAGGAGCAGCAAATTTGATTTTTAAATACAGTGTGGATATATGCTCTACAGAGTTGTTTATTGAACCCATTGTTGAAAGTATAGTTAAATAGCCTAGTTGGATCAGTAGATGTTGACATGTATGGTGTACTGTGTCTCAGTAGTGTTACAAAGCATAAGTGTTTGGTTATTTTTTTCTTGATCTTTGTTTATGTGGTTGTCGTGTAAGTCAGTAAATTCATATTGTATATTCCAGATGGGTAAAATTAATTTCAGTATATTTGAATAATATGAAGAGGTAGGCATTCCATTTAACAATCAAGAGCAAGTTGTACTCAATTTAAAACATCTAGTTAAAGTGTATCTTTTTGTGCAACTAATTTCAGACATTGGAAATTATTCGTTAGAATGTTTAAGAATTAGGCATGAAAATTTTGAGAAATTTTGTTCTCAACTATTTTCACATCATAAAAATTATTTTAAAGTTTCTATTTGGTCATATAAAGTTATTTATAAATCTTGAACCCCTTCTAGGTGTTTATTAACTTTTCTATTATGGAAGATTGGAGTCTCAGGGTTGCTGATTTTCTGCTAAAAGAGGGGAAATTGAGTCCGTTTAAAAAATAGTTCGCAGCCTTCTCCTGTAGGAAACTGAGAAACATGAGTGTGATTTTAGGCCTTGTCTTTAGTTGTTTCCTTTGGAGTCTTCCATTCTGGACCTTACCCCAAGATCTGGCCCTTCACTTCCCCGTGAGCTCAAACCAATAGATGATCCTTATTTGCCAAATGTGTCAGGGTTGCACCTCCTACTCCTGGGCCTTCCGCACCATCTGTCGGGGCTTCAGACCAGGGTAAGGAGCAGAAATGAAAGTCTTCCGGATTCACAACAAAAAATTTTATAAATAGACATTACTGTTTAAGAGTACATCAGTTTTATGTTTTTCACAGTTGTTACTGTAAATACCTTGTGCCTGTTAATGGATTATTTTATTCTAAAATATTTTGTCAAATGTGTATCAATCAAATTAAAAACAAAGGCTTTCATGTTAGCAACATATTCATGTGTGTTTTCTTTTGTGTAACTTTCATTGTATGATACCAAATTCCGTTATTCTTTCCTATTTCCACTTGTTTTTAGCATACTAATTTTCATACCTGGAGCAGCATTTTCTAAGCTCGGTTTTCTCAGAGTTCTGTGGTCAGGTAGGTTAAGGGAAACACTGTACAGTCATCCCTTGGTGTCCACAGGGAATCAGTTCCAGGACCCCCTGCAGATTGCATATAACCTACACATGTCCTCCCATATGCTTTAAATCATCTCCAGATTACTCATAGCGCCTGATACAATGTAAATGCTATATAAACAGTCGCCAGCAAGTGGCAAGTTCAAGTTTTGCCTTTTGGAACTTTCTGGAAATTTTTTTCTAATATTTCTGATCTGTGATTGGTTGAATCCACGAATGTGGAAACCAAGGATACAGAGGCCTAGCTACATTAGGCTCTCTATGAAAATTCTCATTAATCCACATTAGCCCATTAAAGGTCATTTAATCTCAGTGGTGGTCAGTCCTGAGTGCTTCATTTAAACAATGGGAAGCATTTAGTGCCATAAGGACTCTGATACATGGCCGGGGTTGAGATACTGGCTTTTATCAAGGTGTTCCCAGACACCTGAACAAGGAGCGCTTTATTCATGGCATCCAAATGCATATGCCAATTGGGAAGACAATGTTTAGATAATGCTGGGAAGACCTTACAAGCTTCAGACCTGTCACTTGTTTGGAGAGCACAGTCTGGCAGGCAAGGTACTGGTTGATGGGATTGTTGGTTTATACTGGGCACCTTGACAACAAGCTTCCAGCTCTGGAGTTTGCTTCTAGGCATGATGCCAGCAAGTAGGAGAGGTAAGATATCCTGGCCATATCCGTCTTGTATACTGACTTGATTAAAATGATGGGTAGAACAACGGGCCTCCAGTGCCCAGAACCCCTTTTGAAGCCTGCAGTCAGATCAACCATGCTTGAGCATATGTAACAACATGCAACAGATTCTTAGGACTTCACACTTTCCGGTGCAGACTTCTCACAGAGTCCTTCCTATACCTTTGCTCAAGGGGGCGCTAACTAGATCCTACGACTTGGCATCTCATGGTGGTTTTTTAATAATATTTTTATAAGAGAGGATATTAACGCTAGGGTAAGCAGTGGTGATGCATGTGTAGTCTGGGCATTAAGGCCTTAATTTTAGACCAAAGCACGATGTTCTCGGCTCACCTCAGTTGTGGCTTCCCACTTTTTTCTCCTTTTACCTCTAAGGTCAAGGGTTAGTTAGCTGTACCCTTACTTTAGAACCTGTTTACGTTCTTTTTAATCGTTGGTAACTTTGCCTTCTGTACAATAGCATCCCCCACTAATCAATATGACCCACTCTATCTTTTCATTTTCTTATTTACCTATGAAATTACAACTTTCTAATGACTCCCCAGTGATTTTACATAACATGAAAGGGAATAAAAATTACCGTACCATTTTTACACAACATTCATGGCCTTGATGCCATTATGTTCTAGGGAGCCAATGTCGTTTTCATTAATTTGACTCTGAGTTCGTGAATTGTAATGTGTCTGTGTGGCAGATGCTGCTTTTGTTTTTAATGGTGTAGATTCCATAGCTTTGTCTTGGATGAAGACAGACTGATGCTTAATCAGATCTGATCTGCAAGCATCACAAGATGAAGGGTGCCTCTTTAAGATGAATTACACCCTTAGATTAAAAAAAAAACACAGAAATTGTCTCCTTTCTCAACCTAGCTCTTTCTGTTCACATGTAATTTTGATCATTCACTTCCTATTGCTGCTATACATTGCATGAAATTTTGTGGCTTGAAACAATGCAGATCTGTTAAAGTTACGAAGTTCACTGGGCTGAAGTCAAGGTGAGAGCAGGGCTGCATTCTTTCCTGGAGGCTCTAAAGGGAAATTCATCCCCTTCACTTTTCCAGCTTCTAGAGGCCACCTGCACTCTCCGCATGATTCCCTTCCTGCATCTGTGAGCTAGCACATGGCATCTCTGACCCTGCTTCTGTTATCACGTGTTTCTCTGACTCTTTCCCTCGTACACTTAAAGACCATGTTATTACATTGGGCCCCTAGACAATCTAGGATGATCTGTATTTTAAAGTCAGCTAATTAGCAACCTTAAATCCCTGACATAAAGACTACCACACTCACAGATTCTGGCAATCTTGTACTTTGGGGGTCATTCTGCCTTCCACACCTGGGCTTGAAAATTGGGGTTTTGATTCCTCTGCTTAGCCTATAGCAAGCCAGGTTGGGTTTCTTTGGCAACATGTCTGTTGCTACCGCCTCACTGGTCTAGGCCCTCATCGTTGGTGCAGTAGACTGCTCCATAGCCTGGGGCCTCCAGTATCAACCCCAGCCCACCCTTTACACACCAAAATAAGGTCTCCACAATACTGATTGTATGTTGCATTCTTTATACAAAATTATCCCTTAAGGTACAGTTACTTAAGGCCTTCCATTGGCAAACCACACCTTACTCAATAACCTTCTCACCCCACCTCATAATACTTGGTCAGTCCTTCCTATTAAAGTCCTACCCTTACTAAGCCTGGCACGGTTCTCTCCACCTTCCAAGTCTACCTTTGCAAGACTACTTTTTTCATTTTATGAATTGAGGAAAAAAAAAAACCCTATAGGACTGATTTGGACCTAATTTAGTGTTAACGCAACACGGGAATGCTATTTGTTATTACAAATACCCCACACTGGATGCTACATTCAACCCTAAAACTGAAAATGCTGTTGGAATAAAATATGACATTTCAACCCCTTTGATCCTGATCAACTACCAGCTTAGTTGGATTGAGCATACTTTCAATTAACTTTGCTTCTAACACCCACTGATCTCTTGTAAATGTTTGCCATGGGCCACACGGAGGATTAGATGAAGTGGATGGGAAGCCTACTAAATTCTTACTAGATTTGTATAAATGGAAGAGTTCTAGGTCAAGTGAACAAAATTCCAACTTGAATCATAAAAACAGTCATGGCCCCTCAGTCATTTCCCAGACTTGAGCCAGTTTACAGACCTTGAATGAAGGGGAGGCTGGGTCCCCTTGAGCAAGGATCCCAGTACACTGCCAAAAATGTATACTGTTAACCTTTTTCCCAGCCTTCCCCAAAGGTACAGATGGCCATTTACCAGGGTGGCTGCACTGGGCAAAAGGAACTAATCAGACCCTTCAGGAATGCCTGGACACTGGTTCTGAACTGACACTGATTCCAGGAGACACCAAGCATAACTGTGGCCCTCCAGTCAGAGTAGGGGCTTATGGAGGTCAGATAATCAATGGAGTTTCAGCTCAGGTTCATCTCACAGTGGGTCCAGTATCCTCAAACCATCCTGTGGTCATTTCTCCAGTCCTAGGATGCATAATTAACAGTAGACATACTCAGGAACTGGCGGTATCCCCACATTGGTTCCCTGACCTGTGAGGTGAGGGCTATTATTGTTGGAAAGGCCAGTAGGAAGCCTCTAAAATTGCCTCAACCTAGGAAGCATGTAAATCCAAGGCAATCTGGCAGAAAGGATTCTGGGAAGATGGTGGAGTAGGAAGCCCAAGGAATCTGTCTCCCCACCTAGACAGCAACTGTACTGGCAGAATTCATCTGACATAACTATTTTGGAACTCTGGAGTCTGTTGAAGGCTTGCAACTTCCAGGGGAAGAACTGGACAGTAAATTGTGGTTAACTTTGGTCAATTTTGGCTTTTCACAGAGTAGCAGCTACTTGTTCCCTACCCACAGCCATGCAAGCATCTTGCACACAACTTGCAGGAGCTAGTGTGGGTAAGAAGGTCCCTGTCTTGCAAATACCAAGCATCTGTGCTTTGATTTCTAGTTGCTGCTTCTGCTCACAGAGGTGCAGACAAAGAGGCAGGCAGCCATTCCTTCTGTAAATACTTCCACCTCTAGCTGAAGTGGCTTTCAGGTGATTTAAAGGGCCAGCACCCTCCCCAACCCCCACCCCCACCCCCTGCCCCTGACACACTTCATTTTTTGCTTTTCTCCTTTTGGGAGCCAGACGTTAAATACTACTGCATATACAGGGAAAATTAGAAAGTGACTGCACCTGCCCAAGGGAAGGCTCAGAAGAGACATAAAAAAAGACATTATTTGCACTTCAGGCTGATCCTTGGCACAGAGACAGTCTACAACAGTAAAACAAATAAGTACATAAATAATAAACATGGCAAACCCTGGGGAAGGGGAAGAATCTGATTTCCAGAGTTACACATTATTATATTCAAATGTCCAGTGTTCAACAACAACAACAAAATCACAAGGCATACAAAGAAAAAGGAAAGTATGGCCTGTTCAAAGGGAAAAAACTCAACAGACTGTACCTAAAAAAGATGTAATGGCAGACATACTAGACAAAGACTTTAAAACCACAGTCTTAAAGATGCTCAAAGAACTAAGGAAGATGGGGAGAAAGTCAAGAAACTGGTGTGTGAACAAAATGTGAATATCCATAAAGAGATAGAAAACCTAAAAAGGTACCAAAAAGAAATTATGGAGCTGAAAAGTACGACTGAAATAAAATTTCACTAGAGGGATTCAAGGCAGACTAGAGCAGGAGGAAGAAGGAATCAGTGAATTGAAGACAGATCAATGGAAGTTATTGAGGCTGAGGAACAGAATGAAAAATGATCGAAGAGAAGTGAGCAGAGCCTAAGGGACTTGTGGGACATGATCAAGTTGACCAACACAAGCATTGAGGGGGAAGAGAGAAAGGGCAGCAAGAATATCTGAAGAGATAATGGCTGAAAACTCCCCAAATTTGATGAAATACATGACCATAAACCTCCAAGAAGCTCAACAAACTCCAAGTAAGATGAACTCAAAGAGAACCACACTGAGACATTATAATCAAACTTTCAAAGATAAAGAGCAAATCTTGGAAGCAGTAAAAGAGGAGAGATTCATCACCTGCAAGGGATCCTCAATAAGATTATCTGAAGATTTATTATCAGAAGTTTTGAAGGCCAGAAGACACCGGGTTGATATATTCTCTGTGCTAAAAGAAAACTACTGTCAACCAAGAATCCTGTATTCAGCAGAACTGTCCTTCAAACGTGAAGGAGAAATTAAGACATTCCCAGTTAAACAAAAGCTGAGGGAGTTTGTGGCCACTACACCTGCCCTGCAAGAAATGCTCAGGGAGTGTTGCAGGTGAAATGAAAGGACACTAGACAGCACCTTGAAGCCGTGTAGAGAAATAAAAATCTTAGTAAAGGTCAAATAGGGCAATTATGAAGCTAGTATTTTTATGACATTGGTTTGTAACTGTACTTTTTGTTTTCTGCATAATTTAAGAGACTAATACATTTAAAGAAAAAAGTATTAGTGTATAACTAGTATTAATGTATATTACTGTAACTTTGTAACTCCAAATTTTGTTTCCTGCATAATTTAGGAGACTAGTGCATTTAAAAGAATTATTAATGTTTGGGGCACACAATGTATAAAGATGTAATCTTGTGACATCAATAGCCTAAAGGGCTGGGGATAGAGCTGTAAAGGAGCAGAGTTTTTGTGTTATTGAAGTTAAGCTGCTGTAAATTCAAATTAGAGGAATAATTTCAGGATGTAAATCCTCATGGTACCACAAAGAAAATTGCTATAGAATATAAACAAAAGCAAATTAAGAACGAATTTAAACATTTCATTACAGAAAAAGTCAACTAAATTCAAAAGAAGACAGAAATGCAGGAAATGAGGAACAAAAATATAGACAAACATTGTATACGCTCTACGTGCTATAGGGCATACAGAAAACAAATAGCACAATGTCTCACCTAGTGAATGGGGCAAATGCTTTCCACGTCAGCAAGAAAGAACTGGATGGCCAATCATGAGTCCCCTTATAGGTGGGACCAGCAGGGTGAACCTGGGCCCCCAGAATCCTTTGCTCTTTCTCTGCTGCCAGGCAGAACTGGCTCTGCTGAATGACCATCTGAGGGTCACACAGCCAACCAGGGTGAGGCAGGTGAAACTGACAGGATCAACTGATTCCCCGGTGCCTGGCACATGGTAGGCGCTTAATAAATACTAATTGAATAAATGAATGAATAGGTTTTTCACACACCTGCCGATGAAAGGTTACCAGGAACCTGACACTGGTCTGCTGAGTTCTTTTATGCATGGCCAACGAATCGTCACAGTGCGAAGCCAACCTCTTCCAAACGGTCTTCTTCGCACCAATGAAGGGAGTGGCAGAGGGTACTTTTTGATTCAAGCAGGCTGCCCCAAGTGTGAAGGTCACCTGCTCTTGCTGGTGAAAAAAAATAAATAAGGAGCAGCATAGAAACCGACCTGGCCTTGGACACTATGCTTGTGGAGCTGCCGAAGGAGCCCATGACTTCTCTCCTGCCCAGCGTTCTGTATGAGGCTGGAAGCCGAGCTCCCACTCCAAGCAAGGACTTCCATCACCTGGCCATCACCAAAACTGAGGTAAGGCACCAGTAAAGCTAAGGAGCTGCCTTCCTGGGTGTTACAGCTTTAATGCTTGCCAAGCACACACTTCCTCTCCTGCTGGGAATAAAGGGCACACTCTTTGAGACCTTGAGCTATGAAGTCAGACAAACCTATGTTTGAACCTGCCTCCATCACTCTGTGTGTGTGTGTGTGTGTGTGTGTGTGTGTGAGAACTTGGGCGACCTAGTATCTTCACACGCACAATGGGGCAGTCTTGTAAGACCTACCTCAAGGTGGTTTTGGCACAAGACAGAATGAAATGCACAGAGCGCTTGATAAATGTTAGATGCCATTGTTACTTAATGCTCTGACTGAATTATACTAACAAGAACTTGACCACTGGTAGGGAAACTGAGTTAGTATTGAAAGTTTAGGATTTTATGGCTTGCCTCTTCCTGGCACTGAGTTAGGTCCTTTGGGGATTTCATTCTATCGAACATCTGAGTTATGCGTAGCCAACTTGTCACCACCCTGAAAATGTCTACAGTGGACCCCCATCTGGTCTGGGGCTCCAGTGATCAAGAAGTTGTTCCTGACTCCCTGTGCACCCTTCCTGCTGTCACCACAGAAGTGAGGCCTCAGGTCCTGATGAAAACAGCCCAGGCACCGCCTCCTCAGCTAAGAAGGCTTTCCTGCCACCCGGGCTGGGCAAGTCACACCTTCTCTGACTCACAGACGCCTAGTCCTCTATTGTGACTGGCTTTTATCGGACTGTCTCCCCCACCCTGAGGGCCTTATTCCTGGAATATAGTACTTTCTCAAATAATTGTTGAAAGAGCAGAGGAGGGGGCATTCTTTGCTACCCAGCGTTTTCCCATAGATACAATATTACCTTCCCATAGATACAATATTACCTTCCCATAGATACAATATTACCTACCAGCTGTTTTCAAATCTGGCTGCACATTTGAATCACCTGCAGAGCTTTAAGAACGACTGGTTCCTGGGCCGCACCCAGACTAGTGAAGTCTTTTGGGTGTGGAGCACAGGACTGGGTGTTTTGTAGAGTCTCACATGCTTCTAATACAGCCAAGGTTGAGAACCACGGTTATGAGCCATGACTGTTAGGCCCACAGGCTTGCCCACACTCTGAGAAACTACTTGTGTGGGAAGAAGAAGACCAGCCTCCAAGTAAGGGGGCAACTTACATCTTTCCACCTCGGGTTCTTTTGTCTTTAAAATGGTGATATGACATCTACTGCGTGGAGCAGTTAGGAAGAAAGTGATTGAGAGGAAGTGTCTGCTCGCATCGCGAGTCCCATTTGTGATGAAGCAGGAACGTCCTAGCTCACACTGTGGTTTTAGTTATAAAATACAGTATCTAAACAAGCAGAGAAGATGCCAAAGGAGTTCAGCTCTTTAACTGTGGTCTGTCTACCTTCAGGGACGGAAGGGGGTTGAAACAAAGCCAGATTGAGCCACGTGGGTGCCCAATGTGGTTAATAGGTTGGTTCCCCTTCAAGCTGATTGTTTTAAAATATTTGCTCAACATTCATTCAGAGGAGGCTGAGGGCCAGGTGGGGAGAACACAGGTTCTCCCTGCTGCCCTGAGCAATTCAGCTCTAGCCTCAGAAAAGACCCTCAGAAGGCAGTTGAGGGCCCAGTCACTGCTCCTTCAGGAAACCCATCCACAACGATCATTTCTCCTAAGTATTTCTTTCTGCCACATGGAGTTCTCTCCCTGAGAGGAGTTCTGGGGAACAGAATTTTCACCATCTGGGTGCATCTCAAGTCCAGACTGTCCTTGCCTTCATCCAGCTCTGAAAAGGGGAGGCCTGGTCTCCCTGGGGGTTAAGTGGGGCTTGCACGTTAAAAGATCACATGACTGTTCCCAGCAGGGAAACTCGACGGCCCACATTTCACCTGTGGAGCTTCCTATCATCTGTGAATCCATGTTCCTTCACCGGAAGAGAAGCACCAAGGTGGGAGCAGGCCTGCCCAGGGCTCCTGGCTCGGTGGGAAGACAGCAGCGTCGCTCTCCTTCACCAGCTTCTTCCACTCCAGCGGTGGGATTCGCTCTGGACAGAGTTAAGGCAAGCAGAAAGGATCAGGAGACTACATATCTATCCAAATGATTAATCGAGCTTTCCTGTTATGAAGTCTAAATTTTCCTGTATTATTCCTTTAAGTAGTAGGCTGGAGGAGGGATGGCATTTAAGGCTTTGGGATAAGTGAACAAATGGCAAAAAGAATCAGTGATTTGGTACAACAAGACCTGGGCTAAGACCTCGTTCACTCACAGGTCTGCTGATCTTTGGCACATTAAATGGTTTGTCTTTTAACACACCTGAGATGATGATGCCTGCTTCGCAAGATGAGTTCCGGGACGTGATGGGATAAAAGAGTTGAAAATTTAGAAAAACTGTTAAGGGTGTGTGGGCTTGAGGTCCAAGTATGATTTCCAGAAAGTGACACCAGAATGAATACATTTCAGGGTTTAATCAGCTTGTGAGCTTGTGAGTGTGGAATGAGCAAATGAGCTAGTTCAGAGGAGAATTTAGGGAACAGCAGTTTAAATAGTAAAGGCAGGCTGAAATAAGCTTGCTAAGTTAGAGAAAACTGATTAACGGGATGATGTCCAAAACACATTCCATAAAGTCTATGGGTAAAATTTTATGTGATTTCTTCCTGATAAGATGTGTAGTAATCATTAAGATAGTTTTAAAAAACTCTTTTGGTCAAGTATATTTACCAATTACAATCATTCTTCATCCAATTAAATATTTTATCATTCATGCCTCCCATTGATTAAAAAGTGAATTTATATGCTAGTTGCCAGGCAGGGTAGCTTCTAGCAGTATATTTTACTGTTTTTTAAAATGGTATAAAACAAAATCAAAGGATTTATTTGTGAGTTTTAAAATAAATCTTATTTAAGTTTTCCCAAAAGCTCAATGCTAGAGTTTGATATATTCATGTACACATATTTATATTTACAAGAAATATAACTTCCATTATCACATTCTTTGCTTCATCAATAACCCATTGGTTTAGCTACACATTATTCTAAGTTAGCTAATAAGAAAGACTATTAACTCCATTTAATTTTAATCTTGACATTACTGCATTTACTTACAAGATGTTTCTAACTTTTGTATAAATAGGTCCTCATTTTGAGACATCAATTTCATGTTTATTTGAATTGAAAAATGAAGTTTTTCTGAATAAATAAGGCTGATTTGGCTGACTGGCTTGATAGTAAGAACTAACTGGCAAAGGTTATTACATGGTGACTATTTTCCATAAATTGGATTCATTACATTTGCAACCCAAGGCTTTAGAAAACTCTCTATGAAAATATACTGGCAACGATGTTCTGAAAGGACTGCCTTGATTATTTTTCCCCAAGCCTTTTTGAGTAGATCAGATTAAACTGTTCACTTCCAAGAATGAAAGACTAGGGACTTCCCCGGTGGTCCAGTGGTTAGGACGCCGCACTTCCACTGCAGGGGGTGTGTGTTCGATCCCTGGTCGGAGAAGTAAGATCCCACATGCCGTGTGGTGCAGTCAAAAAATAAATAAATAAACCAAGAATGAAAGACTAGCAGGTACAATTAATAATTTTTTGAGATGTTGGAAAAGACTTTTGTATATTTCCCAGGAACCGAGAAACTGAACGACTCCAATCATTGAATTGCAAAGCCTTTCAAAAGTCAGATGATTTCTAATTCTTTGCTTTCAATTAAATTAGAAGAATTATCAAATGGTAGACATTAGAAGTAATTTTTGATTATAGATAACTATGAACAGTTGGTATATAACTTGAAAGAATTTTAAAGGGTTAAGTGGTATTTTATAACAAAACTCCTCTGCTCCATTCAGTGTCACCAAGGTTTCTCAGCAGTTAGCTCAATAAAAATGGAAACCTGGAATAGAATTGTCCAACATTGTCTTATTCTACTAGCAAAAGGTATTCATCAAATTCATCTGTCAATATATGAACCCATTGGGGAAAATATCCCCATCTTTCTGAGAGGAATTTTCTTTTTAACACTTTATTGTTGACTATTTTAAACACGCACATAAGTAGAGAGAGTAGAGAGAGAAACTGGGCCCTCACCAGTTTCGAGAATTATAAACATCCTGCTGTTTTTAATTCAAGGAAGGTTATTTCTAACCATCAGACTTTTATGTTTATGTCTTAGTTGGTTTGGACTGCTATAGGAAACTGCCTTCGACGGGGTGGCTTATAAGCAGCAGAAATTTATTCCTCACAGTACTTGACACGGGAAGTCCAAGATCAAGGGGCTGGCAGATTCAGTGTTTGGGGAGAGCCTGCTTCCTTGTCCAGATGAGGCCATCTTCTCACTGTGTCCTCACATGGCAGAATGCGTGAGGGATGCTCTGGGGTCTCTTCTGTAAGACCCTAATCCCATTCCTGAGGGCTCCACCCTCATGATTTAATGACCTCCCAAAGGTCCCACATTCAAATGCCATCACACTGGGGATTAGATTTCAACATGTGAGTTTGGGGGGAGGGGCACAAACATTCAGGCTATAGCAGTTTATACCTCTATTTTAATATTTGTTTTGATTAGTTATGTACTATTGTAATAGAGATATTTCTTAGTACTTAAGACCTGTGATAGGAAGTCCAAAATTTTAATTAACATGCACATTTTTATTGCTGGGAATTTTGTCCTTCTCATTAAGATAAAAGTATGTGAAATTAAATTATGAAAATTCTTTTGGAAGGTACAGGAGCAAAAGTTTTGCGGACCACTTGTTAAGGAAACAACAGTAGGCTAAGTGTAAGGCTTTACTAGTTTCAAACTGGGCCAAGTCTTCCCCGGTTCCTCAGCACGTTTTGTGATTTTCTGGTGCACGCAAACCCGACACATTGTTTATCAGCCAGTCCCGTAGAGACTGGAGAAGGTGAAAAAGTCTGACATAGCTTGTAAGTACCACTTGGGGGTTTAATAAATGCAGATTGTGATCCAGTGGGCCTGGAGAAGGGCCCAGCAGCTTTCCTTCATGGTACATCTCAATGAAAAGGTTTCAACGTAGATGACACATCCACATGCATGAGCCCTTCCCACACTGGAGCTTCAGGACCATGTCACGTCAACACTCACAGACCAGCCAAAGGAGTTGGCTAGGGGCTTCCCTGGTGGCGCAGTGGTTGACAGTCCGCCTGCCGATGCAGGGGACATGGGTTCGTGCCCCAGTCTGGGAAGATCCCACATGCCGCGGAGCGGCTGGGCCCGTGAGCCATGGCCGCTAAGCCTGCGCGTCCGGAGCCTGTGCTCCGCAACGGGAGAGGCCACAGCAGTGAGAGGCCCGCATACCGCAAAAACAAACAAACAAACAAACAAACAAACAAACAAACAAAAAAGGAGTTGGCTAGATCCTGTCTTTATTAAAAACGTTTAGGGGGATTGGTGGTGGTGTGATGAATTGGGAGATTGGGATTGACATATATACAGTAATATGCATAAAATAGATAACTAATAAGAACCTGCTGTATAAATAAATAAATAAATAAAATTTAGGAAGCAAAAAAAGAAATTACCCAGCCCATAAAAACTAACCACCCTGTACCCTGGGGCCTCTTGACCTCTGAGATGGCCCATACTCTGTCTGTGGAGTGTGTTTCTCTGTAAATAAATCCACTTCTTACTTTAAAAAAAAAAAAAAAGTTTATATTTTGCTATTCATAGATTCCTTAGCATTAATTTAGATTTTTAAAAATTCCGCATGGAAATAGTATTTACATCAACTACTGAGTTTTTGCGCCAGTGCCTCACTCACCCTGCCCATATCCAGAATGTTTTGGGAGCTCTGCTCTCTGGCCTCCGTGGTGGGCAACTTCTGGGCCAGACTGTGTGTGTTTGCTTTTGGGGGCAGGTTATCTGGAAGTCGTGGATGGTTTCTCTCCACCTAGAAGAAGAAACAACCCTCCCTAGAGCAGCGAGGGCGCCCCCTGCAGGCTTCCTGCTGAACAAGCAGCAGCACAGCAAGTACTGGGCTTTGGCGGGTGTGGCAGTTTCAAAGTGTCCCAGGCACCCGTGGCTGTCCCTTCCTCCCTCTTTAAAGAAAGCCTTTTGTTGCTGGCCCTAGAAGCCTGTCTGGGAGCCGTGAGGGAGCCCAGGGGCAGCCCCGCTCCGCTGAACTCCCACAGGGCATCCACGGTGTGCAGCAGCCCAGGGCAGAGCTGCAGGGCCGCCCGTGTCTAGTGGCTGCCAGGAGTCCTGCACGGGCCACATGGTCAGCTGCTCTTCTTATATTCCATCCAAGGAGTGGGGACATGCGTTAGACCAGCGAAGGGTGTATTGATTTAGTCACTTGGTGGGCGTTTTTAGGTGCCTACTATGTCAGATGCGAAAAGGCTGAAGCAGCCCTGCTCCGAGACGGAGGGGCGGGGCCCCAGGTAACCAGCGCTGTGAGGGGCAAGCGGACACTGTGCTGAGTCTAGGGGGAGAGTGAGCTTCCCAGCAAGGCCCAGGCATGTGGGAGCCTTGATTGGTCAGGAGGTCTGGGCGGGGCCTGAGATTCTGCACCTCAAGCAAGTTCCTGTGTGAGGAGGTGAGAGAGAGGCCTCCCAGCAGCTGTGGGGACGGCCAGATGAGGACGACACAAAGCCACAAAGACGTGGAGGTCGAGGCAGCAGGGTATGTTGGACACAGAGGGATGCGCGGGGGCACAAGGAAGTACCAGCTGTCCCTGAGGCTCGCCACGTCAGGGCACCCAGGTTTGCAGCAGTGCTGTCCCCAGGCTGGCCCCGTCGGGTGCACCCATGCTTGTCCCCTGCGTCCCCTACTTGAGACAGTCGACTCCACAGTTGCTCACAAGATGCCAGGAGCTGAGGTCCTGCTGGCATCCTTGCCCTGCATCTTTCTGGCAGAGGCCCTGCGAACAGAATGCAGTGCGAAGCTTGTGGATTTTGGTCAATCTAAGGTAAATGCCTATAGGAAGAAGAGTCACGTAAGTTCTTACAAGGCTCTTCAAACGCAGCCGTCTTTCCGAATAGTCGAAGGTCTCTGGGTCTGTGAACTGACTCTTATCTAGAAATTGGTTGAAGGGCCATGTCTCACTTTCATGGTGAATCAAGTCACACCTGCGCTCACAAGACCCAAAACGGGCTTTAGCTCTGCAGACCAAGCAGGAATCTAGTGGGTGGTTCGTCCATTTCAGCCGCAGAGCGACTGGGGGCGGGGCTATTCTGATTACCGTACAGGCCCTTCTGACTGTTAGGGTCACCTTCCTGACCTTGACTCTAAAACGCCTGTATCTTCCCTTTAAGTCAGGGAGCCTGTGAGTTTCCTACTGCTGCTGTAACAATTACCATGAGTTTCGTGGCTTCAAAGGACAGAATGTATTCTCTTACAGTTCTGGAGATCAGAGGTCTGAAATCAGTGTCAGCGGGGCCCCTCCCTCTGGAGGCTCTGGGGGAGAGTCTGTTCCCTGCCTCCTCCGGCTTCTGCTGGCATCCCTAGGCTTGCGACAGCAGCTCCCCGGTCCCCAAGGCCACATCTTCCCATGTCTCTCCTGCTCGGCCTTCATGTCACCTTCTCTTCTGCATGTCTGCGAGGAAAATCTTTTCCTGATTCCCTCTTAAAAGGACACATGATTGCATTTAGGGCTCACACGGACAATCCAGGAGAAGCTCCCCATCTCAAGACCCTTAACTTAGTTGCATCTGCAAAGATCCCCCCTTTCTCCCACATACGGCAATAGTCACAGGTTCTGGAGATGAGAATGTAGCTATCAGTCTACTACAGAGCCCACTTTAATTGCAGTCACTAAAGTCTTTTCAGAGATTCTGGTGTTTCCTCATCAGTGCATTCTCAATGTTTTGTAGAAAAGAGTATTATTGGCCCCTTGGGGGCCATAGTTCAGAGGAAGAGGGTGGGTTGCCCATAACCAGTTCATTCCAGCCTTACTATCCTGGGAAGTCTCTGAATTCTGATGGAAGTTTTTGGCATCTCGACTTTACTTGGCTGCCACTCAGTTTAGGCTGCTATTAATCAGCTGAGTAAACAACTAGAACTGATGTTTAAACCACCACACTGTCCATAAATTCAGTCCAACCTGTATTCTTTTCTTTCTTGTTCAGAACCCTACACTCGGAATCCATTCCTACATTTGTTCCCCTCACGTTTGCTGACGTGAAGTAATAAAGTGCTTGTTCTTTTGGTTGGAAGCTGCCTCCTCCAGACATTGACTTTGTTATTGGCTACTTCAGATCTGGAAAAGGCTGTGGCATGGGGGGAGCTTAAGGAAGTCAGCTTCCTTGGTGGGGGGATGGCGTGGAGAATCAGCTGGGTATCTGTGGGTCTGACGTATTCTGCGTCTGCTGAGACCTGCGGCATACCTTCATTCTGAGACATAGAGTCTCATTCTTTCCAGATTGTTGAACCAACTTTCACACAGACGCTTTGTGGCTATTCCAACCCTCTGACTGTAAGGCACCCATTATTTTAGCATGTGCATAGCAAGTCCCAATTCTTATGTTTGACGACTTCAGACATTTTGTTTGCCATTTGACAATGTTCAGTGCTGTTAGGAATTGCTTCTCTTCCCTACAATCTTGAATCCCTCTTACCTTTCACACTGTTCTGTGGCAGCACCAATGCAGTTTCCCCAAACCTGACCCATAATGAACAGTTTATTTCAGGGGACCACAGGTAATTGGCCATTTTCCACCATAGGACATAGGCTGCCAGATTCTCATTCCTCAATATTAGTGGGATTTTTTACTCAGGGCAGTGTAACTTATTTCCCCAAATTTCCTTTCTCCAAATGTCTTTACTGTTGCCTCTAATCATCTCCCTGTTTATGTTTTCTTTTGAAATTCTTGGTTTTAAGCAACAGAAACCAATCCTAGCTGACTTAAGCAGAAAGAGAACTTATTGGAAGCATCTCAAACAGCTCAGAGAATCAGCTGGAAGACTGGAGAATGGGATGGGGCTCAGAAGCCAGAGGCAGGGCAGCATATGCACGAGCACACGCCAGGCCCCTGTGGAGTCACTGCTCTCACCTGTTGGGCACCGCTAGCAACACCCCACACGCTGCTGTGAACGGCCCCAAGCCATCACCTCACCTCTGCATCACTCGTGAGGCAGGGTCATAGGCAGGAGCTCCTCACTGGTTGAGCTCTGGCCTCCTGTTGCCAGGGCAAGGGACCCCAAATTTTATTCCTCCCAAATAGATCAGTGTGCTTGGGGAGAAGATGATTGATAAAATAAGAAGTATCCTATTTCCTGTCCACACCTTACTTCAGCGCATTTCCCAGTGAATTATAATCACCCACTCACTTGTGTGGGTTTCCCTGCCAGCTGGAAAGACTGTTGTCAGCAAAGTCTTGTGCTTTGTGTCTTGAGGGTGTAGCAACAGTCCCTAGCACAAAGTTCACACTCAGACGAGCGTAGCTGAACTGAACGAATGATGAGCAGACCTTGGTGTAGGGCTGTCCTTGGCAAGTGGGAGCTTGTGTCTGTGGTGTGCAGAGGTGGAGAAGCAGCTGTGCCCCTTATTCCTTAGAGGGTAGAACCTGTAATTTACCTCTTAGAAGCAGCACAAGAGGTTTATTGAAATGTGTATTAAATGGAAACGCTAGGCTCCAGGACACCTGGAAGACTTAGAATTTTTCTGAATGTTTCTTGTTTAACTAGTCAAAGTTGCAAGACGAAGCACAGCTTTATCGCAGTCTACCAGTCAGTTCTAGGTTAGAACCTTGAGCCTTTGGGGTGCTTCTCTGTGGTTATTTTGTAAGTGGAGGTTATGGCTGAAAGCTGGTGTGGCTTCCTGGTCTTACAAGGCAGCATGGTGGAGGGAAGGGGGTCCCTAGAATATCAGTAGTTCTGAGGCAGGGCTCGAGAAGAGCTGAGGCCTGAGCACCACAGCAGCAGGGTTTTCCGCCAAGTCAAAGCTTTCTCATACATTCAACCCAAAGCAAAGCTGCCAGTTAAGATCAGATTTCACTAAAGTAACAGACACAGTCACTCACACTGCTTTAGTAACAAGACACGCCCCCGTCCCCCAACAAGCCCGCAGGAAGGTGGGCTCCAGGGTGAGCTGGTCCAGCAGCTCCAGCACTGCCGACAGGAGCCCACCATCTTCTCACCTCTGCTCTGAGTGCACACTTCAGCTCCATGGGAAGGCGGACTCCCCTTGGGCCTCCTTGGTCACATACAGAACGACAGGGTGAGTTTGCCCTGCCATCCTGTTGGACTCGCACGTCACTTGGCCAGCGCAGCCCCCAGGCACACGCTAGGAGAAGACCGGCCCATGTCTGGGGGCTGCCCTGATCAGACTG